>NC_084486.1:14581813-14908050 GCF_030035675.1 Rhineura floridana | reverse complement strand
AACATGGCTGCTCCAACCTTCTTTACAGATTTGACCCTTCACTGCAGAGAAATGTTTATGAAAAGAGTAAGAGTTAAGAAGATTATCTGCTCTTTCCTGCCTACTCTGTGGGCTGCTATAAACTCACTTTGACAGCCAACCCAATTCCAGTGAGTTATAATTGACAGAGATAAAACACACATAGTTTGGTCTACCTTCACAGGCAGTAGATTGGGAACAACAGCAGCTGAAACCACACTTCCCAATATATGAAATCTCTTTTACCACTATCAGGCAAGAAACAAACCATCATGCAAATAACAAGGTGCATCATCAGTGGTTTAAAAAGGGTTGAGCTGACCACATGGAACCACTGTTGTTGTTTCTGTGGATTTAAGGGAGTAAGGTCAGAGGTAAATGAAATGCAAATAGAAAAAGAAAAACAAAAGACAGTGATGTTTTCCTAAATGCAATATCATACCAACCACAAGAAGATTCCTATGAGCAAGGCAGAAAACTTAGCATCCCACAACCAGTCAGGGTTCCTAACCAAAACTAAAAAAATTCTAGCAGCCAGTCAGCCAAGGTCACAGAAATCCCTGTGCAGCACAACCGGACCTAGGAACTCCAGTTAGTGCAGTATGCTGCAGCACAATTGCTGACATGAGTGAGACCCTACCAGTACATAATACATCTGCTCTGAAATCTGCACTGGTTGCTGATTTGCTACCAAGCCAAGTTCAAGGTATGCTTTCCGTGTTCCAGGTGCCACATAGTACTTGTTCTGCTCTTGTAAGAAATCAGTCCTTTAATGTGGCATCACCTACACTTTGGAACTCCCTGCCTATTTACATTAAGGAGGTGCCTGCATTGTACTCTTTTTGGCACCTGCTAAAAACATTTTTGTTTAGGCAAGCCTACCCAGGCATGTAGAACCTGTTATGCTTTTTATCTGTTTTTAACTCATTGTTGGTTTTATTATTTTGAATGTTTTTAAATACTTGTTTTTAACTGTTGTTGCCAATAATTTTAATGTTGTAATTCCTTCTGTAAACCGCTTTGAGGGGTTTTTTTACAATAAAGCAGTATATAAATGTTGTAACTAAAATACATAGATAAGTTTCGGAGTCACTGTGACCCTTGGGTCTCTTTCTTCTTTTATACCACGTCAGGCCATTTGATGCCATCTAGCTCAGTACTGATGACATGGACTAGAATTGCCTCGCCAGGCTTCCAGGCAACAGTCTCTTCCAGAGATTGAATTTTGGACCTTTGCATGCAAAGCATGTGCCCTACCACTGAGCTACAGCCCTGTTTTTAAAAGTCTCTTTTAAAATTGTTCTTTTCAATTCATTAATGAATGCACAGCATACTTCATAAACTTTGCCTGCATATAAATCATTTTAATTAAATCTTAAAATAGAAATAAGCTACAAAGTTTACTGGGTGACCATGGGCTATGCACCATCTTTCAGCCTAATCTGACCTGGGTTAAAACAACAGAGAGGGACTATGACCACCCGAAGGAAGAAGGGCACACTTAAAATATAGATGAAATAATAATTTGTAAATAATTATATACAACCATAGTGTGAAATCAGATACCTATCAAGACATAGTATGAATAAATATTTATATAAGCATGAATGTCAAATATGTTTATTATTTACACAACCTGTAAAGATATTTATAGTGCAACCCTATGCATGTTTACTCAGAAGCCAGTCCCAATGTATTTAATGGGGCTTACTCAGACAGGGAAGCATACACAGAACTGCAATTCAATGATAAGGAACTTCAGTCACCCAATCCAAAATTCAGAATCATGCCACATTAGCCTGCTTGCAACTGTTTTATACTTGTTTTATGGTCATTGGATTTTAAATGGCTTTATTTCTTGTTGTGAGCTGCCTTGGTTTATTTATTATTTATCGTCTATGGTCTGAAGGCACATAAGGCCACCACCTTGCTGAAGCTAAGCAGGTCTGGGTTTGGTCTGTGCCTGGATGGGAGACCGGCTGGGAACCACATGTATGCCGCCTTGGGGATCCATGGTGAAAGAAAGGTGGGGTATAAATGTAACAAATAAATAAATAAACCCTACCTCACAGGGTTGTTGTTGGAAATATTCCATATATACACACACTGGAGATGTAAAAATACATATAATAGTTTACTGTCAAAACCAGATAGCCATTGCAGAACATTTTTGTTCAAAAAATAAGTATGAGTTTCCTGCCAAATAAAAGCAGTGACACCTAAGTAAGCCCTGCCTAACTGCTTAAAAAAAGGATCAGAAGGGAGAGAAAGATTTACAATACAATCCTTTTCTATGTGCACTCAAAAGTCTCATTGATTTTCAGCATAATCCTAACCATGTCTACTCAAAACTAAATCCTACTGAATTCAATGGGGTTAGCTCCCAGGTATGTGGAATTAGCATTGCAGCTTTATTCCCAGAAAAGCTTCATATTAGGAAGGTTTTCAAAACAGGTTATGAATAAGACAAACTGCCCTCAACAGTCCAGTAAAATTTAAACTTGTTTGACTCCTTAATTAGAAAAGTATAACACTGCAGCATGTACACTTTTAAAAACTTCTGTTCAAAAATTATTTGAAAGATAAAATGTATAATACGCAATTTTTTCAAGTAAATAAAACAAACCCCTGCACATAAACTTTTATGCCTACCAACATCCTGCTGTGATCTTCTGTTGTAGTGCAATCCTATAAGTCTCAATCCTGTACAGAGAAAGTCCTCTTTATGCTGCTGAAAGCTATATATTTACTGAATTCCTGATGTGAGACAAGCAGGAAAAGGAAACTGTGGGTTTAGCTATTGCCTGGGGTCAACAAATCTTGTCAATCACCACCCTTATTTCACTTATAGGCTAAAAACCTGAAAGGGCAGGGATTAGAGCAGCTGGTACTAACAGAAATTGTGGGGAGGGGGCTGTCATTTTGGTTTATATCTTTTGAAACCAGACCATCTAGAAATTTAATTTTTTAAAACAAATGAAAGCTAAGAGTCCGGAGATTAAGGTGACTCACCAGAGACCCGGAGAGGACCTCCAAAAACTGGAGTCTCTGGGCAAAACCTGGAGACCTGACAACCCTATAATGTACTTTACCTGGGACTGCTGTTGAAGACATTTCAGAAACTTCACTTTGTTTCTTGTATAGCTTTTGACTATGGCTGCTGCTCAAATGGAAAATGATACACCAATTTTGAGATAGCTCCAATGATATCTAGTTAATATTAGCACTAAACTCAAGGAGTTGCTTTGTACAGTTAAGCCTAACATGCCTTTGTATGAGATATTTGAAAGAAAATATCTGTATTAACTCCCCCATTCCAATTAAGGTTTGATTTTGACAACCTGTTATGAGTACTGTTGTAGTTAGAGGCAAAGTTAGCTACTAGGAAAAGAAACTTTTTGGTGTCAGATCTTACTTTATGAATTCCCTCCCAAGGTGAAACTCACCAGATCTGTGCTATTGATCTTAGGGGTGGGGGACAGTTAAGACCTTTTTATTTCTCCAGGGCTTTAAACCAGGGCTGTGGAGTCGGAGTCATGGAGTCGGAATTGGAGTCGGAAGCAATTTTGAGTGGTGTTGGAGTTGGTAGAAATGTACCGACTCCGACTTCAAAATAAATTTTGATTGACAATTTAAAAAATATATAAATTCACAATGTCAAAGAAGCTTCCCATGAAGTCAGCTGTAGTTGAGCATCTTACCATAACTCAGGATGGAAAACATTTTGTGTGTCAGTGTATGACACAGGACCCAGATGAAGACAAATGCTGTGATGCCAAGATCAGCGGATATTCAGGCAGCGATAAAAATGCTCCTATGAGAGCTTCAATTTAAAAAGACATTTACAGTTCTTTCCAGGGCTGTGGAGTTGGAGTCGTGGAGTCGGAAGCAATTTTGGGTAGAGTCGGAGTCGGACAGTAGAAAAATAGAGGAGTCGGAGCCAGGGATAAGAAACCTGGAGAAATGACATGAAGAGAATTTTATAAAATTATGCATGGCATGGAGAAAGTGGATAGAGAAAAGTTTTTCTCCCTTTCTCATAACACTAGAACTTGTGGACATCCAATGAAACTGACTGTTGGGAGATTCAGTACAGACAAAATAAAGTACTTCTTCAGTGCGTAGTTATTTGTTCCCATAGGAAGTAGTGGTGGCCACCTACTTGGATGGCTTTAAAAAAAGATTAGAAAAATTAATGGAGGAAAAGGCTATCAACAGCTGCTAGCCATGATGGCTATGCTCTGCCTCCATGGTCGGAGGCAGCATGCTTCCAAATACCAGTTGCTGGAAACCACAGGAGTATGCTTGCATTCAGGTTTTGCTTGTGGGCTTCCCATAGGCATCTGGTTGGTCACTGAGAGAACAGGATGCTGGTCTAGATGGGCCACTGGCCTGATCCAGCAGGCTGTTATTAGACCTCCAGATATTGTTAGCCATGCTGACTGGGGCTGTAGGAGAGTCGCAGGTTCCCCATCCCTACTTTAAACTGTCACTGCGATGTTTGTGGGTTTTTAAATTAATTATAATTATCTTCTGCTTTATACTATCTGGTGATTTATTATGAATTTGTACCATTAAATGATGACAGTGTTGTTTAATGTTTATTTTGTTGGTGGTGCTAAATTGGTTCTAGTGTGTTACTGAAACTGGTAGAAAATAAAATATTAAAGAATACCTCTCCTGCTAAAGATGTGATAGTTTTAAAAAAACACTTTAAGCTTTCTTCAGTCTATCAAAAAGGCAGCCATATTTAGGTTTTGGTAATTTGTAAATGTATTTAAATGCAAGAGCCAGTGTGATGTAATTAATAGTATTGGGTTTGGATGTGGGAGACTGCATCCATGAAGATCACTGGGTGATCTTGAGTCACCTTTTAACCCAGGGGGGGCTAACTCATGGACTCCAACTTCATGCAAAGAAGAATGATTTCCAACAATTCAGAACTAAATCAAAATGTAAAAAAGTGAGGATCATTTAAAAAAAAAACCTGCAAATTTTGCTCAGTATGGAATTCTGCACAAATCAAAAATGAGAGAACAAGATAAAAAAAAAACTTCTGAATACAACCGCAAAACAGAATGCATACTGAAAGATAGAAGAAAGTGTAACTTAATAACTTATTGCAAACTAGCAGCCTCATATCTGTCAAGAATTTGGACGGCACTTCGCAGGCAAAATCGTTTAGATTCGTTCCGACTTGGATGCTATAGTTGATACAGGCTCAGTGGATGTAACTTTGGCTCCTGCTTGTCCAATAATAATGGATTCTTTTCAATTTGTACAACCAGAGGATGTGGACAGGATCCTTGGAGAGATGAGGCAGATGACACCACATGTCTGTTAGACCCTTGCCCTTCCTGGCTTATTAAAAGTGCCAGAGGGGGCCTAGCCGAGTGGGTGAAGGAAGTGGTCAATGCCTCCTTACAACAAGGCAGAGTTCCAATGTGCCTAAAGGAGGCAGTTGTAAGGCCTTTGTTGAAAAAGCCCTCCCTGGACCCCTCTATTATGGATAATTATCGGCCAGTGTCTAATATCTCATTCCTGGGCAAGGTAATAGAGCGTGTGGTGGCCTCCCAACTACAGGGATTCCTGGATGAAACGGATTATCTAGATCCATTTCAGTCTGGTTTCAGACCTGGTTATGGGACAGAGACGGCTTTGGTCGCCTTGGTAGATGACCTACGCAGAGAACTGGACAGGGGGAGTGTGTCCCTGTTGGTTCTGTTGGACCTCTCAGCAGCTTTCGATACCATCAACCATGGTATCCTTCTGGGTCGCCTTACCGGGATGGGAATTGGGGGCACCGTTTTACGATGGCTCCGTTCCTTCCTGGAGGGTCGAACCCAGAAGGTGGTGCTGGGGGATTCCTGTTCGACTCCTTGGCTGTTGGCCTGTGGGGTCCCTCAGGGTTCAGTTTTGTCCCCCATGCTATTTAATATCTACATGAAACCGCTGGGAGAGGTTGGCCGGAGGTTTGGGGTTCGGTGCCATCAGTATGCAGATGACACCCAACTCTACTTCTCCTTTCCACCTAATTCCAAGGAAACTGTCTCGGTTCTAAACCAGTGTCTGATAGCAGTGGTGGACTGGATGAGGGTGAACAAGCTGAAGCTTAATCCAGACAAGACAGAGGTGCTCCTAGTCAGTCGAAAGGCAGATCAGGGAATAGGGGTTCAGCCTGTGCTGGATGGGGTTTCACTCCCCCTGAAGATGCAGGTTCGCAGTTTGGGTGTGCTCCTGGACTCAGCCTTAAACCTGGAGGCCCAGGTTTCTGCAGTGGCCAGGAATGCTTTTGCACAGTTAAGACTAGAGCGCCAACTGCGCCCATTCCTGGAGTCGTCTGATCTGGCTATGGTGACACATGCCTTAGTTACATCCCGCTTAGACTACTGTAACGTGCTCTACGTGGGGCTGCCTTTGAAGACTGTTCGGAAACTTCAGTTGGTGCAACGAGCTGCAGCCAGAATGCTAACTGGGGCTGGTTACAGGGACCACACAAATCCCCTGCTGCAACAGCTCCACTGGCTGCCAGTCTGTTTCCAGACACAATTCAAAGTGCTGGTTATGACCTATAAAGCCCTATACGGCTTAGGTCCAGGCTATTTGTCAGACCGTATCTCCCTATATGAACCTGCCCGGGCCCTGAGATCTTCAGGAGAGACCCTTCTCACGATCCCAACACCTTCACAAGTGCGACTGGTGGGGACACGAGATAGGGCCTTTTCGGTGGCTGCCCCTAGGCTCTGGAACTCCCTCCCTAGGGAGGCAAGAATGGCCTCCTCTGTGCAGTCTTTCCACCGACAGCTAAAGACTTTTTCCTTCCGGCAGGCCTTTGGAACTGAAGGTTTTAAGGGTAGTGACTGAAGAAGATGCTGTATGTTATTGTTTTACTTGTATGCCCCTAAACTGGGTTGCAGTATTTTAAGAGTAATTGGTTTTAACATCTTAATAGTTTAATCCTGTTTTAATGCTGATTTTATACGTTTATATGTTTTATATTTTTATAGGTTCTTAATGATATGTACATTTTTATCTGGAAGTGGCCTTGAGTTCCAGTTTGGAAAAAGGGCGGGGTATAAATAATAATAATAATAATAATAATAATAATAATAATAATAATATCATCTTGCATTGCTTGGGAATTCTAAGAAACCTTCTGCAGTATTCAACCAATGCATCCAATTAGCACAAGGATTACTGCTATCGCAGTGGGACTTCCCCCCACTGTGTGCCCCACACCCTCTCCAAATCTGTTCCAAGAGGCTGGGGGAATCCCTAGAACAGATTCAGAGGGAGCATGGGAGGGGAGACCTGTTGTGCTAGAGGTAATCCTTACACTGATAGGATACTTACTTAGTGCTATGGTGGATACAACCCCCACAGTCAGTGTAGTTTTGAAATCAGTGGTTTAAATCAGTGCAGTTTTGAAAAGTTCAGTCCACCATGTTGATTCAAAATGGCATCCAATTATATTCAAACATAGACAAAAACCAGCTCCTTGAATTAGGAACCATCATGCAAAATTTGGTTATAATATCCTAAGAGGTGTCCAAATGCACCATAGTGAATAGACAAATTTCCAAATTACAAAGTAGATAAGCAACACTTTCTGTTGCCCAATGCATTTTGACCATACAGTCTTCTTCAGGGTACACAGTATCTCAGGCTTGTTTATATTCCAGTTTAAAGAAGCCTCAAATACTGTGAACTCTGGTCTGAATCCATTTTGAAGCTGTAAGCTTACCTATCAATATGTGCCACTCAGGGAGGGTATACAGTGAATTGCAGCTGCATTAAAAAAATGACAAGGTTTTTAAAAATGGTCCCAATTTTTTACATTTTGTTTTTGTTGTTGGGCTCCAGCTATCCCAAGGTCTCCTTGTAGAAAAGGTGGGATAAATAGTGTAACAATGATACATTAATATAGCAATTGATGCACCATTTTAGCGAAATGTAGTGGCAAAGAACATCATTTGTATCCTAGAGATCCCAGGTTCAGTCTCCATCATCTGCAGGTAGGATTGGGAAAGACCCCTGCCTGGAGCCCTAGGAGAGGTGTGGGGAACCTTTGGCCCTCCAGATGTTGCTGAACTAGAATTCCTATCAGTTCTGGCACACTTGGCCAAAGGCCAGGGATGATAGGAGTTGTCGTTCAGCAACATGTGGAGGGCAAAAGGTCCCCCACACCTACTCTAGCCAGTTGCTGCCAATCAGTGTAGACAATATTGAGTGTGAGTTAGATAAATCAACACTCTGACAATGTATAAGGCAGTTTTCCTGTGTTTCTGCTGAGAATCAAGTTTGCGTTGCTGGATTGTGTTATATCTAATATGCTGGAAATATTGTAACCTGCACTAAGCTTTTAGAATAGGGTGGAGTTTTAAAAACTCTAAACAAACAAGTAATAGCAGGCCTTACAAATATACTGCAGGGTTTTCTCTCCTCCACAGAGTGATAAAAACTACACATGGAGAAATCCAAGGCAACTGCTTTCGTGCCTTATCCGCTCGGTTGTATTCAATAGAGCTCTTTTTCAACACATTCCATTCATGCTCCGTATAAATAAATAAGAAATCACCCCTTCACTTCAGCACATTTGGCCTAAAATGAGCTTGTCTGGGTGACTGAACCCCATGTGGAATTTAAAGGGTGGTTTGGGATGGGGGTGGGGAGGAAGGAAGGCAAAGGCTGTCTAAGAAACTTGGCTCAGCATCCAGAGACTATATTTCCTCCCAATTCTCTGGCTGCCAATCCAAACTGTTCTGCAGAGAGTCGGTGTATAGACTGGAGAAAGAGGCTGCTTATTTCTCTTCATGTGCTGGACCAGGAGACTCCTCCAGACCGAGACTCTGAAACTATGCCTTGCATTTGGCCTCTACTTTTTATTTTCATGCTGGATGGACAAGGATTGGGTAAGACTTTTCAAAGCTTGTACAGGACACTTTGTAGAATGTTGTCTTCTAGAGAAAAAAGTAATCTAGAGCAAATATGCTGAGATGGATATAAATATAATGTGCTTATTTTTGATCTGCAACAGCTAATGGATTGTTTTAATTTTTGAAGTTCTCGTAAGGAAAGCCCTCTATAAGAATGAACTCTATGTAAATAGAGAACATGTTTTATAAACTATAAACTTTTACAGGGGTCTTAAATATGCAGTATTTGTACACTTCTCCAAAAGTCAGAGCAAAATGGCAGGCAGGTTAGAGCGCTGTTCACCTTTGCCAGTCAAGTATGGATTTCTGAATGACATTAAGTTTTGATGAGTTTAGAAAATAATTCTATTGCTATGAAAACTTCCAAGAAGCTAGTAATGAAGACCCTTGTATACTATCTTCTAAAGTTTATCCTTGGTTAACTCAGCTGCCTTTCCCACTATTGGTTGTTTTATTGTACCATCATATACTGCATGTATAAATATGTTGAAGGAGGGAAATAGTTTGCAGAAAGTGGATCCTTTCGTGTGTAGAAATGTTTTAAAGACATTTTTGTGTCTCATAATGCTATGACTGAGTAAGGATGGAATCTAGCAAAGGCAAGCACTGCAAAGTCTGCAGCCTTATGGGTGTGTACTTGGGAGTTGGTATTATTGAATATATTGAATCTTACTTCTGGATGAGCTGGCATAGGATCAGGCCCAAAGTCTAATTTGTTTCAGTAGAAGATACTCTGCAAGTGTTTAACCTTGTCTCTGAAATGAATTGGATAGAAACATGCTTAATGTTAACTAGACCTTGCATAAAATCTTCACAGTTTTTTAAATCATGATGTAGGCTTTCATGCTTCTCATTGGGTGCATTCCCCCCCATACTCTAAATTGTGAACACATTTCTTCAAGGATGAATTACTCTTATCCAAACATATAGATGCAATCTTTCAGCATATCACAGTAAAGGCAGTCTGTAAGACTCATGCCAATAGAGTTTAGTTTACCTCTAGTAAATCAGTGTTAGCCATTATGCAGAAGAAGTAGGGAATAAACTATGTCAGAAAAATTCCCACTTCAGTTCTCAGTTACCAGCTCAAGCCACACTCTTTCAGCCTTGGCCCCAAATCTACAGTATGGGAATAATAAAAATATAAGCCTCCCTTACAGGGCCTTTGTAAGGATTAGTGAGGCAATCCACTGAACACTTAGAAAAAATGCTATGGAACTAATCCAACTCTACATGCATGCACTCTGATTAATACTGATCAGCTGATTGGCATGGAGCACTAAATGCAGTAACAATTATTAAAAAAAACACATTTCACTTGAAACACATACACATTGAGACTTACCATGTTTATTTTTTATTTTTATCACCCTTTTTTGTTTTATTATTTATTTATTTATTAGATTTATATCCCGCCCTTCCTCCCAGTAGGAGCCCAGGGCAGGTTACAGCAGTCTAAAATGCTGTATTAGAAACCATGAAAAATACATTCACAAGAATAGGGTGGGTCCTGAAAATATACATCTCAAGTACCAAAAGCCAGGGTAAAGAGGTGTGCCTTTAGTGTTTGCCAAAACTTGTACAGTGAAGGTGCCAGCCACAACTCTGTGGGGAGGGAATTCCACAACTTAGGGGCTGCCACAGAGAATGCCATCTCTCAGGCCTGCACCCCCTGAACTTTAGTTACACTGTGCTCTTGAGCTGGTTTATGACTTCTCTGTTTTGCACCCTAAACAGCTGATCAGCTATTTCAGAGTATCCCTGGCTATGGAAATGAAAATACTACATGCACAATTCCCCATTCAGTGAGAAATGCACACATGGAAGCCTGCTCCTGAACGTGTGTGGCCGCTAACAGGAGTAGGGCACCTCTGAATGTCAAGCAGTAGTATTGTGCCTTTGTGGGCCCAACAGATAATGTCCAGGATCCAAAGAACCATGCAGCGATTTGACATGCCCAAGAAGGTTTTGAAGGACTGTTTTTTCAAACAGCAGCCCCCCAGAATTAAACGGCAAATTATTTATTATAATTAAGAGGAAGAGTATAAGAGGAAAAGTTCTTCCTATGAGTAGCTCAGAGCTAGACACAAAGGACTAAACAAAATGTGACAGTAAATCCTTTTATTTAAATCCAGGTCTGTACTAGTCATACATACAAACTGTGTATAGGGGGAGGGAGTCTCAGGGATTAAAGGAAAAGGAGCAAACAAGTATATGTGTCGGTAGGAAGTGGCAGATGGTAAACCTCCCCATCCCTGTGCCTTATGTCCAATCTGTCCCCACAGGCACTTTTTTTTTCTTTACTGAGTTCAGATGCCAAAAGTGAGCTCAGCTGGGAGAAAAGCACAGTGAGGGGGAGGTCATTGGTAGATACAGAGAGGGTTTAGTGCCTTACTTCCTCTTTACTCTAAAATTGGTCATCTGCCCCCTATTTTATGCAAGTCTGGGAGAGACCTGAGCTGAAGTGAACTGTCACCACCATCACATCTAGTGTAGCCATGAGGGGAATTTCCAAAGCACTTTGTGATGGGCAAACCAAACCAACCTCAAATCTTATCAGTGCACTTATCAAATCTCAGGCATGCCTAAAACAGTTCTTTAGGTCCTTTCCAATAGTTCCATGTCTTTCTGGCAGCTGCACACCTCTACTACCAAACTATAGCTAAAGTTAATTCAGGAGGAGTACATGACAAACTACCAGGAGATAATTGCATCCAATTTATAGTAAAGTATAGAAACAGATGGCAACTACTCTAAGGTAAATGCCATAAAAATATAATGTGGGCACAAGTTTTGGAGATTTAACACAATAATCACAAGACGTAGAAATTTACTCTCTGCTACAGCTTTAATTAGACTCCGTAGATCTGGACAATACTTCAGTGAAGTTCAGAACAACAAAGTGGATCTGGAACAGCAAAAACAACATTATTGTGGCCCTAATACATTTGTTATGTCTTTAAGGTGCCACAAGACCCTTTGTTGCCTTTGCTGCAAGAGACTAACATGACTACCCCTGTGGAATATATTTGAAACATTTTTTTAAGCTAATCCTAAAGTTTATATTCCCAGTGCAACCACAAAACTGTGTTCTGCAGTGTGCTTGTGTTCTGTGCATCCTAATTACCAATCAGAATTTTATCCTTAAAGTAACTTGATGGGAGCAAAATGATTCTGATTTTATGAGATGAGGGGGGCAAATTTTCATTAAGACAAACACAAATTAAATAAATAAAGCTTGGTGGATGATAGGGCTGGATTTTATCTCCTGCTGTCTAATTTAATTGTTTTAATGGTCTTATTTTTTTAATGGTTAATTGGTTTTTTAAAAAATAGAAAGGTGTAGTCAGCTGGGGAAAATCTTTGGATCCAAAAGGCAAGATATAAATAAATAACTTTATTAAAAGATCCTTTCCAGGGAGCCCAGATCTTACAGGCTTGTTGAAGAATTATAACAAAATACTATATCCAAAGTACATGAACATTCTAAAGCACTCCATCAGTGCTAAGTATTGTTATTACCACACAATAAGACACATTCACCCAATCCACCAGCTCTGAAGAGCAACTGAGAGTGATTTAGTCCTCTCAAAAATATTTATGATTCTGAACGCAGATTTATCTTCTTTCTGAGAACAAAAAGTATAGCCAAAGCAAGCAGAGAATTAAGCCAAGCAAGTTCTTACTTCGCTGATGTAATATTTTGGACAGAGGGAAAGTCGTCAAGTAAACAAAACTGAATGGAACAAAATACTAAGACAAAGATCTCATCAGCTCTGTCGATCTTTTGTCTGACCTCGTAATAAAAGAGATGTGCATTTAGGTTTCTATCTTTTCAAGCAACCCTTCTCACATTGCTTTGGTAGTGGAGGAACCTTTGTGCACCGGAGAGGATCCTGTGCTAGATTCTAAGGTTCACCCAGTTCACATGATGTGAATGAGCCAGGAACAAATTGACAATTGCTGCATATTTAAGAAAAGGAATTGTGGGATTGTTGAGTGTTTTCCCCCCCATTAATCAGAATAGGCTGTGCACAAGAAACGGTGTCTTTTGGACAGAATGACCTCAGTAGTTTATTTCCCTCTCCCACAGTCTCTTACTAGACATCAGTTCCCCATCCATGGCTGCAAGCCACAGTTAAGAATCCTTGTTTAGTTCTATAAAAAGACTGTGTTCCATTATGCAGGTTTATGAGGCTAGTTCGCACTGGAGTGCAGAAGATATCACCAAAAGAACCACACCACTATGGGTTGCCACCATTTTTACTGGCTCTGCTCCCCTGTGTCTTTATAGTTACAGCAGCCTGACACACAAAAACAACAGACAAAGCTTTTCCTCAGGTGAGTTGGTGGTTAGAACTTCACCTCCTAAATTTTGGCATTAGGCTGCTGGCAAAGCCATAGGAAAGCTGTGGTGGGTCTCCAGGTGAGAGGAAGTTATTTGGAGGCTAACTGAGATACTATCTCCTCCCATCCTGTATTCCTATCCCAGAAATGGGAGGCTCCCCACAAACTTTGCATATGTGCATTTTCTGAAGGTGGAAGTGGTCCATCCCAAATTTACATTTAAAGAGCAATCAGCTCAGTTTTTTTCTAAGTAGCTTGATATCTACAGATTTTAGCAAGCAGTGCTGTACTGCAAAGTGTGCATTCCCGTGTCAAAATCTAGGCAGTTTGTGCCAGTTTGGATATAATGTTCCCAGTTTATGAAGCCAGAAACGAGTGTTGGGCCTTTTACTCTTTCTTTGCATGCCAGCTTTGGTGCAAGAGATCCTGGTTTGTTGGTGAGCGGAGTATGGGCAAGGGAGGAGCAAGCATGTCCGATGCTTGTTCTCCGCTTCATAAGACATGGTTTATGACACTGGGACTGTGATGCCTGATGCAGCCTTCTGGTGGCTTTAATGTTGAAATGGACCTCTTTCTAGACTTTACTGCTTGTGCTCATGTGATTGCTTCATTGCAATGTTATCTTTTGGTACAAGGTGATATTTTATCAGGCAGAATTATGTTTCTCTCATCTGTCTTACATGAGACATGGAAAAACCCAAGGTTTCAAACTTGCTGAAGTTTTACCAGCATAACTGAGAACAGAAATATTTTAATCAAGAATAGTCCCAATGAGTCCAGGCGAGCACACAGCAAAAATTGAAACTGCCTTGCTGCTTACTCAGTGTCTCAAGAAATTCCAAGCAGATGTTGGTATTACATGTGGAAATAGTTATTCTGGTTGCACAGTGCTGTATGTGGTTTTGTATCCTAAAGCTAGGAAGGTTCCCTCTTAATTATAATAACTCACATTAATTTCAAATGTGGTTTGAATGATGATTCCAGAATAAAAAAATGCTGGCTGTATTTTTCTTCATTCATTTCTACTAAGCAAAGGCATAGCCAGCATGATATAGTGGTTAGACTTTAACTATTAGAGCGTTGGACTAGGACTTGAGAGATCCAGATTCAAATCTCCACTCAGCCTTGAAGTTTGCTCGATGGCCTTGGGCCAGTCATCAACTTTCACCCTAACCTACCTCAGAGGGTTGTGATGAGGATAAAATGACCAAAGGGATGAACCCCACATACCACCTTGAACTCTATGAAGGAAGGATTGGCCATAAAGGGAATAAATAATTAAAAAATGTTGAAGGATGCCCCTGAAAAGGAAGAGTATCATCCTAGTTGGGAGGTAGTTGTAAGGTTGACCAAAGATGTGTGCATTTATATCTAACCTGATCATCAAAGTAGGTGATTAGGGCTGCAGTTCTGTGGTCCCAGAGGCTGTAGGATGTTTTGGATCTCCTTCTCTGAGGGAGGAGAGAGGTTCATCCTTATAGAGGGAGATCCACCTCCACAAGACCCTTTTCCACTGCTAGAGAGATCTCCATAGCCCTTGCCTTATTGGTGTTGGAGGTCCAATGTTGTTAGAGACAAAAAGAGGGTATGGTGGGTGCAGATCTGGGGCATGCTGGGGTGGATTGGGGGAAGGCATGGATCTGAAGGATCATCTGTAGAAGAGAGTTCCCTATTGTTCAAAGGTTTGCAGCTTCATGTAACAGCAACATGCTCTCCTGAAAAGGTGGACTCTTTGGGCATATTGACTCTATGGACCTAAAGTGGTTTAACACTGCTGTCATTCCTTGCTTCCAAGGAAACTTCATAAATGTTATTTATGACAGTTTTTGTTAAGGCTTGTTTGTGCATGTCTATGAGGTGCTAAAACATGGCTTAGCATTACATGTGAACGTGTCCACTATGCGGGCAAAGCTGTACCAAGAGAGGAGAAGGGATGCACTGGATGTAGGAAACTAGGCTAGAGATTTGAGAGGGAGTTATATGCCTGAGTGATGGGAGAAGTGAATGATTTTGGCAGCTGAGGTGAGAGGACTGAAGACTGATTTGCAACAAAAGATAACCAGGGAGAAAAAGGTTGTGGCAGCATGGACTTCTAGATGAATCAGAACTGAACTGGCAAATTTTCACAGTGTTGTGCAGGGAGAAACTCTATGACACATCTGGGAGATGTACTCTCCCGAAGTAAGTTCTTCATAGAAGTCACTGCATCACAGGAAAAAAATCTATTTAATTGTTTCACATGTGTACTGGCCACAAGCACCAGCAAGGTAAGACCTGTTGTGCCAAGTTACAAAGTTGTTCATAATCTGACAGTCTACATTTTCTTAAACAGGCAGCATTTGTATTTATTTTATAGTAACATCATGAAACTTTCCCATGTAAAGTATCCCTTTTCACATGGAGCCAGAGAAGACATTGTTGAAATGTGCTGTTTTCTCCCAGCAAAACGTTTTCCAAAGCCCAGTGGTGGTTTGCTTTACACTCACTTTTAACCAAATTTCCTGACTTTGAGACAAGCAAGTTCCACATAGTTTTGGTTGTACTCATCATTCTGATGTGGGTGGGGGCTCCACTACGAACATTTTAAGGTTTGATGGTTAGCCAAATATTCGAGGAGGGCCATTTTCCTGCTCTTTAATTGCATGTTGTTTTTCTTCCTGGAAAATTTTTTAAAAGAGAGCTTGTGATGCCATTATGAGGAGACAGCTTGCCTCATAGAAAAACAATGCTAAAGACAAAATAAAGAAACCCTTGTAAACAAGTAGCACTGACACTAATTTACTTTGGAGTAAGTCATAGTGAAGTCATTGGGCCTGAGTAAATATTCCTAGGACCTGGCAGTATGTGAACTAATCCACTAAACTCACAGCACTCCTGTTTCTGTTACTATGTTTTAAAATATTATTATTATTATTAATCATCTTCCACATATATCCCAAGGTGATATACAAAAGAAAAATGGCAAAAACAGTTACAAAACAGTTTAAAAAACAGCAGATGAGTTTAAAAACAAAATGGACACCTATGGCAGAGAACTATTCATCCAGCTAGGAAAGCTTAATAGAACAAAAATGTCTTCAATAGGTCCTAGAAAGTGCAGATAGTGGGCCCTGGTATCTCAAAAGGAATACTCTTCCAAGGAATAAAGGCAGCCACACTGACAGCCCTGCTCCAAGTTAACTGTGGAGCAAGCAGTAGGCTTCTGATATCTTTGGGTACCTTTGAAGGAGAAACTCTCCTGCAGAAGTTCAAACAGTGACCAACTGGTTACTATTAATGGATAAGACACTCTCAAGTAACCTGGTCCTGAGCTGTTTAGGGCTTTATATCATGTTAATACCATGTTTAGTCCCTCTACTTTAACTTGGATTCCTGCACTGAGCAGGGGGTTGGACCCAATGGCCTTATAGGCCCATTCCAACTCTACTATTCTATAATTCTATGAAGCCAATTTATTATAACACTTATATCCTGCTTTATAGCCCTGACAGGTTTTCAAAGAGGCTCACAAAAAATTATCAGAACAAAAATCACATTCTCATCTGAAATAACATGGGATTACTATAATGCTAAGATTATTCATTTCTAGTGCTGCCAGGTAAGAAGCATCCCAAACCCTGAGATTTCAGGAGTGGGCCCTGGTGATGTCATTAAGCATGATACATTAAGCATCAACTACACTTGCTTGGAGCATACCACTCAAACAAAAAAAAGTATCTGATTGGAAATTAAGATAGAAATCTTAGCAGAATGAGGGTGTTCCCAGGTCCAGCTGAAGTTATGGGATAATTCCTCCTCACCTGCTTAGGGAGTCTGGGTAGGGAACATTTAATCTAGCCTACTTGCTTCTGGCAAGAAGGGTTTAAGTGCCCTCAGGCCAGGCCAGTCACCAGAAGGCCATTGTAGGAAGAAGGGAGCCTAGTGTTGTGGAGATGTTAGATGGAAGCACTCAGGAGTAAAGATGGATGCCCCTGAAGGCTTCAATTCTAAGCACATTTACTAAGGACCTAAGCCTCATAGAACTCAACAGGACTTATTTCTGAGAAGATATGGTTAGGATTGTGCTGTTGGTAAGGCTTGACTAGGGATCCTCTGCAAAGATATCGATATCAAACCACGGTTGGCAACCCCCTGCCTAGAATGCCCTGCCTGCCTTTTAACTTGGCTGCTCCAAACATCTTTCAAGACTTGAGCCTTCACTGCAGAGAGAGGTTTGAGAAACAAGTAAGAGTTAAGAAGATTCTCTACCCATTCCTGCCTACTCTGTGGGCTGCTATAAACTCACTTTGACAGCTAACCCAATTCCAGTGAGTAATAATTGACAGAGAGAAAGCACACAAAGTTTGGTCTACCTTCACAGGCAGTAGACTGGGAACCACAGCAGCTGAAGCCACACTTCCTAGTACGTGAATTCTCCTTTACCACTATCAGGCAAGAAAAAAATCATCATGCAAACAACAAGTTACATCATCAGTGGTTTAAGGGGGTTGAGCTGAGTGGCTGGTGCATTGAACCACTGTTGCATCTATGGATGTAAGGGAATAAGGTCAGCGATAAATGAAATGCAAAGAAAAAAAGAAAAGCAAGATAGTGATGATTTACTAAATGCAATACCATACCAACCATTACAAGGTTCCTGAGTTAGGCAGAAAACCTAGCATCCCACTAAGGTGGGATTCAGGGTTCCTAACCAAAAACCAAAACTAAAAAAACTGGTAGCCAGTCAGCCAAGGTCACAGATATCCCCATGAAACCCTGTCAGCACATAATATCTCTGCTCTGAAATCTGCACTGGTTCCTGATTTGCTACCAAGCCAAGTTCAAGGTGTGCTTTCCATGTTACGAGTTCCACATAGTACTTGTTCTGCTCTTGTAAGAAACCAGTCCTTTAGTGTGACAGCACCTACACTTTGAAACTCCTTGCCTATTGACATTAGGCAGGCACCTTCATCGTACTCTTTTCAGCTCCTGCTAAAAACATTTTTGTTTAGGCAAGCCTACCCAGTCATGTGGAAGCTGTTATGCTTTTTATCTGTTTTTAACTCATTGTTGGTTTTATTATTTTGAATATTTTTAAATACCTGTTTTTAAATGTTGCTGCCAATATTTTATTGTTTTAATTCCTTCTGTAAACCTATTTTGAGGGTTTTTTTTACAGTAAAGTGGTATATAAATGCTTTAAGTAAAATACAGAAATAAATTTCAGAGTCACTGTGGTCCTTGGGTCTTTTTCCTCTTTTAGACACAAAGGAATGGACCTTACATTGACTCAGGATGTTTGGTAGTATCTAGCTCAGTACTGATGACATAGACTAGAATTGGCTCGCCAGGCTTCCAGGTAGTAGTCTTTTCCGGAGATTGAATTTTGGACCTTTGCAAGCAAAGCATGTGCCCTACCACTGAGCTACAGCCCTCCGCCCCTATTTTTAAAAAATCTTTTAAAATAATTCTCTTCAATTCCCTAATGAATGCACAGCATACTAGGGCAGATCCACATCATGCATTTAAAGCACATTCAACATACATTTGAAGCACATGAATCCTACCACAGAATCCTGGGACCTGTAGTTTGTTAAGGGTAGTGGGAACTATAACTGTGAGGGGGAAACTACCTTTCCCAGGATTCTTTGGGAGACATCATGTTCTTCAAATGCAAATTGGTTGTGCTTTAAGTGTATTATGTGGATCGGCATTAATTCATAAACTTTGGCTGCATATAAATCATTTTAATTAATTTTAAAAATGGCAATCAGCTACAAAGTTCACTTGGTGACCATGGGCTACTCACCATCTCTCAGCCTAATCTGCCCCTCATGGTGAAAATAACAGAGAGGGGCCATGATCACCCCAAACAAGAAAGGCACACTTAAAATGTAGAGGAAATAACAATGTACAAAAAAATGAAATGGACTGCCTTCAAGTCAATCCCAACTTAAGGCGACCCTATGAATAGGATTTTCATGGTAAGCAGTATTCAGAGGTGGTTTACCATTGCCTTCCTCTGAGGCTGAGAGGCAGTGACTGGCCCAAGGTCACCCACTGAGTTTCATGGCTGTTTGGGGATTCGAATCCTGGTCTCCCAGGTCATAGTCCAACATTCTAACCACTACACCACACTGGCTCTCAAGAATGTACAACCATAATGTAAAATCAGATACATATCAAAACATAGTATGAAGAAATATTTATATAAGCATAAATGTAAAAGATGTTTATTATTTACATAACCTGTAAAGATATTTATAGTGCAATCCTATGCATGTTTACTCAGAAACAAGTCCCAATGTATTCAATGGGGCTTACTCAAACAGGAAAGCGTGCACAGAACTGCAACCTTAAATGATAAGAAATGTCACTGACCCAGCCCAAAATTCAGAATCATGCCACTTTAAGCTGTTTTGCAAGTATTTTATACTTTTTTCATGATTGTTGGATTTTAAATGGATTTATTTCTTACTGTGAGCTGCCCTGGTTTTCAACCTCACAGGGTTGTTGGAAAGATTCCATATACACACACTAGAGATGTAAAAATACATACACCCCATATAATAGTTTAGTGTCAAAACCAGTTGGTCATTGCAGAACATTTTTTAAAAAATTCAGTATTACTTTTCTACCACATAAAAGCAGTGACATCTAAGTAAGCCCTGCCTAATTGCTTACAAAAAAAAAGGATTGGAGGGGGAAAGATTTACAACATGAACACAATCCTTTGCTATGTTCACTCAAAAGTTCTATTGATTCACAGCACAGTCCTAACCATGTCTACTTAAAAGTAAGTCCTACTGAGTTCAATGGGGTTTACTTCCAGGTATGTGGAATTAGCATTGCAGCTTTCCTCCCAGAAAGGCGAGTATAGGATTAAAGCTTCATATTGGAAAGGTTTTCACAATAGGCTATGCATTAGACAAATAAACTGTCCTCTTCAACAGCCCAGGAAAATTTAAACTTGTTTGACTCCTTATAATTACAAAAGTATAACATATTGTAATGGCATCATATGCTGCAGCATGTACATTTTTTCAAATTTCTGTTCAAGAGTTATTTGAAAGATAAAGTGTATAATATGCTATTTTTGCAAGTAATTAAAACAAACCTGCATGTACACTTTTATTGTAATCATAATTGAAATTGTTCACTGTGTGTGCATGCCTACCAAGATCCTGCTGTGACTGTCAGTTCTAGATTTCCTGCTATATTATTGTAGAAAGGAAATCTTGCTATTGCTGAAAGTTATACACTCACTCAACTTCTGATGTGCAGACAAGCAAGAAAAAGGAACTGTTTTCAGGATTTGCAGTGGGTTCTAGCTATTGCCTGGAGGTCAGCCAGTTTCTCATCAATCACAACCTTGACTGAACTTATTGGCTAAAAACCTGAAAGGGCAGGGATTAGAGCAGCCAGCACTAACAGAAGTTGCGGATAGGGGTGGCTGATATTTTGGTGTATATCTCTTGAACCAGACCACCTAATTTTTTTTAATGAAAGCTAAGAGTCCGGAGATTGGGGTGACTCACCTGGAGATCCAGAGAAGACCGCACTAAAGCCAGAGTCTCCGGGCAAAAACCAGAGACATGGCAACCCTATTTCTCACCCTCATCCTTGTTCTTCCCTGTTGTTGACTTATTGGCTCTGTCTACTAGGCAACAGGGCCCACTGTTGATTACTAAGCAAGGGAATAAGGCTGAGCAGCTGGATCTCGCTCAGCTCATAATGGAGGCAAGTCTTTCCTTGCTGGTAGTTGCCAGGCAACAGACTACTAAAGCAAGGGAGTGAGATTGAGCAGCCCATGATGGAAGCAAGCCTTTCCTTGCTGATAGTTGGTAGCTGCCAGGCAACAGTTTACATTGAGAACCTCTGAAGCAAGGAAGTGGGGCTGAGCAACTGAAACTCACTCAGCCTATGATGGAGGCAAGATTTACCTTGAACTAAGGGTAACCAATTTTCCATCTAGTCACTAACTCTGTCCTTAACAGCAGCTTGGTATGCAGACATTAGTAAAATAAAAACAGGCCACTTTATGTGTTACTTGCATGAAAACCAAAGTGTGATGAAAGGGTCTGCAAGGTTGCACCTTTAACTCCACCCTCAACCTTTTTTCAGTTCCCCCCCAACCTCTTCAAAACAAAACACGGTGTGTTTGTATAGGTTTTATACACATTTCTTTCTTTTTCATTGTTGTTTATTATAATGAAAAAGTAAAAATGAACAAACACCAGCTTTTATTTATTTATCTCTTCATGTGGTCTCCACCTCCCTTTCCAGCCACCCCAACCTCTCCTCATGAAGTCTTTCTAGTGTGATGGTTGAGGCTGCTTTTTCTTTATGAGCGTTGCCAAGTCTGGTTCCACTGATGATGTTGCCATTCTCAACTGCCTTTCTCAGGTGTCATCGGGCAATTGGCAAAAAGATGGTTCTTGGCCTGAGTCAGTTTTGAAAACAGTGCTTGGCAGCAGTAGATTATCCCAAACAGAGATGCTATATTTAGTCCATGCCTCCTGAGTTTAGGAAACTCCTCTTTTGTTATACAGATTTATTAGAATTCCAGAATACCTGTAGAATTCTGGAATTTGTTTCTCAAAAGGCAACTCTATGTCATGCACTGCATTCAGTACCCTTTCAAATATGTCCTCTCCCTTTAGTTGTGTCACGCACAGGTGACGGAGAGAGCAACTCCTTTCTAATCGCAAAACATGGTGAGATTCCATGCAAAAAGATAGCAAGCTGTGCCGTACATGTGGTGTCTGTTGTTTCATCAATAGCAAACCAATATTTGGCTGACTGTTTCATCACTGAAATGAATCTTTCCCCTTCTTCTTGCCCTCCTCCCTCCCCAACGCCATGCTTCTCTATCCCTACCTCTCACAGCAGCCTCAAGGTGTCGCTGAATTTTGTCCTGACCTTTCACTGCACAAGATATGCTATGTCATAATGTTCCATGAACATTTTAACTGATGGCAGAGTGACACTGTGACAATAGAGTGGCTCAGCCAACAGCAGCAAGAGGTATATTTCAGCTAATCAACAGCCACATTCTAATCTGGGAAATGACTAATGTTTTGGATAAACATTCCCACTTTGCAAGACTAGGTGTGTAAATGGCTAAAACTATTTCATTATACAATGAATTTGTTTAAAAGACAAAGAAGAGGAAACAATTCCCTCCACACACAAGTCTAACCTAAGGCTGCATATACATTTAGAGTATATGACTTTCCCTCAAAGAATCCTGGGAACAGTAGTTTACCCCTCACAAAGCTAAAATTCCCAGCACCCTTAACAGAGAATGGTTCTCAGGGTTTTGGGGGGAAGTCATGTGCTTTAAATGTGCAGTAAGTACATGTAAACAGCCTGACAACAGCTTCGTTCGCATGTAATGCTAAATTTCAGTTCAGTGTTACGTGAACAAGCCTCACACTTGTGCGCTTCCCTTTTCCTCCACCAGCAAAAGGAGGAGATTGAAAGCTTTTGTTTCCATTTTTACCAAATTGCAGTTCATTGTTCATGGTCACACCTGACCAGGGGAAGTGCACGGTGTCCAGCTGTAACCGGCTGGCTAAACACTTTGAGGACAAAGTCACCTATTGAAGACATTGACCATGGTATCGTCCTGGACTGACTCAGTGGGATGGAGGCACTGTATTATGGTGGTTCTGCTCTTACCTTCAGGGTCACGTCCAGAGAGTGACACTGGGTGACTGTTCCTTGGCCTCCTGCCACTTGTGCTACAGGGTTCCAGAGGGTGCTATCATCTCCCCAGTGCTATTTAATATCTATATGAAGCCATTGGGAGAGGTTATTAGGAGTTTTGGAGCAAGGTATCAGCCGTATGCTGATGACACACAGCTCTATTTCTCCATAATATCTGAATCAGGAGAGGCTGTGAACATTCTGGATCGGTGCTGAATCCTGTAGTGGACTGGATGAGCGATAAATTGTGCTTGAATCATAGGAAGTTGGAGGCTGTTTGGGTAGATGGTCCCCATGTCTGGGAGAAGGCAGATTACCTGTTCTAGATGGGGTTGTGCTCCCTCTGAAGGAAAAGGTCCATGGTCTAAGGGTACTCCTGGATTCATCTTTGTCACTAGAGGCCCAAGTATCCTCTGTGGCTAGGAGTGCCTTTTACCAGCTTTATCTGGTTCATTAGCTGTGGCTTTTTCTGGACAGGAGTAGCCTGACCTCTATAGTCCAACCTCAAGGCTGGATTACTGCAAGGCCCTCTATGAATAGGTTATAGTCTGGGGGTGCTGCTAGGACCATCACTGTGTCTCAAGTGGCTTCCACACTGAGAAATGCCTTTTGCCAGCTACACTTATACCTGGACATAATGAGCAAAGTGCTGGTAATGCCCTACACAAAGTGAGCCAGGATACCTGTCCTCTCCCATACAAACTGGTGTTCAGTGGAGACTAGTGCTCATTAGGACTAATAGGGCAGAAGGCCGAGATGCCAGCAGTAGGTGGAGCCAGAGCAAACGGCCAGCAGAGCTAATTCTGCTTTTGCCCCATCTTTCTCCTTGATGAGTTCTACGAATACACCACCAAGTCTAAGGAAGAGGAGGAGGAGAAGGCAGGTGACAGTCAGTGCACTTCCTAAACTGGTTGTAAGTATGGAGGTAGGCAGATGGGGGCTGGCTGAAGGCAAACTGATCTTGTTGGGGCAGTGGACCAGCCTCCACTTTTGAGATCTGCTATGGTGGGGAGGCTCCCTTGGCTCTGCCTTCTCAGTGGTGGTGCCCCAGTGTGTCCATAGTGCTGTATGAAGGTGTTTCAGGCTGTTGGGCCTCAGCAGGCTTTATTGCAGATGTGTTGTTCCACTATGGTTCCCATCATTCCTGACCATTGGCCATGCTCCATGCTTGATGGAGTCCAAGAACATATGGATAGCCAAAGTTTATCCCTGCTTTATTGCTTCCTATTGATCTTGCCTGATTGCTGTTCCATGGCCCTGTAGAGTGCTCTGATAAGAAAAGACTATAAGGGAGATGTTTTTGAAGAACATTTCCTGTTTAGCGGAGAACATTTCCTGTTTAGCAAAGCTTCAAGACTCTTTATTTGGGTCTGGAGTTGCAAATCCCAGCACATGACAGAGACAGGGAAGGGGGCACCCCCCTTTCCTTAAGATATCTTATTTATAAGAAAAGAATTTTTTGCAAGATGATCACTTACCCTTTTTTCGGTAGAATAATAATATATGTTCTCTTACTAATATATTGAAATACCACAAAGTTGTGATATTTGGTGCAATTCACCACTCTTGCTAGTAAACCCTAGAAAGCAGAGAGATCAACTCTCTGGTATGTCACTCCTGATGAGTGTTGATGCACTATATATATACCAAAATATATAAAATAGTCTGACATTACAGTGGTACCTCCGTCGATGCCTCTTCACATGGCAATAGCAATGCATGCAAATGAGTAATACATTAGGGCTTTCAGATGATAGAAGGTCCCAGTTCTGCTGAATTGTGGAACTTTCTTTCAGTAGATATTCCCAGACATCACGGATGCTAAGATTTTTTTTGTAAAACATGGCTTATCAATGTTTGGTAACTATGCAAAGTTTTAATATTGCTTGTTTTTCCCCCTGCAGTTGCTGCTGATCCTGTCAGTGATCTTCAAGGAAGCTCAGAGCAAAACGACTGGTGTGATGACCACAACAAAATTCATAGGCGCTTAGATACTATCCAAGAGGTAAGAAGATTTGGCAAAACAACACAGAAGCCGCAGTTACTCTTAGAGATACTTTATGTTCCTTGCTATTTCCACAAAATGGCTTCTCACTTAGAGTTCATCTACATAGTGGTTTGCTGTGTGTTTCGTGCTACTCAAATCTCCTTTAAATTTGCATGGTTCACATGACGTTACTGGCAAACAGAGCTATCACGCAGTTTCCCACCTGTAAATCTGTACTAACCCAAACCACTGATAATATGAAAAGTGGAGAAAATAAGTCTCCACTCTGTTTCTCTAGTGGTTGCAGATGCTTTGCTCCAATGCTTTTAGGTGAGTATATCAATTGTTCCCCTCTCCATGCCCACTATCTCCTCCTCCTCCCTTCTTTCAGTTTATTTCCTATGGGCTGAAAAGCAACTTCCCACTGCTCTCCTCCATTCTGCTGCCTTTTTTATGTTGCTACAAATGGTGCCCTTATTTTCTTTTCCCCCTAACTTGTGTGCAACAGCATAACACTGCTCAAACAAAGATTTGTATTTCAGCTGTATCCTACCAACCATAGGCAGGGAAAACACAGATATTCACACTTCCAGTTTTCTTAGAGGAACGTACTGCAGCTGGTAGAACAGATTGAGCATGATCAGGGCTCAGCAGCCCCTCATCAACCATCCTGCTCTCCCACCGCTTCCGTCCTCCTCACTGTCTGCCGAGCGGAAGCAGAGCAGGCTTGCTGCCCTGGCCTGCCATGACTGCAGCTTACCCATGCCATCGCCGACCTCACCTCACCTGCTTGCCAGCCTGCCTCACCTCCTGCTTCTGCGACCCTGTAGGGGTTTGTTTCTCTATACAGGGCCCCAGTAAACCAAGCCAGTTTCATAAACCACTCTTCGAAGTGGCCTTTTTTTTAATAAACTATATTTAAGACTAACTGCAGTTTATCTGGGTTTAGATGTACCACTAAACTGCAGTTAGTAGAAACTCCTCCTCACAACCGCATCAAAAGAAGGGCTTGTTCTCAACCAGGGGTCCCCAAACTGCTGTCCGTGGATGGCCAGTGACCTGCGAGCTTCATTCAAGTGGTCCACAGCATGTCTGCATTGAATAGACATATTGATTTTAATTGACTTTTTATTGCTTCTTTTATTTCTTGCATTGTATTTTATTGCATTACAACTTGAATTCTATAGAATGCAATTTTAATACAATAAAATACAATATAACCAATAAAAATACAATTAATAATAATATAGCATCTAGCACAGTACATTAGGATTGCTACAACCGGAAGAAAAATAATTAAGTTGCCCATCAACATCCTCAGCAATTTTCATGTGGTCTTTTGGGGGAAAGGTTTGGGAACCAGTGTTGTAAAACACTGTTTAACATTATGTGCAAATGCAGCCACCTAGACCAGTCGCCAGTTAATCCCATCTATTGTACAAAATGCAACACTTCTGTTCACTAGAGGGCAGCACAAGAGCAGAAATATTAACCCTGTTCTCTACAAATATTTCTATTTATTTATCTTGCATTTAGCCAAAGGCCATTGCAAATACAACATACATCACAAATACCACAAATGCCACAAAATGCGATAAAATAAAATAAAATCAGCCACCATAAGACCCATGTTGAGCCTGGTGAGTAGAAATAAAACATTTTAAACTTTCAGGGTTTCTGATTTTGAATATAAATCGCGCTTAACTTTTTAGCTGCCAAGGCAAAGTTAGCTACAGCGATAGTCACGTGTTTAAAATTATCATTTAGGAGCTCTACTACTAGCTCCTTAGGGCATTTAACCAAAGGAGAATGGATGAATTGGGCTAAAAATTTCTGT
This sequence comes from Rhineura floridana, assembly GCF_030035675.1. Taxonomy (NCBI): domain Eukaryota; kingdom Metazoa; phylum Chordata; class Lepidosauria; order Squamata; family Rhineuridae; genus Rhineura; species Rhineura floridana. The sequence continues at coordinate 14,881,235 of NC_084486.1, read as the reverse complement.
CTGGGGTTAGCATACAGTGGGCAATATAACAGGTAATGGATAATGTCCTCCACAATATTATACCCAAAAATACATTTCCCTTCCTCGATAGGGATTCCCTTATACTTCCCTTCCAGGTAGGCCGAGGGCATTAATTGGTACCTAAGTTCCAGGAATGCTTTACGAAGAGAGGGATGGGTGAGTATTTCAAAATACGATGATCTAGCATGATTGAGTTTGAGTTGGGAATACCAAATAGAGAAGGGGGCTATTAAAATGTCTACCCGATCTTTCCTCGCTGCATGATTGAATACCCAATTCCTAAGGGCTTGGGGGCTAAGGTTCAATAGCTCACCCGTGGGGAGGTTATATTGCTGCAGCAGTGCCTGGCTGGTATGGGCCCACCCCCCCTTCGACAGCTGTTCGGACCAGCAAAGTTTGGTGAGGGAATTGTTGTCCATTTGATATATTCTCCTCCAATATCTGAGGTGGGCTAGGTCTATTCTGGCCGCAAGAGAGGGTAGCCCAAGTTCCGCTCTGAGATGTGCAGCAGGGGTTCCCAGCAGGAATCCTAGAATTTTCCTCATAAACTGGTTTTTTAAAGTTTCTATTTGTTGCTTAGCTGCGGCCCCCCAAAGTTCGGCCCCGTACAGTATGGTGGCAACTGTTTTGGCAACAAAGACCTTAAGCATCGTGGGAACCATTTGCCCCCCTCTAGCATAAAAAAATCTTTGAAGTTGTACTAAGGATCTCGCTCCCACCAGTTTGATGGCCTTTATGTGGGGCTTCCATGAGGAATTCTCGCTAAGGCAGATGCCCAGATATTTGAACATGTGAACTTGATCCAGCGCATGGCCTTCAGTTGACCAATTGGAAGCTGCCTTCTTGTTGCCAAAGATCAAGATCTTGGTTTTGGTGTGGTTAATTGTCATAAGGTGCTCCTTACAGTAGGCACCCAGGCGAGTGAGTATCCTTTTAAGGCCAATTTTATTTAAGGAAAGTAGGGCCAAGTCATCGGCGTATAACAATAAAGGAATCTTATGAGAGCCTATTGAGGGAGGAAAAAAGGACGGGGAAGCCATAGCAGGGATGATGTCATTTATGAAAACATTAAATAAAAAAGGAGCCAGGATGCATCCCTGCTTCACCCCTTTCCGTACTCGAATAGCCCGAGAAAGCAAGCCCTGCAGGCCTAGGCGTACTTGTGACGTATTTCCCTGATGAAGAACTCGAATAAGATAGAGCAATCTTCTGTCTATATTAGTCTGGGCCAGCTTTTGCCAAAGTAAGTCTCTGTCTATAGAATCAAAAGCAGAGGAGAAATCCACGAAGGCTACGTACAAACGTGTGTTGGGGCCTTTCGTGTGTTTCTGTATGAAGTGTTGCAGCACATATACCTGATCAATCGTGCTCCTGCCTCTCCAAAACCCTGCTTGCTCCTCATAGAGGATACAGTTATTTGTCTCCCAATCCAGGAGCTTATTAAGAAGGAGCCTCCCATAGAGTTTGGAGGTGGTATCTAAAAGGCTAATTGGTCTATAGTTTCGGGGGTCCGAAAGATTGCCCTTCTTGTGAATAGGGACAAATATGCTAGAGCGCCAACCTGTGGGAATCTCTCCAGTAGCATTTATATGCGTGAATAGAGAGGCCAGAACCGGCACCCACCAACTTACGTCGGTGAGGAATACCTCGGGAGGGATCATGTCCTCCCCCGGGGCTTTGCCCGGTTTAAGCTTGGAGATCAGATCTAGGATTTCCAAGGGCGACACCGGTGGCCAAGGTGGAAGATTGGAAATGTCTCCCAATGGCACCTGGGAGGGATTCCCATTGGGTCCAAAGATGTTAGAAAAATGGGAGACCCATGTATCAGGGGAAATTGGTGAGTCTGTCCTATGTATGGCACTCGTTAGCCCGGTGCGGATTAATTCCCAAAATTTAGAGTTGTTTCTTTCTCTCAAGGCCGAGAGCAGGGCATTCTAGCTATCTGTGTGGAAGGCCCTTTTTTTTTTGTCTGGTTAGAGATTTATATTCTCTCCGGCAATGTTGTAAAAGCGATACAAGCACTGCAGAGCCCTGGCGTGCGAGCATTCTTGTAAGTTGGCGGAGTTCCTTTTTCTTGGCTCTACAGTCCTTGTCATACCATGACCGGGGAAAACTCAGGTCTTTGCCAACTGAGGTCGAAATGACCAGGGGTCTGATTTCTCCGACTATATCCTGAAAGGTTCTAAGAATGGACCCAGGGAAGGCAATCGCTGAGGATCGCAGGGAGAGAAGTTTATTCGAGCCCAACAGCTGGCCTATGTTAGCATCGATGCTCAGGGACCATTTAAGACGTCTAGCCCTCTGGAGATGGCCATGCATTTGTAGATCAGACAATACAGTGGGGCGAGAAGTTGGAAAAGAAAGCTTGAGTGTTAATGGGAGGTGATCACTTTCGACCCTGCACTCTATTGTCATGTGCTGAATAAAAGGAATAATAGAGGGAGAAGCAATGAAATAATCGATAACACTTGCGCCCTTCGTAGAAATGTACGTGAAGTGCCCAGACGTTCAATCCAAATTGGATCCGTTGAGGCACACTAAGTGAAATTTGAAAACTAGCGAGGCAAGAGCGTGCCCATACTTATTAATTTTTTTGTCAAAGGAGGAGATTAAGTTCGCTGGGCTCAGACCATAGCACGTCCTCATTGGGAAACCCAGAGCCCATCCTAGCATTGAAGTCTCCGCTCATCAAAAGCAAGTGAGTCAGATAATTAATTACGAGTTTTTCAATAAATTCCTCTAGTTCAGACCAGAGACCTATATCCACCTTAGATGAAAATGGGGGGAAATACACGTTTATACAAATCAGGGGATTCACCCTCGTACCTTGTACTATCAGTGCCTGGCAGACGCTTGGTGGCATATATTGTACTGTGGAAGCCTGCACATTCAGGGTCGAGGAAATTAAGATGGCTAGGCCTCCACTGCCACGCCCGTAGGAGGAGGTTTTCTCTGCCGGCCGTTCCCAAACCCTAAAGCTGGATGGCAAATATTTCCCTCCTCTTTGTATCTCAAGACTTTCCAGTGACCTATGCTTTGCTTAGGTGGCAATCCAAAACATGTCTACTTAGAAGTAAACTCCATTGGGTTCAATTGGACTTACTCCCAGGTAAGTGTGCATTGGATTGCAGCCTTAGTATTTGTGTGGGGCTGGTTCAAAGTGAAAGGAATTTTGAAAGCACCTGCTTCTGCATGCACTGTGGAAGTGATGAATCAGAAAGAAAGGGCATACTTTTTGGAAATACCTTAATATAGATTCTTGGTATAAAACAGTTTGGGATATAGCTCCACTCAAAAAACTAACAGATAATTTAAAGAGAGCAAGATGAGAAAGTAAAGGGACTAATTTCATTTCAGTATGCCATGATTATATCAATTATATAAATCTACAAGATATAAGGATCCTCCTGCCAATGGCATACACATTAGGGTTGCCAGGTCCATGGCCTGAGACTGATCCTCTATCTTTAGGAGAAGAGAAGGTTGCCAAGGTCACCCTCTTGGAGGCCGGGCCTGGCAACCAAGAGGTCTTCTGTATCTTTAAAAGTTGGGGAGGGGGAGGGAGAATTCCACCTTGTGGTTTTTCCCATTACAGTGTTGCAAGAACACCTGCACTTGGCTGACCTTCTCTTCTCCTAAAGATACAGGATCAGTCTCAGGCCAAGAACCTGGCAACCCTAATATACATGGATACGGCACTATTATTAAATGGTCCAATAAATGAAAGGATAGGAATGATATTCAACAATTCTGCAGGAAAGGAAAGAGAACGATATTGATGTATAAATTAAAATTGTGTTAATAATTCACTATGGATAATCAAAATGTAATCTTTACAAGCAATATGATTATGATATACATAGTATAATAATATTTTGGGTTTATTTTGTTGGTTATGTTTATATTTTGTTTATTTTGAAAATAAAAGAGTGGGGGGGGAGAAAGGGCATGCATGACAAGAATGGGGGAATTACACTTTCTTGTGGTTGATATCATGGCAGAGTGTATCCCAAACACTGAGAAATGGCTAAAAATGCCGCACTCATCTCAAAGCAAGGTGACATTAAGTGAACCACCAGCCTTGAGTTCACCGGCCACTGCAGGCAGGAAACCAGTGTCTGGGATCTATCACTTCAGACTGCAGTTCGGGACTTGCATGATGGAGAAATGCCCCCCCCCAAAGATCCCCAGTCAGAAAACTGACTTGTCAGACAGTAGGCTAGGCTAGAACCTTTTTCCTTGACACTTCTGCATTAAGCAGGAGTGGTTAATCTGCAGCCCTGAGCCCAATTCCAGAATCTCTCTGCAAGTGATCAGTTGCTCCACTGCCAGGGCACTGAGTGGGGAGGGGAAGAGTGCGTCAGAGAGAGAGAGAAATGGGGTGGCCCCATCCACTCTTGGCTTTGGCCTCACTCACTGCTGGCATGCAGCCCCCTCCCTTAGGGAAGAAAAAAGATGGCCCACCCCTGATGTAGGAGGAGATATTTTTTCACGTGGGGAAGCATTTCATTGTACATACCTGCCTGCAGAGTGAAAGTGGTACAAATGTAGGCACAGGTAATGCTGTACCAGTAAAGCAAAAACACCTTGGTACCTGAGTGCAGAGGGCACATTCTGGTTCAGATGAAAGGTGGAGCCTGTTAACAACCAGCTGCACAGAGTTCCACTGTGAATCTCTGGTATTTTCTACTCTAGTCACTATGGCCTGGTTTGAATATCAACTCTAAGCTGCAGTTTGTTTCAACAAACCACGAGTTAACTACAAGTTGCTCCCCCAGATATCCAAGCAACCATGGCTAATTTCTCCAGGGTTTGGCATCTTTTCCAGTTGTTCTTGCCTTACGCCTTTGTAGTTTAGAGAGTGGGACGGGGAGGTCAAACAAGCCATGGTTATGTATGGTGCTGGTTCAGCATTTAATACCAAGCCATAGTTAAAACAAACCAAGGTTCATAAGCCAACAACAAACCATGGCTATAGATATGTTTTGTTGTAAGTGCTGCAAAGACTGGGACCCACTGCCTAACCCTGGCTCCAGAGAGAGGCTGCAGTTAACCTTGCAGCCTCTTGCATCAGCTCCTGACTGGGTCAGGAGGCATATAAGCCTGGCTGCCCTTTGGGTTGTTGGGAACAGCTGCAGCAGTAGGGGGACTGAAGAAGCCATGCCCTGGGATTAAGTCTCTGAGCATCTGGGTGCTTGCTGCTTGCTCCTCTGGGTTGCTGTCTCTTCAGTCAGCTGAAGTCCCTGGTAAGTGCTGCAAGGATTGGGACCCCCTGCCATGCTGAGGCTGCCTCTGGTGTTCCGGCTCACGACTTCATGGCCTCCATGATGACCATGGGGCTGTCTCAAGTTGTCACCGACCCAACACATAGGGCAGGGCACACCCTTGACTTGGTTTTTGTTCCAGATGAAGGGGTGGTCTGGAGATGGAGGGGTGCATGTCACCCCATTGTCATGGTCAGACCACTTCCTGGTGAAGTTTAGAATTGTGGCTCCGATCCTTCCCTGCAGGGGTGATGGACAGATTAAGATGGTCCGCCCCCAGAGACGAATGGAATCCACTGGATTCCTGAATGCCCTGGGGGAGTTCCCAGTAGATAAAGCAGGTGCCCCTGTTGAAGCCCTTGTCATTCTGTGGAACAGTGAGGAGTGTCGAGCTCTTGACATGGTTGTCCCCAAGTGCCCTCTCTGGCTTTGTGGTGCCCAGTTTGCACCTTGGTACACCAGTGAGCTAAGGGCAGTGATACAGGCTGCATGACGGCTCGTGCGCAAGTGGCAAAAGACGTGCTGTGAGGCTGATTGGGCATGAGTAAAACATCATAACCATGCCTACTGTGTGGTGGTGAGGGCGGCAAAGGCCCACTTCTCTGCCTTCATCGCATACTCAAGTAGCCATCCAGTGGAGCTTTTCCGTATTGTCAGGGGTCTGTTGACATCACCTCCAGGAAATAGAGTTTTAGACCCTTTGGAGGCCCACTGTGAATTGTTTGCAAGGCACTTTGAGGGTAAAGTTGCTCGCCTCTGTAGCAGTCTTGATGCCCCATTCACATCTAGTGTAGTCCCCAATGAGGTGTCCAGTGCAACGTCTGCTGCAGCTTCTTGGGAACGGTTGCAGTTGATGCTGCCTGATGATGTAGACAAGGTGCTTGCGATTATGAGGCCAGCAATATGTCCTCTCGACCCTTGCCCTTCTTGGCTTATTAAAGCTTGCCGAGGGGGTTTGACCGAATGGATTCAGGGTGTGGTCAATGCATCATTGCAGGAGGGAGTGGTTCCAGCCACCCTGAAAGAGGCAGGGATCCGACGACTCCTGGGAAAGCCCACCCTGGACCCACTGGTCTGCGACAATTACCAACCGGTCGCAAATACCCCTTTCTTGGGGAAGGTGATTGAGAGGGTTGTTGCTTAGCAATTGCAAGTACTCTTGGATGAAACAGATCGTCCTGACCTGTTCCAGTATGGGTTCAGGCCTGGTTCTGGGACTGAATCGGCCTTGGTTGCCCTGATGAATGACTTTTATCGGGAGAAGGACAGGGGGAGTGTGACCCTGTTACTCTTACTTCATCTCTCAGTGGCTTTTGATACCATTGACCATGGTATCCTTCTGGGCCTACTTGATGAGATGGGTATCGGAGGCACTATTTTACAGTGGTTCTAATCCAGCTCCAGGGTCATTTTGAGAATAACATTGGGTGATTGTCTTTCAGCCCCCTGACAGTTGTGCTGTGGGGTGCTGCAGGGTACCATCTTGTCCCCCATGCTGTTTAACGTCTATATGAATCCCTTGGGAGCGGTCATCAGGAGATCTGGGGCGAGGTGTCAGCAGTACGCAAGTCCTGGATCGTTGCTTGGACTCAGTGGTGGGCTGGATGAGGGCCAATAAATTGAGTCTGAATCCTAGTAAGATGGAAGCACTGTGGGTTGGTGGTTCCCGAGTTCAGATAATTGGTCAGTTGCCTGCTTTGGATGGGATCGTACTCCCTCTGAAACAGCAGGTCCATAGTCTGGGGGTGCTCTTAGATCCATCTTTGTTACTAGAGGCCCAGGTGACCTCAGTGGCGAGGAGTGTCTTTTACCAGCTTTGGCTGGTAAAACAGCTGCAGCTATTTCTGGACCGGGTAGCCTGACCACTGTTGTCCAATGCTTTGGTAACCTCCAGGCTGGATTACTGTAATGCACTCTATGTGGGGCTGTCCTTGAAGTGGGTCCGGAAGCTGCAGCTGGTGAAAATGTGGCAGCAAGACTGCTCACTGGGTCAGGGTGTTGCCAACATGTCACCCTGCTGCTGAAAAAATTGCACATTTGCTACCGGGCTAAGTTCAAGGTTCTAGTTTTAATAATAGATATTACTTCAATCAGTACTTGGGTATAAACCCTTGGATTTCTCACCAGAAAAATCAGTAGCATCTCAAATTTGCTATTTCCTATTTGCTACCGGGCCAAGTTCAAGGTTGTAGTTTTGGTGTACAAAGCCCTATACAGCTTGGGACCAGGATACCTGAAAGACCATCTTACTCAAATACCCAGTCAATCACTGTGTTCTGCAGGTGAGGGCTCCTGCAGATACCATCTTATCAAAAGGTCCGTTCTGCCCAACATAGGAAACAGATCTTTAGTGTGCCAGCACCTACCCTGTGGAATTTCCTCCCCATAAATATTAGACAGGCGCCATCTCTGTTATCTTTTCGGTGCCTATTGAAGACCTTCCTCTTTCAACAAGCCTTTTAAGTTGAGACCTTATCCCAGTCTGCTTCTGTGTTGGAATTGCTTTTTAATATGTTTTGAAACCTTTTTTAAAAAAACAATGTTTTTTGATCTTTTTTAGAAAATGTCTTCAAAGCTTTTTTAAATAATGTTTTAAAAGTTTTGTTTTAATGTATTTTAAAGTCTGTTTTTATTATGTTTTAAGGTGTTTTAGTGCTTTTGTTTGCTGCCCTGGGCTCCTGCTGGCAGGAAATAAATCAAATAATAAATAAATAATAAGCAAAGTATAGTTAAGCTGCTGATCAGGGTTCAGACAAAAAGCTAGGACATAGTTTAGTGCTATGTGAGAACCAGGCCAATTTAGGAAATGCTACCCGGAATTTCTGTTCCTTCATTAGCAGGTGGAAAAAACTGTTGATCATCTGGACTCGGAAGTCAAGTCATTACTCAACACTGTAAGTGAATCAGCATGGAGTATTCCTCTTGCTCCTGGAACTCCCCTGATGGATATCTTTGAAGGTATATGTCATACAGAAGCACTAATCTGTTATCCAAGTCTACAAATGATTGTAAAGTTACCATCCAGCAGATCAGCATACCAATCTGGTTGCTCCTTAAACATTACTTCACTGTTGGTTGATTGTTGTATCCTTGAACTTCAAGATATTTTTCTAGTATGTCACACTACCGAAGTATCTGTCCCATGTATATTGGGTACTATCCATCTTTAACTTCCTGTAAATGGAAGAAGCTGTCCTGTTCATGGAAGGGATTTAACTTAGGGGAGACCTTCACCAGCAGAGGGAGGAGGAAATTTTCTCCCGTTTCCTCCTCTCACCACGGGATCCTGTCTCCCAAAAATCTGCTCTTGAGAATTGGGTGATCCCTAGAATAATAGTGTGGGAAGGTGGTATGGAGAGGGTGTGAAATCAAGTGAGAACTGCCTCCCCCTCTTTCATTGGATGAAACCTATTATTCACGTTGTGACCAATATTGTCTTCCCTAGAAATGGATGATTTGGTGGATTGTCACCCATAATCTTTCTTCCTTTTTCTCACTCCAGATACCAGCTGAGCTTCAAGATGGACAAAAAGGCACAGACTGTGTTATATATCACCACCTGCATAATCAATTCATATTGCACTGTTTTGTAAGCTTTTAAACCAAACTGTTGTCTTTAGACTTGGGATGGACAGTGCTTCATAGCAAGTTCTTGTATTAAGATTCAATTGTATCAACTCAAAAGTACAAAAATGTAAGTTCATTCCCATGCTAACTTCTCAAGCATGTGGCTGTCATTACGATTTAAAGACACCTAAAATTGTTCAAAAGAAATTTCATTGCAAAAGCCCCACCAGAGAAGTAAATGTCCCAGAACCCCCAACAGTCTTTGAAAGAGGCAGTAAAAAAGAAGTTACAGGAACTACTGTTTGGAGTACTTTTTCACAGAGTACTCTCCAAAACAGGGTTGGCATCTGATCAGTCAAGCACATACACAAAATACATTGCTAATAGACTGGCCAAATATTGATCATATAAAAGCCATTAATTTAAAGCATAGGCATTTAAAACAATAGCAGTTCTGCTAGTTACAAAAAACTGTTCTCTAGACAATGCCAGTACCTTCCCAGCAGATTCACACAGCCCATTTCCAGATCATGTGGAGGAGGCCCCTTCTTCCCACAGCCAATGTCATAATGTATGTAGTGTGGTAGCCTGGACTTTAAAGCCATTGTGACCTGGGCCAGTGTAATGTTGTGTATGTTTTGTCTTTAGGCTTCTTCCCAAATGGCACGTAGTCCATGTGCCCTGGGCTCCTACTGGAAGAGTGGGATATAAATATAATAAATACATAAATTTGACTTAACTGGGAAGGGAAAGAGCAAATTTCTGGAGGTGATGTCTTCTCATAAATGAGGGGTAAAAATGTGGCCCCTGACATTTGTAAGTGGGGGATGAAGTTATCCTGAGCATGGCTAATCCACAATACATTAGCAAGTGGGTCCATGTTTATTTACCTTGCTGGATTGCGATTGTCTTGAAACAAGAAACAGTACTATTTTAGCATTGTTAAAGTATAACTAACCTGCAGCATGAGAGCCAGTGTGGTGTAGTGGTTTGAGTGGTGGAGTATGACCTGGGAGATCAGGGTTTGAATCCCCACACAGCCATGAAGCTCACTGGGTGACCTTGGGCCAGTCACTGCCTCTCAGCCTCAGAGGAAGGCAATGGTAAACCACCTCCGAATACCGTTTACCATGAAAACCCTATTCGTAGGGTCACCATAAGTCGGAATCAATTTGAAGGTAGTTCATTTCATTTCAACCTGCAGCACTGGTGCCACAAGTAGCATAAGCAACAGATGTTTGTGATGCTCCTAGAGAATAAGTGCAGGGAAGCACATGGGCCTGGCTACAGCATAATCAGACCTACACCCTTGCTTGCCTCTTGCCTTGCTTGTGAGCTTCCCAGAGGCATCCAGTGCTGGCCACTATTGGAAACACAATGTATCTTTGGTCTGATCCAGCAAGGTTGTTCTAGGAGAAAGGGCGGGATATAAAATAAATAAATGTGGTGGCTCAAACAATGCCTTGCCAAGCACATGAAGTTCCATGGAAGCATATACTGAGGGACACTCTTTCAGGCCCTGGACTTGACTTGTGGCACACTTGCCAAAAAGAAAAAAAGTTGGTTACCACTAGCTTGAAAATGTTTACTGCTGGAAAAGGATACCAGGCTCAGTGGCCCAGTGATGGGTGCATTTAGAATGTTCTGCTCCCTTGTACTTGTATGAAGTGACAGATCAAGAAGCCAGAGAGAAATGTCATGTTTTATTATCACTATTGTACAAGTTAGAACCCCTCAGCAATGTTTGTTCAAGAAACTGCCTAAACCAGAAAACCTGTCAACACAGCGATTACCTCACGAGTCTGATTGGACTGAGGCAAGGCCCATTCCCTGAAGGAGATCTATATGGTTCAAGCTGAATATCTCAATGGAGGCGGCTCAGTATGTTTAAATGGTGCTGTCAAAATGCATGGCAAAAATAAGGACACAGCTCCAGGAGGCTTGGATGATAGCTTTGGTTTATTTGTACAAATTTTTCAAGAAGTTAGATATTTGATTTTAAGGCACAACTCTAAGAAATCAAAAAGGAAAGCTTTGGTATGCACTCATAGGGAAGGCATTTTGAGTTCCTCAAAAGACATCTGGCATGATCGAGCCAAAACTGCATCCATCTAAGAAGCAGGGAAGTGAATGGGGCAAGTTAAGCATGTGCTGAACATTAAAATCAATAGGGACTTCTTTACATGTCTTTCTGCAAAAGAGAAGCATGATCCACCCAACTGTAAAATGTGGAACCTCCATGAACTTCTGTGCTCCTGTTCATGTCCCAATAAAATGAATAATGCTTTTAAAGTAGCCTTGTTCCATCCTAACAATGCAAACGGAAGTCCTGTTCACACCTCTTTCAAAAGTCCATCCTCCCCGTATCAAGAAACAAGTGAACAGATTTGTTTGATTGTAGGATGTCCTTGAGAGCTAAACTAGATGTGAAGCTAATAGTATCAACAGGAAGCCAATCAATTTTTTAATAACAAAATTAGGTTGTATTTCTTTGGAGGGGGTTCATTTGGACTGCTAAGCATGGAGAGGTATAACCCTTTCATGCCACAATTCTGGACAAATATCTTACCTCATACTGCTGTTACCTCTATGGGGGGAAAAAGCTTCCACTGGCAAAAACAGGCTCATCCAGACCGGTGGTTTTTGTGGGTGTATTTTGCAACATGTCATTTAATTGAATAATAGTGCATTACTTATAGTGGTGAATTACACTGTACCATCCACAATCATTCCACTTTATTGGTTGTTCTGTGTCACTTCCCCAAAATTAACACTTTGTCATCTGCAGGGGCCCTCTTAACACAGTAGCACAATAAAAATAAATGAGAACATTTCTCATATTGAAAGTTGCAAGATTTCAGCAGGAAGTTATGGGACATACACTGATTGATAACAAAGCAGTTTTGCAGGCAGAAATGGATCATTTCTAATTGCCCCAATACCATCATGAGCACAAATAATCATGAATGAAGAAAAAGTGCATCTGCAGGGGATTAACAAAAACCCTGACAGGCTTCCTAACATTTTGGTACCTGACTTCTGCCAACTCACCGCATCCGCTTTCCTTCAGTTTGAGAACACTTTGCAAAATTCAGGGAGATCCCACATTCAAATCAACATGGAAAAGTAACAGAAGATAGCATGAAAGCCAAAGACTCTAGCCTGACTTTTAAATTTCTCCTTGGACAGTAATAAGCAACTAAGGTCTAAGAGTTCATCCAATCATCCTTCAGAACAGTAATTTTTAATTCAGGTAACAAGAAGCATGTAAATATAAAACCTACCATGCACCATACATTCAAAAATGTTTTATAGGTTGGTTTTTTTTTAAAAAAAGCAATACAGAATCATTTTGCTCACACACAAAAAAGGAGTTTCAAAACAAAGACTATTCATGCAACAGCTGGTTTTTATATATAGTGTATTCATGACACTATTTAAAGAATGAAATAGATTGAGTAATTTTAGCAAACATGGCACTGCAGAGGAAGAATTCCCTGGATATTTGAAGTTTTGACAACATGTGAAATGGTAAGATAATGCCAGCTGATTTTTTAAAAACAAACAAAAATCCAGAAGGCTCGATTTAGTCATTTCCACCACACAATTTCAGCAGGATTTTCCTGTAGTCCCCTGAAGTGTCGCCCTGGTAACAGAAACCAAAACACAAAGTAAGGGGGGGGGGTGAAAAGAAGACACGAACTTGCGCCAAAGGCTAGAAAGAGCAGTCATCCTTCATGACAGAGGCCAGGAAACGAACCTCCCTTAAAAGCACTAAAAAGCTGCTGGTGATAAGTTACCTGGAGACGAGATGTATTTGGGCAGTAGAATTAGGAAAATGTAATTGGATGCATGGAGGGGGGGCTTTACAGAGCATAGAAATACTGCCCCAGCTATAGTAGGTGCTTTTTCCAAAAGGATCAGAAAAAATAATGCTTTTAATTATTTTATTTCATTTTAAATAGTGAAAGTAAGGCTTCTCAAAAATCCAACTACCCAATTCTATGCGTAATCGTTTTACTAGGAGCATCATTCTAAGGAGAGGGATTGGAGGGCTGCAGTATGCCATCCTGCTCCCCACAAAGGCAGGCAAGCCCAATGTCCACAGCTTCTTGTACGGTTCCTGCCTTTTGACTGAAAACGGTTTTGGGGTATGGGATGAGGAGAAGAGAGAGGAGATCCATAATGCCTAGTTGTTGGTCCCTAATGTACACCATTACACAAGGTACATCCCAACCTACAATTACACAGACAAGGCTCTTGGGAGAGACAGCTGCAGTTTAATCTATTCTTTGCTTTTTTTCTACCCTAATAAGAATCAACTTGAAGGCAGTCCATTTTCATTTCAGAAGATCTTACTTAGTAGCTATTTTTGTTCATAAACAAACAAACAAGAAACAACAACAGTGTGAAGCACATTTGGCCCAAGCATATTGAAGAGCTAAGCTATGAAATAGGCTGAATGACAGAGTGCAGGTGGCAGAGGTCCTGCTGTGAAGACAGCCACAAACAAGTTAGAGCCTACTGTGTGGCACTGAAAGAGGTGAAGAGGAACGACTTCACTGCTTCCATTGTATTCTCAAGTAATTGCCCAGCACAGCTCTCCAGGGTGGTCTGTAGGTGGTTCAGACCTATATTGGTAGATAGAGCCCAGGACACCTCAGGGAGCCCCTCTGGTTTCCTTCCTAGCTCCTCTGAGGGCAAAGTCGCTCATGTCTGCAGTGACCTTGACACCATAATTGATGCAGCTCCAAGTGAGATTTTCAGTGGTTTGTGGGACCAGTTTTTGCAGCCCGATAATGGCAAGATGCTTGTGGGTATGTGCCCAACGACATGCCCTCTCAACTCTTGCTCTTGGCTGATTAAATCTAATCAGGAGGGGGCATGACTTGAGGGATGCAGGGTGTGGTGAGAAGGTGGTGCCTGTCACATGGAAAGAGGTGGTAATGTGGCCATTCCTGAAAAACCTGTCCTGCACCCAGTGGTATTTAATAACTACTGCCCAGTTGTAAATATCCCTTGGCGGGGGGCAAGGTTCTTGAAAGGGTCATGCTGGTGCAGTTTTCTCCAGGAACACATGCATCTAGACCCATTCCAATCTAGGTTCAGGTCTGAATTCAGTTTGGGACTGAACCAGCTTTGGTCACCCTGATGGATGGCCTTTATTGGGAGAGGGACGGGGGAGTGCAACCGCCTGGCTTCTGCTTGATCTCTCATCAGCTTTTGATACCATCAACCATGTTATTCTCCTGGACCATCCACGGGGTATTGAGGGCACTGTTCTGTATTGCCCGCTGTTATCTACAGAGACAGTTCAGGAAGATAGCCCCTTGGCTCTTGAGCTATGGGGTACTGCAGGGCACTGTATTGTCTCCAATGCTCTTTAACATCCACATGAAGCTATTGGGAATGGTCCTTAGTTTTGAAGTGAGGTGTCATCAGTACAGAGGGGACAACCAACTTTATTTCTTTGTAACATCTGAATCAGGAATGGCCAAGGAGGCCCTGGACCAGTGTCTGGATGCAGTGGTGAGCTGAATGAGGGCTAATAAACTGAGTCTGAATCCTGGCAACATGGAGGCTCTGTGGGCAAGAGGTTCCTGGATCCAGCAAGTAAGTAAGTTGCCTGCCCTGGCTGGTTTACACTCTCCCTGAAGGAGCAGGTGCATAGTTTGGGGTGCTCCTAGATCCAGCTCTGACACTAGTGACAGAGGAGTCCTCAGTGGCTAAGAGTGCCTTGTACCAGATTTGGCTGGTAAGATAGCTATGGTCATTCCTGGATCAGGATAGCTGGGTAACAGCTGTCCATGCACTGGTACCTTCAAGGTTGGATTGCTGCAATGTGCTCTATGTGGGGCCATCCTTGAAGTTGGTCCAGAGGCTGCAGCTAGTGCAGAATGCAGCAGCGAGGTTGTTTGTGGGGGAAAACTACCAACAGCATATAACACCTTGTCTGGGAGATTTGCGCTAGCTGTCAACCTGCTACTGGGCCAAGTTCAAGGTTTTGGTATCAACATGCAAGGTCCTATAGACCATGGAGCCAGGAGAGACTGCCTTACCTCTTCTGCATTCTGCAGGAGAATTGCTCCTTAAAGCCCCAAACATATCAAAAGCCTGATCCGCAGTAACTTGGAGCAGGGCTCTCAATAAGGGTGCCCCTGTTCTGTGGGGCAGCAACCCTGTTGAGATATGACTGGCACCCACTATCTGTACTTTTCTTTGGTTTCTGGGAACATGTTTATGTCGACAAGCTTTTCCAGGCTTAAAATGAATACAAAATAAACACCTATCCCGTTTTTTGTACTGTTTAAAAACCTTTTGTACTGTTTTTATGGTATTTTTTACAGTGCCTTAATGTAAAAGAAGATTAAATTAACAACTACTATTACAGGCTGCATTTCTAGTAAATCATTCCTGAGGTTGGCATGCATGGGCAGTGAGCGGGAGGAAACAAGCCCCTCACAATCTTACCGTAATGTCTGTGTAGAGAGATCGGCCATACATCCGCTTGTATTCCTGCCGTATGTCCAGCAGGTCAACCTCACTGCGTGACACCATGATCCGAATGAGAGTCCTGTCTTTGGTTCCAGCTCCCTGTGAAGAATGTGGAAGAGGGCTAGAATCTAAATCTTTACCAGACTGCGATCCTCACCCTAAAAGTGTAGCATTCAAAAAGTTGCTCAAACCTATGACAGCCTTCTCCCAATGTTAGTGCCCTCAATATGTTTTGGACTGCAACTTCCATCATCCATGACCATTGGCGACAATGGCAGGGGCTGATAGGAGTTGTAGTCCAAAACATATTGAGGGCACCACATTTGGGAGAAGGCTCCTTAATGGGGATGAATTAAAGGCTAACAATGTTAAGCCACGTCCATATATTGTCTATAATGTAACATACCCTTTTTAGCTTGAAAAGCTGTTTGGTGTGGGGGAGGCAACTGAGAAAGAGATGGGGAGGGAGAGAAGAGGGCACCAAGCCCTTCCCTGCCTGCTGTCACCCCACTACAGTTAATGCCCCCCTCCACATTTAAAATGCAACACACACTTATGGAGCCTTGAGGGGAAGGATTTGAATGGGTTATGTGCACACATCTGCTGCCACTTCTCTATCAATCATTGCCTCCAGAAGTGACTTTTCAAGGTGCAGTTATACAGGTTTGTATGAGATATGCAGACTGACCCTAAAATCTCAGATCTAGGCTCAGACCCACACCCCAATCAACTCAATAACCTAACAGCTTCTTAATAAGGCCAATCCACTTGAATATCTGAGCACATTAATGCCCATGTGATTTCAACTTATTCACCTTCATGGCCTTGTAAAGCCTCTCTGCAAAGAAAGCAGGTGTGTTTTTCATACACTTAACTGCAAAAGAAATTGAGATAAAAGGTTATTGACAGCTAACTTTAAATAACTTCATATTTATATCAAATTAAGACGTTCAGCAGCATTTTGATCTATGAACAGTCAGGAATAATTTCAAAAACTTTTTTCCTATCTGCAAGGCAGAAAAAACTTTGTTGTATGAAATAGCTTCAGAATAAATGGGACACTTATACTTTCCAGTTATACAGCACTTTTGAATGTATCCCTTCACCACCACCATGTAAGTTAAAAGTATCTCAGTATTGCACTTGAGGGGCTGAGGCTGAGAGAGAATGGCTTGTGCAAGATCACCTAGACAGTTCAAAGCAGATATGAAATTCAAATAAGGGACTACCCAATTTGTAGTTCAGTCTTTTAGCCACTATGTGACACCCACTCACTTAATGGCTCTCCAGCTCAGGGAGGATGAAAAGGGTTCGGATTTCAGATACTTGATTTGAAGCAATGTGCAAAGTATTCAGCTGTTGGTCAGGGCTAAAAACACCCTAGAACAAAACTAGGAGACTGGCTTCAACTTTGATTGTGTTGCTTTAAAGTGATGGGAATAGAATGTTTTCTTCCTGCTTTGCCAATTAATCAATCCTGAAGTTGCACCACTTGTGAATTCCACTTAAAACTGCAGTTGTGTACTATGAAGATTTATTAAATGTGGCTAAGTATATACAATTTACTCTAAGAAAAAGATTAGGGAGCTTTCTTGCAAAAATGTACAGCTCTTCCCCAGATGGCTAAGCCTGTTTTTGAGATTACTGAAATGTGCACACTCATATTTTCTGTTCTACTATACTACTCTCTCAAGCCAAACAGGATTCCAGAGTCCTTCAAAAACCTCCAAAACCTCTTTGCCCAGAGGTGCTAGTAGGCCTGGGCAAATGATAGGCAATGATGGCTCTATCATATCCATTTCTTTTTCAAACAACAAGTCTCTACAATAAATCAAGAGTAAAAAAGAATCATATTTTTCAAATTATTTGCCATCTATAAAAACATTATTTTTGTCAAAATCTGCTTTTTTACCTTACCTTGGAGTTGAGATAAGCCAATGAATGACACGAGGGTGGAAGAGAAACACACACACACACACACACACACACACACACACACACACCATTCCAAAAACAAAAAAAACCAAGCACACCATCATGCAATCCAAACAAATATCAAGTGGTATCTTCCTTTTACTTGGGCATTTCATGGAGGTGGAAAGAACCAATGGAAATGTTCATTTGTAACGTAATAAAAGGGATGTTCCTTTTTGACATCAATGTTAAAATTTATCATGTAGATGAACAAGGCAGACATTACACTTCAAGACCAGATAATGGAAGGCAATGAATTTAGCCACACACTACAAGAGTATTACATACAATTACCATGCATACAATCCTGAAAGCTATAACGAAGCCAAAAAAAGCACATATTTCCAGTTAGATTTGGCAGGCAAGGTGCAAAAGGAGTAAAAGCCATTTTATAGGACAAAAATAATGAGCATTTATATAGCACATTTCAAATATTCAAACTGCTTCATATATATAGGTATATCAATCCTGTAATATAGATCAGTATTATTACCCTCATATTGCAGATAGAAGGCTGATACAGACAGCAGCTTGCCTAAGGTCACCCAATGAGTTCATGCTGAATACAACATTTGACTCTAGGATTCACAGATTGATTTTTAACCACTTAATATGATAGGATAAGTGTCACTTTGATCCTGGAAGTTATTTAATATTTTTGAAAAAGAACTTTGCAACAGCAAAAGCTTTCACCGCAATATTAACCCCTTTCCAAGAAACACACTTACAATGCAAACACTATGTTACTGGACATGCCCCATCTACAAAAGGGAAGGAATGCAAAATGAGAGGATACAGCCAAGGGTTGCTGTCCTTAGCACTGATGATTTCTCCTTCATTTAGTAAATTCAAAGGACATTCAATGGAGCTCCAACCATTTCCCCAGATAAGCTGTGATTTATTAAACTGCAACCAGGTTTAACAAGACAAACTAAAGGAATAGTAAACACTACTTATAGTTGAGTAATCTCTGAGGAAGGCTCCAGATGGAATAGCTCCAGATGAAGCCAGCAGTCTAATCAACATTTTTCATTGCATTCCATTATTCCTAACAGAACCCTTGCATAGAAAGTGGAATGAATCTCAGATTGAAGAGAGATAAAAGATTCTGAACAGTAAAGTTCTTCACCTACAGTTTGAACTCAGCTTCATGACTTGCTTTATACACACATACATGGCTTAAATACTGTATCAGCTCTTAATTTTGCCCCTCTTCTTGTGCTTTAAAAATATCTTAAGTGACATACACGCCACATTAAAGGTATCTTTCAACTTACCAAAAAGCCCACACAAATACTTTTAAAACTACTCTGGGTATTTGTGGGGTAGATTGTTGTGGATATTACAGGTGCTAGCCCATAAGAACCAGCCACAGTCTATTTTTCCCAGCTTCTTGACTTTTAAATTTTCATTTTATAGCATGCACTCCAGGAGCAAAAAAAGGTATGTATTTTAGAGCAGCAAAGGCACATTCAAACCACAATTAAAATGTGGCATCTGTCTTTGCTCACCACTACTCACCAACTGCCAGCATCCCAGATTCGAGGTCTCCAGACATCTCTCCTTTTATACTCTTTTCAATGTCACGGTTACACATTCGCTGGTATTCACTGAAAACTGTACAAAGAGAAAAAGGATAATTTGTAATTAGGGTCAAATTTGTGTGTTACCTGAAGAACAAAGTTTGGCAACCACTGTTCTTGGAGAAAGTCTGGTCAGTTGCACAGAGACCTCTGCATCGAGCAAGTGAACATTCCTTATCGCTGCCCATGTTCTTCTTGCTATGGAGCTCTTAAAGTAGGGCAGCGTCTCTCGCTTTTTCTACATGGCTATTAAAAAAGACAGGGGAGCCCAATCCCCCCCTTTGATCAGAGGCGACCGCACATTTCTCTTAGGCTCCATCAAAATGCAAAATACTAGTTGCCACCTGTCAAGAAAAAATGCATATTTAAAAAGAGACGTGTGAAGTCTCTTGCACTGTTAACAGTCTAATTCTGCAATTGCTACACAGCCTCTGGATAAAAAGAAATTCATTTTTATTGCTTGCCACAGTAGATGCAATTAGAGACAAAGTTACCTGCTCTTAGGTGAGCTCTACTTCTGGTACAGAGAATTGCGTTGAATTTGGACTCATCTGTCCCGAGGCGATTCTCTCCAGCTGCATATAGTGCCTTTTAAAAAAAAATCACAGGTGCTCATTACTCCAGTTCAAGTGCTTTCAGAATTTCTTTCTGCCTTCCACTCAAACTCTTTTCTCTCTCCATTGTTCATTCTTAAATGGACTTGATATTTTTGGATATGACTTACAGCAAATCCCCCCCCCCCGTTAACCTGGACAGCCTCGCGCTTCCTGTCCATCAAGGATGGAACTAGACTGTGAGCAACCTGGGGCTGCAGCCAAAAAATAACAGCCTCATGTTGAATTCTGTTCTCTTCCCACAACATGCAGTATAACTTCACCTTGTAATCTGACTGATGTTATTAAACTGTGAATTTTTCTGTCCCCACTTCATATCACTGAAAGTTGCTACAAGATCTAAAATTGGGGAAAGCCACACCAATTTCCCTTTTTCAAAAGCAAGCAGGAGGGGGAAGAGAGTATATTTAAAGCAAACTGTTTGCAGAATAAACACATCATGTTTCCACTTCAAAGATTAGACTGGAAGACAAACAAGGTGTTGTTTTTTGTGGGGGAATACACACTGTCTTAGTTTTCAATTTTGTTAGAGAAAATGTTTAGAGGAAGCTTTTATAGGAATTTGGGGGAGTCTGTTCAATCCAGCAGCAATTTGGCTGAGCAAACATGTTTTCAAATTAGTGTGCAACATACATTAGCAGAGACTTCTCTTACTAACCTGAGCATCACTTTGGACAAGTGACATGTTGACATTGGTACTTTCATCTCTGTTTCCCTGAAATAATTACCAACATAGAAAGTAAGCCAACACACCACAGCGTTAAAAACACTGTAACTGACATTAGCTAATGAGGCTGTTAGTCGAGCAAAAATGAGGCCAAATAGTTTAAGCTGTGTTGCATTTTATTTATTTGTTCTGTATGCATATTTGTTTTATGATACTACCAATTTAGTACTGAGATACTTTACTCTGACATTAAGGTTAAATGGCATAATTAAATCCTCCCAACTTTGAATATTTTCAAATAAACTCACTGTTATTTGATCTAACGGTCTTGTAAAATATTGACAATATCATTGCTATCAAATGTCTATAAATTATAATTTAAGACTGAATTATTAACCAAAAGAAGAAAATGATTTCATGATTAAATGGGCTCAAAATATTGGTGAAAACATGCCTCCTGGAATGCAAATATACGTGGAATGAAAGGTCACAGTTGAAAATACAACTGGGAAAAATGAGGTCATGAAAGATGGTATGTGACCCCAGCCATGATAAGCAAAAGTAAAACAGGAACTATCCTCCTATGTGTTGGAAATGTCAGAAAATGAGACGAGACATGTGTTCTAAATGGCAAGAATGCTTCTTGGTGGAAAAAAGTATCGGGGAAGTTATTTTGTTAGAAAAAATCTTGGGATATACAATTCCATTAACTCCAACGCTTTTTCTCTTGCATAATACAGATCATTTAAGCCATCATAAGGATTAACTCATAAGGAACTTATGCTAGATGTTGGGGGGAAATGGCATATCCTCTTAAAGAAAGTGGATTGATAAATGTGGGATTTCACATTGACAGCCAAATTAACGTATTATACAAGAACAAAAGATGGGGAAGAAACAAAGAAAGAACAAGTTTATAGTAAACTGGTCTCCTTTGTACAATTTTATTCCAAATATAAATCTGTTTTTCCTTACTTTAGGTTTGGGAGGTTACATATGTTACACAAAGTACATCATGTTAAAAGCTAAGGATGGTCTCCAATGTTAGTCATACTCAGAGCAGGCTCACTGAAATCAATGGACAAGTGTGACTAACAGTGGATATCATCCAAAGTTGATGAATTCGTTAAATGTTGAATTTGTTAAATCTTATGAGTATTTAGATTAAGGATAAATTAAAAGCCACAATAACACAGGAGAACAATAAACTACCTTGTAAATACCTGAGCAAGTGAGATTAAAAGCCTCTGGAAGTGTCCAGATGTGTCGCTTCTGATGGTTTCTTCTAGAGTTTTCTTAAATTCTGTGAAAAATGCAGAGGAGACCCGTTTTGTAAATTGCCATGTGTATTGCATTATATGGATCAAAATGTGTGGGAGGAAAGAGAGAAAGGAGGACTGGAGGTAGCAAGATAAAAATATGTATTACCTATTTATACAAACACACACTGTGTTTCACACCTCACCCTATTGTATTCTAGCCAAACTGGAAAAGAAAAAAAAGGCAAACCCTAAAGAGTAGAGCAAGACCCTACACTAAAACACTGGTGTAAACAGCTCCATTTTGCTTTGACTTACTAGCCAGTAAATACTTATGACGACCACTATCTCCTCCTCCCAGGAAGCTTTCCATCACTGAAGCTGGGCACGTAGTAGCAGCCTCACATTACTGTCAATGCCTCCTACAAATCTTACTTTGAGAAAACATCCTTCATTTCTTCCTTTTAATTCTCGGGGGGAGGGGCTGGTTCTCTCTCACACACACACTGGAACTTTGCACCTGCAGTGCTTTGATGATGCCCCTACCCCTTTGAAAACTCCAGTAGGAAGGGAATCTTTGTGCTGGACATGTAGGGACAGAAGCAAAGGCACACACCAGTGGCTAGCAGATTTATGGAGCACTGTTAGTGGGCCAGGGAGAGACAGGGAGAGACAGAGAGAGATGATTTTCAGTTTTTCCCCTAAAAGTTAAGCTAGGACATCCATACAAACTTTGGATGCTGTAAGTCCTTTTGCCAGATCAAATGCATCATAACATTCCATGCAGTACAAAAAAGGAACTCTCAAGAGAAGTCTTAAAATTCATGTATTTTAAAACACACCAAACCTCCAAAAGAGAGGTAGTTAATGTGGGGTCCTCCAGATGTTGCTGGGCTGTAACTCCCATCGTCCCTGACCACTGGCCATGCCAGCTGAGGCTAAGAGTAGCCCAGCAACATCTGGAGGGCACTTTCCAGAACCTTTGCATATCTGCAACCTAATCCAGTGCATACTTCCTTGGAAATGGAGTCTCATCAAGTTCAATGGGGTTTACTTTTAAGCAAGTGTGTGCAGGATTGCTGCCTTGCAGTGCAAGCCTATACATATTTACTTAGAAGCAAGTCCTAATGAACTCAGTAAGACTTATTCCCAGGAAAAGCAGGTATAGACTGCAGTCTTCATGGTGTACAATGGATGCAAAGAACTTTAAAATCATACAAAGTAGGGGGCTGGGGAGAGTGAACAGCAAACACTGGGGCAAGGGGTCAGCAGTATGCTGATGATACCCAGCTCTTTTTCTCTGTAACGTCTGAATTGGCAGAGGCCATGCAAGCCCTGGACCAGTGCCTGGACTTGGTTGGTGGGCTGGATGAGGGCCAATAAACTGAGTCTGAATCATAGCAAGATGGAGGCGCTCTGGGTTAATGGTTCCCGAGTTCAGATAATTGGTCAGTTGCCTGCTTTGGATGGAGTCGTACTCCTTATGAAACAGCAGGTTTGTAGTTAGTCTGGGGGTGTTTCTGGATCCATCTTTTTCGCTAGAGGCCCAGGTGACCTCAGTGGCTAGAAGCTGGTAAGACAGTTGCAGCCATTTCTGGACCAGGAAAGCCTGGCCACTGTTGTCCATGCACTGGTAACCTCCAGGCTGGATTACTATAATGAGCTCTATGTGGGGCTGCCCTTGAGGTTGGTCTAGAAGTTGCAGCTGATGCAAATTGCAGCAACGAGACTGCTGACTGCTCAACAACAACTACTACAACTACCGCTACCGCTACCACAGAGGCATCTCATGGACAAGAAGATGTGTTGAGCTATAGAAGCAGCTCACAGTATTGTATTGCCCTACAGTTCTCTTTCTGCACAAACTCCTCGATCAAAAAATTACCTGCAAAATGGTCAACCTTCACAAACTCTAGTTTGCCCTCACCAGAAAAGTCACATGAGAGTAAATCTTTTTCTTGGCTTTAAATTTGATAGATCCACTCAACATACCAACAAGCTCAAATTCAAAGCAAAACAGCTGATTCATTCAGCAGCCTTCAACCTTGATGTGTGAAACACGATTCCCCCTCCAAATCTCAACATCACCCCATCATTTTAGGTCTATTTGGTACCAGAACAGTAAAAGGTGCTGAATTGGTAAGAAAACTCACCTGCTTTGTGTACCCGACTGATTTCCCGAATGTGCTCATTGCTACGAGATGCAAGGATTTCTATCAGGCAGGCTTCATCTGTGCCAGCACCCTAAGAAAAGGAAAAGACACTCAACACGCTACTAAGCAGAAGCAGATGCTGCTGCAACGTTTAATCCATCAAAGTTTGATTTCCAGTAAAAAAAGTTTTGGATAGACTAAAAAGGTGCCCCCAATTAACAGGTCTGCAGATTTTAAAACATTACTGAAAGTACTTCTAAAGACTGCATATGGCGAGCACCGTCTTAAAAAGAGGTGTCCCGTCATGTGTGAGAGAAGGGAGAATGCCTCTTCTAAGATGCCTGCTTTGACATGAGTGCATCATCCAGAAGACAAAGAATGCACACTTTTTTCTCAAGAACTATTCTGGAATCTTCTCACATGCACATTCAATATATTGATTTTTAATTCAATTAAAACTCATACAATTAACCAACAAAGATTTATTTAATTGCGTGAGTGTCCTAATTCTTACGCTTTTCTCCAGAATACACACACACACACAGAGCCTGGCAAGACACCAAGCTTACAGCACTTATGGCCTTTTCTGGTTAGCGCTTGCTGTGAACTAGCGATGAGCAGCATTTTTACCCGGTGTTGTTTCCTGTTCAGCATGACATGAATATGCAATTTGTTACCAACTTATCAGCAAACATAACCAGAAAAACACCAAAAGATTGGTGGTTTGCTAAGATGAGTAGGGGACAGGGATGTTGTATTCTTGGGGAAAAGTAAGAATTAGGGCTCTCACCCTGTTAAAGAAATGTCAAATCTGTTAAGATTTTTTTGTTTGGGGGATTTTATTCCTTGTAAGCTACTGGACCACATGGAAAAGAATCCAAAAATGTTTTAAATGAGATCAACACAATAAAACAGGTTGTTGCATAAGCCAAGCTGAACCCCACAACGGATTGCTGGAGACCAGCATAGACTGAATAGTGACACAAGTCTAGACTGCAGGAATTGGAGACACTGCAACAGAGCTCTCAATTTCTGCTCTTAGATTAATCTGCAAGTGCCACGTATTCCCTCCCACAAATATGATACAATAGGAGAGAACTGTTGCTGTTGATGATTATATATGTATAGTACCACCACAGTATACATGCTCTTCACATAGAAATGTAGGCTGAAGTATCTGCACCCAAGAGCATAATAAAAACTGACACCACAATTATCAGTAGGGCTGGGGAGGAGGAGAGGTTAGAATACCAAAGTATGGAAGTAAGCAAATCCAATCAAGGGCATTTTCAGCTGAGGAGCCGGGATCAAGTGGTTATGCAAATGGTTTCCCAGATTTTGAAGACAGGTTTAAGGGGGAAGAGAGAAAGGGGAAGCATCTAGTAAAGAATTTTGGGAAGCAAAAGTTTTCCAGCAATCATATGGAAATCATACAAACCTTGATTGCATCTTTTATTTCATGAACATCAAACAGGACAGGAGTCTTCATCATTGCCAAGATGGCCCTCTCAAAGTTGCCAGAGAGCTCAGACTTTAGGTCTTTGATCAAATCCTGTGTTGTTTTTTTAAGAAACAAAACATGTTGCTTTTATAAAAAGAAATTTAGTGAGTTTTTTTAAAAGGTTGATATTTAATAAAAGCAAGCAAAAGAGGATTTGACAAATCTTCCTGTTCAAGGGGTACTAATAAATCTGAACTTCCTTTCTTGTAACCTCAGTTGGCAATGTCACACACTTAAGATAAGAATGGTAATAACTATTAAGTTATTAATATAGCACTATCAATGTGTGTGGTGCCTTTCTGAGTAACATAAGGAAGGATAAAGACACAATATCTGCCCAAAGGAGTTTACGAACTAAATTTATACCAGTGAGGAAGAGAATGCAAGACAAATGTAACAGAGTGAATATTAGCAGCTACCCATATTTAGGTTTATTGTAGGTAAATATGGTAATGAACTATAGTGATCAGAACACTCATTTAATTTATAGTCTGCTCTTCTCCCCACAGGACTCAGAGTAGCTCCACAGCATAAGAAATACGGAATATGTGCATGTGTTTAAAGCATTAAATACACACATGCACTACAAGCATTGTAATAAACTAAAAAGCAGCAACCTAAAATATATATCTATTAAGAGATTTCTATATCACCCTTCACAAAAATAGCCACAGGGTAGTTTTAAAAAATACAAAAACTGGTAGCAATTCCTACTGAGAACATGTTTGAAGAAGTTGTTCCGCTGAAGAGTCCTTGATATTACCAAATTCATTTTGCCTCTCTCATCCTCTTGGGATCCCACAATAACGAATACCTCTTTAATTATTTGGCTGCCAAAATCATTAACCTCCATCACCACTCTGATCACATGACACCCCTCTTTAAATCCATATACTGGCTCCTGTCTGCTCCCAGATCCAGTTCTTACCTTCAAAGATCTCTATGGCCTTGCCCTCCCTTCACTCTCTCCTCTTATATCTAGATACATGCCCACATATGATCTTCACTTGTCCAATCCTGTCATCCTTAGCCATGCAAAGGTTGTCATCCTTAGCCATGCAAAGGTCTCCTGCTCCTTCAAAAGACTCCAAACCCTTTCCCCCTTACTATTCTGTATGCTTAAAACTACCTCCCAGGACACCTGCATGATGTCACCTTTCCTTTAAATCTCTCCTCAAAGCCCACCTTTTCCATTAAACTTTTGGCACAAACTCCTAGTCATGCCCCACTGCAACTCAGCTTGTAGCTAAGCCGAAAGGCATACGGCTGAAACAAATGCAGATCACTTCCCTGTTTAGCCTTGCCTCCACTTCCCTCCTCTTTCTCTGCTCCAATAATAAAGTCATTGTTTCCTGAGGTGGAAGGGAACTTGCCTTTCCATAAGCTGTTTTGAACGAGAGCATAATCTGTTGACGTTGCTTGTTTGAGCGGCTTCCAAGACAATCAATGATCGCCTGCTCATCAGTTCCTAAAAATACAGACAGCATCAAATTATTAGTACCGCTGT
The DNA here is from genome assembly GCF_030035675.1 of Rhineura floridana. Classification (NCBI taxonomy): domain Eukaryota; kingdom Metazoa; phylum Chordata; class Lepidosauria; order Squamata; family Rhineuridae; genus Rhineura; species Rhineura floridana. The sequence continues at coordinate 14,854,630 of NC_084486.1, read as the reverse complement.
TCCATCATCACCATAGATTCTGCTTTAACCAACTTTAGGAGAATCTAACCTAGCAGTTGATATTGAAACAGATCAAAGATTAAAACAAACCCTGTTTTCTTCTGGCTGCCTTAAATATTGCACTGCATTGCTCATTCAAATGCATATCCAAATCTGCAGTAACATGGGCAAATTTATATTGTATTGTACTTGGGGCAGGGAAGCCGAAGACAGATGAACTGAGTTTGTATGTCATCATGGAGTGTTCATACACATCCCAATTCCTAAAAATTTAAACATTTTTTTTAAAAACCCAATTTTTTCAACTCCTGTGAGGGAAGAGAAAGCTTGTCCATTTGGCTAGGATTAAAGCCTCTCAAAGGCCTTGCACAGGACAGCGGGGAAGAGAATAGAGCAGTTGGATGAAAAGAGCACAACAAAATCAGGTGGGAAAGGAAAGAAAAATATTGTAGAAGACTGAAAAATGTTTTACAAAAAACGAGTAAGATAAAAATAAAAGCAAATTTCAAGACCTTACAGCCCTGAAGAATAGATTAAGTGCCATGGAAGGAAGCCAGAAAGGAATGGAAAAAGCTGGATACCGTAATCAGACTGAGCAGCTATGTGTACTTTTGGCATAAATTTGTTCTGATCACAGAATTTCCATATCCCTGATACAGAATACACAGCCACATGACTGGTAAAGAGCCTGTGTTGCAAGGACAGATGATGTATGCATTATAATGATCAGAATTTCTTTCAATTTACCTACAGATACAGGTGTAATCTGCAATATTTTATAAATCCCATATAAGGCAATATACAAACAAGGACAAAAGGAGGGGACAGAGAAGACATCTCATATTATTACAAAAAGCAAAAGACACCCAACCCTGAATTCAAGCACTACTCACCAAAACCTTTCATGGCTTTCCTCAATACCTCTGCATCCCTCAGGGGATCAAAGGATGGAACATCATGGATTGTGCCTCGGTATCCAGACTATATTGCCCAAGAAAAATTAAAAAGATATTAACTCAGCATTTACTAAATCCCACTGTGGCCTGCTATTTTCTCCTGCAACTCATCTATATCCAGCCTTCCCTCACCACTCAACATGGCAAATACATATCCAGAAACTATGGCAGGAGGGAAAGTGGTGGGAGAAGGGTTAACCATCCTCCCCACCCTACTGCTTGTCGCCCTCCAAACTGACCACCACCCTCTTGTCCTGCTTAACGTCTCGACAATGTGACAGCAGCTGGGGTTTCTGCATCCCATGTCTGCCCCCAGACATCTAGATTTGGCCCTTTTCCTTCTTTTCACAAAAAGAGGGAAGCACAGTAATTTAAACATGGATTCTCTTACTGATCCAGGAGTAACTGTGGGCATCGTTGGTCCTGGATAAGATGGCATAGAAGGATTAACAGCTGGGCCAGGAGGATAACTTGGCATGGGTTGCTGCCCTGGTGGCGGCATTGGCTGTTGCCCAGGATATGGCTGGGGTTGCTGCCCTGCTGGTGGCATAGGGCTGCCCGGATATCCTGGATACGACGGCATTCCTGTTGGTGGGTTTCCTCCTGGAAGTGGTGGGTACATCCCGTAAGACGATTGCTGTCCTTGTGGAGGCTGTCCAAAGCCCCCTGGAGTTTGCCCAAAGCCTCCTGAAGGAACAGGGGGATAGCCACCAGGGGCTGGAGGATACACGCCCTGTGGTATGTTGGCGCCACCAAATGTTCCTGACATGTTGGAAGCCTAAACAATCAAATGCACACAGTTAGCGTGGCCATACCAGAGGAGGAGAGGGGAGCATGCAAGCCCAGGAGGAAGGTAGGCTCGTTCACATAACACTGACTCATAGCTTAACATTATGTTAAGACATAAATAATTGTATAGCGTATCTTGAGAGTTACCCAAAAACTCTTCTACAAACATCAATATAGGCACAGAAGTATCAGGATGTTCCAAAAATATAAAGGCATCACCAGCATATAACAGAATTTTGTTTTCTGTCTTTGTATATTATTCACTAATAGGCAAAAAACCTTGCGGTTTAAGAACATACCTATAGCCCACAGATATTTCTATCACACTTTAAAAAGCAGGGAAATTGGGCAGCTATACTGAATGCACCAGGGAAGCAGGAGACCTGACTTCCTCTCTGAGATATTGGACTGCCCTACAAGGTTGTCAAAATGCAAACACAATTTGGGTTGGTCTTTCACAGTCCAATCCACTTGCTGTGTAGCTTGGAAAAATTTGGTAACATGTGCCTCTGAGCATACGACGAGTGGTGGCAATACCTGCCATCTCCAAAGATGGAGAATTATATTTTTGTATGTTTGTTGGTGTTCTTACTTTGCTTCTTTCCTGTGTTACTAATGTTTCTACAGAGAATCTAAACTAGAAAATTTTATTTCCCTCATTATTCATCCTAGAAATCTGTGTCAATCAGATTGATTACAATATGTTGCTACTTCAGCAACGACTCTAGCTGTTGGAAAAAAGAGGATGCATGTTTTCAGCCTGCTATGTTTAAACCACTTTATTTAAGGCAAGGTGGGCACAGTCAAAAACATACAGCACACCTAGAATTTTGCTAGAATATATTTCACTTCCCACTGTTTTATCTTGTGCAAATTAAGACACTCCTGAGGTCCACTGGAGACTATTCTGCAGAAGTCAGTGCCATTATTCCACAATTATGTTTGGAGTTTTTTTAGTGTAAATTTTGCAGTGTTGCTGTACTTCACATACTCACATAAACAGAAACAAAAGAAAATGATTTCCTATAGGAAACTTCACTAAAATTGCAAAGTAAATCAGACATATTTAAAGTGACCATCTGAACTATAGCAACTGTCTTAATGATGTTGCTTCCTCCCTGTTAAAACAAGATCAGCACAGCATGTCTTCTTTCTATTATTTGGGCTGAGTGTAGGTGTTGCTGCCGCTCACCATATGCTCAGAGGCACATGTTACCAAATTCTTCCAAGCTACACAGCAAGTGGATTGGACTGTGAAAGACCAACCCAAATGGTGTTTACATTTTGATAAATTTGTAGGGCAGTACAATATCTCAGAGAGGAGGTCAGGTCTCCTGCTCCCCTGGTGCATTCACTATAGCTGCCCAATTTCCCTGTTTTTAAAGTTTGATAGAAATAGCTGTGGGCTATAGGTACATTCTTAAACCGCAAGGCTTTTTGCCTATTAGTGAATTTCCCTGCTTTTTAATCCCGGAGGTAAGAAATGGGATCTTGTGCAAGCTTGCTGAGAATGGATTGATCATTGCATGCTTATTGAGTTCAGTGGGATTTACTTCCCTGCAATCATGCTTTGAATAGGTAAAACTGACCGGGGGGAGGGAGGGAGGGCTGGAGTGGGCAGGGGAGGAGGAAGAAGGAAGAGGGGGGAGGAGGAAGGGAGAGGAGAGGGGAGGGAGAGGGAAAGCAGGTCTGATCATTTGCATGCTTATTGAGTTCAATGGGATTTACTCCTATGCAATCATGGTTAGAATAGGAAAAACTGACCATGGGGGAGGAGGGGGGAAGGAGCATATTGGAGGGTGCAAAGGAAGGGAGAGGGCAGGTTTGATCATTTGCATGCTTATAGAGTTCAATGGTATTGTTGCATGCGTCCCCCAATCTCCGAGCGGTGAGATTTCCAGGGTCCCTGCGCTCATTCCAGGGTTTGGTTTCCTTTGGGAAAGAACGTCAGCGGAGACTGCTGTGTCTTTATGAAATATAGTTTATTTATTTACAAACATTCCAACCTGAGCTTCAGAATGGAGGGGTTCAAGGCATCAGCAATCCAATACCCAGCTTTTCCATCTGGGTTGCAGCAGGCACTCCAAAGGCCATGGTGCAGAGAGCCAGTCTCTCTGCCTACCTTCCAGTTCCCAGCAATTCTCTAGACACAGCTCAAAACTACAAGCCTCTGCTGGGCTCCAGGAAGGGGGGTGCTCTTCTGAAGAGTTTCAATGACAAAAGGGTCTTCCTGGCCCATTCACCGTTGCTGGGCAACTGATAGGCCCATTATCTTACCTGGCCAATCTATTTGGTTAACAAAGGAGAGACTCATCTGACGAGCAGAGTGAGTTTCTGTCCCCAATGCATAGGATTCCAAATCAGAGGTTGGAAGGGGACCCACAGGAATCATCCATCCCAACCCCCATGCTCATAACAGTATTTACATGTGTGCAATCATGCTTAAGATAGGTAAAACTGACCATGAGGAGGAGGAGGGAGAAGGAGGAGATTGGAAGGGTGTGGGGAGGAAGGGGCAAAGGAAGGGGTAAGGAAGGGGTAAGAGGGAGGGGACAGGAGGGAGAAGGGAGGGTGGGTTTGATCTAGGGTTGCCAGGCTCAGGGCCTGAGAATGATTCTGTATCTTTAAGAGAAGAGAAAATTCAGCCAAGTACAGGCTTTCTTGCAACACTGTAATGGGAAAAACCCCAAGGTGAAATTCTCCCTTCCCCCTGCACAACTTTTAAAGATATAGGAGACCCCTTGGAGGCTGGGCCTGGAAACCCTAGTCTGATTATTTGCATACTGTTTTAGTTCAATGGGATTTATTTCTGTGCAATCATGTTTGAAAATGGAAATGGATTGCCTTCAAGTCGACCGAACTTATGGCGACTCTTTGGATAGGGTTTTCATGGTAAATGGTATTCAGAGGTGGTTTTACCATTGACTTCCTCTGAGGCTGAGAGGTAGTGACTGGCCCAAGGCCACCCAGTCAGCTTCATGGCTGTGTGGGGATTTGAATTCTGGTCTCCCAGGTCCTAGTCCAACACTGACCTGGGGGAGGGGCAGGGGAGGAGATTGGGTGGGTGGGCAATGGGCAGAGAAGAAGCCCCTTTCCTTTCCAAAAGGAAAACATTGTGAACAGTATCATTGCTTTTCAGCGTTTCCCTCATCTTTTTATTCTACAGCAGGCACATGTAGCCTCCCACCCAAATTTAAACCAAAGCTGCCCCTGGCCACATCCACACCAGGCCTTTATTTCACTTTGGACAGTCAAAGCTTCTCTCAAAGAATCCTGGGAAGTGTACTTAGTGAAGGGTGCTCATAGTTGCGAGGAGACGCCCTGTTCCCCTCACAGACCTTCAATCAGAGTGGCTGACTGTTAAACCACTCTGGCCACTGGAACTCTGTCAGTGGAATAGGAGTTTGCTCTTAGCACCCTTTCCAAACTACACTTCCCAGGATTCTCTGAGGGAAGCCATGACTGCCTCACGTGAAATCAAGTCTGGTGTGGGTGTGGCCCCCTGATTAGGCAAGCCCAGCCTCTGTGAGTCTGGCATTTAGAATTCTGACAGTTGGTTCTTACTGAGCATGCCCCGCGTTATCATACGCTGCCAGCCAAAATTTCTTAAATTAATTAAAAATCAGCCAGGCATTTTTTTAACTTTTAAACTGCAGAAGATGAAGGTCAGAGTATGGGGCAAGGTCAGTATTAGGATTATAGGTACTCTGTGAACATGGCTGATTTTTAATGAATTTCAACAGATTATGAGAACTTTGCCAGAAAAAAGTCCAAAAGGGCTCTGGGTTTTTTTTTCTCTCCTTTTAGACTTTGAACTCTCGATTCTCTCTGACTGTTTTGTGTATCACCATGAAAATTGAGAGGGTTGTTAAGGAAGCGTTTCTGAGTTCAGGACTATAAGTTTTGTAAGGTTTTGTTTTGAAATGAACTTATGGGAAGTATCAGAATGGCATGGGGGGTTATTTTCAATTTAACATTGCGGAATGTGAAAAATCCCCGCTGGCTATAGTACACAGCCACTCTTGTGGCTGTATAATGCTCTGTACTTCATTTTACCTATCTGAGTATATGTACATAAGTGCAAAGTGTCCATTTGTTTTAATAGTATGGGGGGCTTCATTGGCATATGAACAGAATTTTATAATTCTGTATGCCTGGAATTTTGGCTTCTAGTGATAGTTCTGGTTTAATTTGTTGGGTGTTAGAACAAATTAAACCAGAACTCTCACTAGAAGCTAAAATGATGAAACTAAGGTTATTATACTTTGGACACATGTTGAGAAGACATGATTCACTAAAAAAGACAATAATGTTGGGAAAAACAGAAAGGAATAGAAAAAGAGGAAGGCCAAACAAGAGATGGATTGATTCCACGAAGGAAGCTACAGACCTGAACTTACAACATCTGAGCAGGGTGGTTCATGACAGATGCTGCTGGAGGTCGCTGATTCATAAGTTGCAATCGACTTGAAGGCACATAACAACAAAAAATGTCTGGGATATGTTCCTACACAAATACCACGATCAACATGTTAAACAGGACTGGGGATACAGGATACCCTGCCATATCTTGTGCCTCAGAGGACATTGTTTAGGATATAATCCGTTTGTTAGTGCTGTAGACACCAGGGATTTTACCACTGAGCTATAGTCCTGCCTAACAAATGGGAAAGGTGGGAAATTTTGGGAAAAGGGCTACTATCAAGAGAGGTGTGAAGCTTAGAAAAGGTGGAAAGAAAAGGAAGTGGAAGAAATGTTAAATGTAACTTAATTGCTGTAAATCACTTTGAAAAGAAGGCTCTGAAAATAACATACAGCAAGATTACAGACAGCAGAACCTTGCAACTAGCTTTAGTAGAAATAATAAGATCCATCAAATTCAAACTACTCACCAAGCCCGCCATATAATCTGGATTAAACTGATTAGCATAGTTTCCAACATTTTCTAACCCAATTGGAGGAGGATTTGCAGGAGGATAGCTGGGGGCACCCCACGGATTACTGCCTGAAATTAAAAAAAAAAAAGATTACTATTGCTCCACAGCGAATGGAAGCCTTGCAGGTATTTGCCACTTCCTCTCCAACCCACCCAAAGGCTACATGCATGTTCCTATGCTAGAATGGGGGTGGGGGATAGCACAATAGATTTGTCAACATTCATGTCATAGGCAGCAAAACGTCATGCCACATGTATAGCTGCATCTCACATAACAGAGGAACGGATATGCTACATGGGGAAATTCAATTCTTGCCCCAGGTACAAAACAAGAGACCATCCAGTGCTCGGAAAATGTGATATTGCAACAGAAGTACAACTTCAACTCTCTCTCTCAGCCTTGACAAACATCAGACATATTTGGGAGTCCACATATCAGCCAATAATAGGCAGCAATTTTACCTGGTCAGAGCAGGGACAACTTTTACCAGCTTCAGTTGGTAGGACAGCTACGTCTGTTCTTAGACCAAGATGGCTGGGCCACTGTGGGCACTGATTATTTAAAGACTCTACTACATGTGGCGTTTTGCTTGGGCTTAATCTGGAAGCTACAGCAAAGTGCAGCAGTCGTAGTCCATTCACACCATGTAACACCTCTGCTGAGGGAGCTCTGCTGGCTGTCAATGTGCTAGCGCGTGGAGGTCAAGGAATCACTTTTAGCGTTTAAAGCCCTACACAACTTCAGACCAGGTCAACTAAGTGACTGCCTTGCCTTTATAGCCCTGCCCACAACTGTGCTCCTCCGATATAACACTGCTGGGAGTACTGAATGCCCCAGAGATGTGTTTAGTTTGTACTAGAAACTGGGCTTGTAGAGTTGCAGCTCCAGCCCTCTGGAATCAATTATCAGCTGAAATTAGACAGACACTTAGCATTATGATATTTAGTCGCCTACTGAGGAAGTTTTTGTTTAAGAAGGCTTTCCCAGAAATGTGCCCGTCATTTATGAATTAATTGTACATCTGTAAAAACGGTTTATTGTTTTTAGAGCTTGCATTTTTTGTATTTTATCTCATTTTTATCTTGTATACTACTTTGATGGTTTCAGGCTCTGAAGAGGTTTACACATTTGTACAGAGCTTGGAAAAGTTACTTTTTTGAACTACAACTCCCATCAGCCCAATCCAGTGGCCATGCTGCCTGGGGCTGATGGGAGTTGTAGTTCAAAAAAGTAACTTTTCCAAGCTCTGCATTTGTAAAATAAATGAATAAAATGGCTCCTATCCAGGAGCCGCAACCTATTTGTAAAAAACTGTTGCAACTTCAATCAGTCATATAAATTGCCCCTTATTCCATCTCAGCTTCCAGATATGTCTGAGGTTTTGTAGGGCTTGTCTATGCTGGCACTGCTAGGAGTTGGGGAAGGAGGAGATCACCAAGTATAGAGAAATTGAGGGTCATATCAATACCACCTATAGTTTGGAAAAGCCTCTAGAACTGAAAGTCACATAAAAATTGCAAAAGTACACCATTTAGTCAATGTCATGTGAGACATCCCATGCTTTCACAATACACTGAAATGTGGATGTAAATGATTTCTTCATAGAAATATATATGAGGCTGCTAAATACAGAGTTAGACCACTGGTCCCTCAACCAAAGTTCCACCTACTCTGACTGGCAACAGCTCTCTAAGACATCTGGCATAGGGCCTCTCTGAGACCTTTTAACTGAATATGTTGATGAATGAACTTGGCTCTTCTGCGTTATTCATTTGATTCAGACCCTTCCATTATCCCATTTCCACCTGGTTATTAGGACCCTCCACTTAAAAAAAATATAGTAAGCTTACCTGGAGCAGCAGGTGGATACCCACCTGCAGGAGGATACCCTGGATAACTCATTCTGTAAAGCTGCAACAAAAAAGAGACATGGTTGAATACACTTCAGATAGTTAATTGCATACATAACACACAGCAGCTTAAAACTAAACCTTCTGGAGTCTTTTGAGTTTTTAACATGCTACCTTTAACGGATTTTTATTTTGCCCTTCCTCTTAGAAACTGTAAGCAGTCCCACACACCCATTATCCTCACAACCACCCTGTGTGGTAAGTTATGTCAAGAGATGAGGAGTGGCTCAAGGTAAGATTTGTGGTCAAATGAATATTTGAACTGGGATCTCCTAGATCCAACTCTAGCCACTGCACACCTATTTCTTATTTCATATTTTATAGTTTTGATGTCACTAGCACTGACATGAATAGTAACCTCATGAACCCGTTAATCTTGGGGGATCTAGCCATCCATAACTGCATGAGATCCAGACATATGACACTGCTAGGTCACAGTGTGACTATTTAATATGGTTGCAATCACAGGTAAAATAAGGACTCTTCTGTGGTCTTCTTGTCAACATTGTAAATTGATGCACCTCCATTTAAAAGACACATACACACACATACACAGCTGCAAATTTGTATTTTATCATCACATCTGCATAGCAGAGAGCAGCAGCCAATCTTGGCTCTCTGTGAAATGTATCCGTACCATATATTAGTAGCAGCGTGTGTGTGCTTATTGCAGGAACATGTTGTTTTTCCCTAGGTATATAAAATGTTTTGAATGTGCATATTAAAAGGTAAATATGTAAAGCAGCCTTAGCTTTGGAATACTCCTTCAGCTTTTCCCACAGTTAATACTTCAAGGATAGTTCACCCCCAATCAGATTATTAGATAAGAGCTCCGGTACATAAACTGTTATTTTCTCCAAGAAAATATGGAGCCACTTCCTTTTTTTGGCCACTTCTATAACTTCTACTTTTGAAAGACAGTTCAAATGGGAGTTAACAAGAATTCAAACATTACTTTTCACCAAACACGGCTTACTAGAAATACATCATAGGAATCTAGTACTACTTTTTACTACCTACCAGTAAAAAGAGGGAGCCTTATCCATATCTGTCCCATTACAAGCAAACTCAAGAGAACAAGTTTTTCATGCTATAGTTAGATTCCTCCATCTTTAAAACTGTAAGGCTCTTTTTTAAAAAGTTACAGCCAAATCACCATAATAGGCTTATTCATTCCAACCAGACATCAAATGCCAGCAAGTAAAGAGGTAATGAGGGACACAAGAGAGGAACTGTGTTGGGACTCAGTGGGCAGAAAAGCTTGTTGATTTAGCTGCCTACCTGAGTTTGGAATTCATTTGGCTAGTAGTCTGAAACCAAATCCTCCTGCTGTGTCAAACTTTCCCACCCTTTGTTAGCTGCAGCAACTATAGTAGTATTGTAGGACCAAATTCCAGTTAGCTAGGGCTGTGCTGATGAGAAGTTACGCATGGATAGTGTTAAAACAGCAATGAACTAATAAAACATTTTAACTGCTCCCACCTTACCAAAGATGGATGATGAAAGGCATTTAGAGAAAAATGGGGGGGGGGAGAGAGAAGTGCATCAGAAGGTGCTTCCAAACTAGAACCTTTGGTACTAATAACTTGCCAAAAGCATTGCTTTTCAGCAATTATCTGGAAATGGAATTAAAATGGCAGTCCCATGCAACTTTCTGTACAGCTATATTATCCAGCAATGCGCTTCTCCATAACCAGAATAGTTTTAAGTAGATATTTGGTAGGTGACAAGCTAAACTGATCTATACAAACTGACCACCAGTTAATTGCAGCCTACTATCGGTGTGGAAGGAAACATGGGGAACAACAGCAAAAGGAGAACAGCCAGTCCTCAACAACAGGATGTTGTAGTGGAATTTTAAGTCTCATGTAGTTTCCAAAGCCAAATAAGGGAAGTTTCCACCTGCAGCAAGTTAGTGGGAATAAGAGGAATGGAGAGCTGAACCACCCAAATTTCCTCCTCCTTGGCCAGTTTCCCCAAGACTGAATGACACTGATAGTGAAAGACTATTTCTTTGACTGCTTACGAAGGGCTCTGCAGAGCCCAAGGTACAACATTAAAACTGAGGATGTGGGAAACACCTCATTACAGCAGACAGTACAACTTGAAACCGACTAAGCTGCATGCAGCCTACTGACCACAGAGGATAGTCCTTGACAAATCTGCTCTCTCTGCCAGCCCAGGAGGAGAGCAGTGAAGCCCCTTGCAGGTCACAATGTAGGGTAGGCTGCATTTGGCTTGGTGAGTCAGTGGTTCTGCAGGCCTGTAATTACACAGTCGGATTCCTACTATTAAGATATCAGGAACTGAAAATGGTTTGGTTTTGCATCTGGAGAGTAACCATATTAGTCTTTTTCTGCTACAACAAGGAGTCTTGTTCTTCCTTAAAAGAGTAACTGATTTATTCTGTTGCCTCTTAAATTCCATGGCCTTTTGACCCTACTTTTTACTGGGTTTTATATGTGTCACACCTGATGACCAAGGACAAGACTTCATGCATCTGACAGAGTGACTCACTTGATAAAGTGAGCTCATGGTCCACTAAAATTTATGCAACAATAACGATTGTCTTCATGGCTCTTAGTTGTGATTTTTCTCCTTAAGGAGTCCAGCCTTACCATTTGGGAACCGTAGTTAAAAACTAAGCTTCTTACACTCAGTGAACTGCAACAGTCTTTACACCATTTGGATGTCCTAATTGGGCATTCTTAAAACGTTTTAATAACTTGTAGAAAAAAATGGCTTAGAATAAAAACACCTAAAAAGGGGATATGAAAGGGAAGGAATGACAGTTGTTCAGTCAGGCACATAAACAGCCACTTGTTTGTAACAGGGAAGAACTGCTTCCTGTAACAGGGAAGAACTGCTTCCTGTAACAGGGAAGAACTGCTTCCTGTAACAGGGAAGAACTGCTTCCAGGAGACAAGTCAAGGAAACATACACCACACAGAGTTTATGCAGGTACTGCTCTTACACAATTAGCTGGTAGCAGAAATTAAACAGTGGGACCATGCAGTGCTTAATATGCCACTACAGAACCAGTAATATTCCTACAATGGCCTTCTCTATGGGAAGATCCTAATATTCATTCTCAGAAGTAATTCCTATCCTGCTTCTTCCTTCTATTTGACCCCTTAAACGAATTGTTTCCTCCTTCCCTATTTGATGTATTATAAAATAATCCCTGCTGCTAGCCCTATAATTTATAATTTCCTGATACCTCCCAGCCACAATCAAACTTACAATAAGTTGTTTCTTATTTGCAGCCTGGGCAATCTGACCACCGCCTTGTTATATTTTTGTTGTTATTAGCACAATCGCACAACATGAACAATATGGAGAACAATGGAATGCAATTGTTTGGCAGCAGCGTTGCCAGGATTTCCCATAAAAACTGAGAAAGAACAAAGTCCATTCCAAAGTCTACTCTAGCTAGTGGAAAAGAAATGAACATGAAAGCCAGCAGTATCAGCACCCTACCACCTGCCTCAACTGTGTGTACACTTCTGCCATGCACATGTAATAATAAGCAATGATGTACTTCTTAAAAAAGAAAACACTAAAAAAAGAAGACACTTTATCATAATCAGATTGACACACACCCTATACAGACTAAAAGAAACATGATTGGGGGAGGGGGAAGAGAGAATTTAGAACACAGATCAATCCAGTTGGTGTGCACATGCAGAAGTGCTCAAACACTACAACAGTAGTGTTTAAAAGTTCCATTAACTAATATGCAGAACTTGAACAGCATCCTCTTTTGCTGTTATGCAAATCCCACAGTCTTCCACCTACAGGTACAACAGAAAATTCTGAATGACTATGCTGGCATTACATCACACTATTTCCTTGTGTCAGTAACAGCAGCACTCCAGGACATGCAGATCTCTCTTCCTGGTCCTGATTAGTCAAGACTTAACGTATGCGCAGTGGGCAATAAGCTATCAACGTATCTTAAAAACAAACAAAACCAAAACTCCCCAAAGGGCCCCCAGAACCAACTCTGGAACATCTTATCCGACGGGTCTCTGGTTGCACTTATCAGATGGGCCTCTGGTTGATGGGTCTCTGCATGTTGCAATTCCAGCTAAAAAGCTTACACCTCCACCCACGGAATTAAGAATCAATCTGCTGAAAATAAAATGCAAGGAAGCATGCAAAACACTAGTGAGAACAGAGTTTTAAAGGAGGACAGAGCCACTCGGAAGAAATAATTAAGGAGGGCAAAGCAGATTGCCAGCAAGCCGCACTGCCACGGTCATCACTCATCACACTCTTCTCGTGTGATACCAGCCACTGGGGATGGGGGGGGGGAGAGAGCTGGTACTCCTTATGTGATCAGTCTTAGTCCTGAGCCCAGCTGGTAACTCTTAATGTTCACCCCCTCTGACACCAAATGGGGGGGGAGGGGAAAATAATTTGGTGGTAGGGTGCTGACTGCTTCAACTCAGCAAGCCATTTGAGTGAGCAGCTGGCAAATGGTTCCATTTCAATGGTTACATGTATGAATTAGAACTTTAAAAAATGGTTTCTGGAAAACACACTGAAGCCCCTTCATTCATTATCTGGGCTGGTATTACAAAGGTATCAGATACCCATTTGCAGAGAACATTGGGGGAGAACTTAAAAAAAAAATTTTTTAAAAAAACACCTGACAACTTCTCAGTATGGTAGTAACTCAAAGAAATCTTAGTTAAAATTAAATATTCTACAGAGTAAAACATATGTGAAATGAAAAAAACCACACTTCGCTTTCAGAGGATGTATGCAGGTATTACAGCTGGCTTCATGTTAGATAGGCAGTCCATTGCGTGAGAGAGAAGAAGGAAGTGTTTGTTAAGGTAACTGCAGATGGGTTGTGCTTTTATAAGCTCTTGCATTATAATTCTTTAAAAAATGCTTCCCATTTAATTGGTACTCCTTTTAGTCAGTTACAGAGATGTTTTATCAACTAACTGATTATTTGTTGCAATACAAGAGACAGGAGCGTGTGGAAAAAAAGGATTCTCTAGGAAAACCACCACCAATCTTGCTATCAGCTAATATTGCCATAGTTTTAGAAGATCTGTTATGCTTGCTCCATTAAAAACATGAGACCAGATGACACTTTTAAACTGAAGAGACAATATTGACAAAGGGCAAATAAAAACACACAGAGTAGCAGCCAGTTACCCAAATACAGGAAAAACCATTCAAACATGTGGCCTTTGGTGTGGGTGTGTTCAAACTTTCTCCTTTTTAGTCTACGTCAATGAGCATTCTGGATATACCATTTCTAAACATTGTTACAAATTTTGTTCATCTGTTTCAGGGCTGTGGAGTCGGAGTCAGAAGCAATTTTGGATGGAGTCGGAGTCGGTAGAAATGTACCGACTCCGACTTCAAAATAAATTTTGATTGACAATTTTTTAAAATATACATTCAAAATGTCAAAGAAGCTTCCCATGAAGTCAGCTGTAGTTGAGCATTTCACCATAACTCAAGATGGAAAACATTTTGTGTGTCAGTGTATGCACAGGACCCAGATGAAGACAAATGCTGTGATGCCAAGACCAGCACATATTCAGGCAGCGATAAAAATGCTCCTATGAGAACTTCCAATTTAAAAAGACATTTACAGCCCTTTCCAGGGCTGTGGAGTTGGAAGCAATTCTGGGTGGAGTCGGAGCGTAGAAAAATAGAGGAGTCGGAGTCGAAGGTTTGGCGTACCGACTCCACAGCCCTGATCTGTTTGCAGGGCCGATTCAGCGGAAAATACGGATCCTATAATATATTCTTCTGTCTATTACATCAAATGTTTAAGGACCAGTCATGGGTACTGCACCCTAAATGCCCGTTTCTTTTTGCTTCAGTCTCTGATGACAAACAATTTTGTTTAAGCTACACACACCTACATTAGTTCTTAACTGTTTGCAATTTGGAGGATTTATTATTCAGTTTTCTGAACCATTACAATTGTTCATCTGTACTAGGTTGAATTTACTGTATGCAGACATACAATTTTTGGAATATCTGTTGGCAATGAAAAATAATCTGTATTTTGGGCTGATATTCTAATAAAATGCCAGTAAGTATTCAAGTAGTAAAGTGGATTAAATTTTGCTCACTGTTCTTTTGAAAGCAGTCTGTTTTCCTTGCCCCACATTACAACTTAATGTACTAAATCCAGATTTGGATGGATGGAACACCAGCTCCCCTCCCCCCCCCAAAAAAATCTGTTCCTCCAATGCATTCCCTATCCTCTTGCATTTTTTACCGTCTAGCTCTGAAGAACTGAACAGCTCGTACAATATTTTGCAACACGCTGGTTGGCCTAATAAAGGAAGCTTACATGGATTTTGAGATTTTTCTTATGGGTCAACATGGCTACCTTTACTTTTTTAGTATTGTGCCTGTTAGCATGCTATACAAGAAATTAGTACCAGACATCAGATTAATTTCTCATTACTTTACGGGTTTCATTTTAATAAATAATAAAAGAGAACATTTCTGCAGAGAGGGGGGAACGAATGCTGAATGTACATCAGAAAACAAAGAGTGAATCGCAGGACTCTGACAAACATATGGTATGGCTGAATTAAATTCTTTAAATTGGGGAGAGAACATATTAATTTACCTGGGGACAGCACAGAACTGCTTATTTTATATGTGAGAACTCTTTTGTTATGGGATAAATAAGGCCTCTCCTTCAAGGTTAGTTGAATAAATAGAGGCCTTGTAACCACTACAAGCTTCTACAAACTTGGCATGTTTTTAACTTAGTGGCATTAATAAAGTCACAGTTTCTGCACTTCAAACAGAGATTCCCGGTACAGTTTTCAATACATGACTATATGATTTCATGCCATGAAGCTCTCTATGTCCACCAGTGCACAAATACATTTGGGGCAGGATGAGAAACAGAGTTTTTTAAATATGCAGCATACAAACCTCTTAATGTTCTTATAGTAAACTTACAGAATTTATTACCATAAGATGTTGTGATGGCCACCAACTTAAATGGCTTTAAAAGGAGGTTAGACAAGTTCATGGAGGATACGGCTATCAATGGCTACTAGTCATGATGGCTATATACCAAATGATGCAATTTAGGGTGTCCTTGTTCAGAGTTCCAGCCACTTTATTTTCCATAATACAACATTCCATTTCCCCTCCCCTCTGCTCTTCCTCCCCTCACCCTACCCACCTTGTCAGTCAGTCAGCAGCCTGTGGTCTCTGAGAATTGGGCTGTTTTGGGATTTCCCCCCTCCATTTTTTCATCTTTTTTTGGTATACTTCTGCAAATATTGGGGCTCCTCCTAATCCCTCTTCCTTGTGTGACAGTAATGTTGTTCAGCCTACATAAAAAGCCACACAATGAACTGAGCTGTTTATTTAATATATAGGGTAAACATATTGACATCTTAAGCCTTTTTATTTATGTTAATGCTATATTGTGATTAATAGCTCTCTCTTAACATGGTTTTGAAAGATCAAAATTACACAGATTCATGCATATCAGGCTCCCAAATCACATGCATTCATTTCCCTCTTTTATTTCCTTAGTTTGCCTGATTTGAACACAATGACAATCTATGGGCACAAATCCAAGTCCCAGTCACCAAACAACGGCTTGGCCATTACATGTGAACTGATCTAGAGTATCCTTTTAATGCTTTCCAGAATCTTCTGTAATGGTAAAAATACCTCAGCAGATGAATCAATCCATAAAGGTTCCCTGAAGGTATGAAATTTGAAAACCATTCATTCAACTGTAACTCAGAAATGGTCAGCCTGTGTATTTTTGAGAGCCTGCACTATTATGGAGGCAGTAGTCTGGGAGTGAGAAGAACCTTTTGCCATACCAAGTGACACCTCCTCACAGAGGAGGCTCTGTAATGAAGTTGGCATCATTTATTTATTTATTATTTGATTTATATCCACCCTTCCTCCCGGCAGGAGCCCAGGGCTCATGAGGGCTTACAATTTTAAAGAATATAACTCAAAGTTAGCTGGAGCACTGCATACAAAAAACATACATACACACTAAAGTGGGCTTTTTTTGTTTTTGTATTATTACCTGTTGCTTATAAGCCACCTTGAGAATCATTTGGCTGAAAGGTGGGATATACATCTTCTAAATAATAAACAAATAAAATGTGGCATCTCTTTTTTACAGGTTTCAAAAACCTTTTCTTTCTCTTACAAGCCAAAATCACGGTCCATTCGTTATGGTTGTCAGGGACCAGATACAATTGCTTCAAAAGCTGGTTCCAGCCCAAGGACCACCAGTTGGCCACCCCCATTCTACATTGGTCTTCAGCTTCTGAAGCCTTTTCTCACTACTCACTGTTTTGACCAACCTTTTCTGTGTCACTATATTTCTCCACATCCTTGTTCCAGTTAATTTACATCCTTATTGAATAGCAGTACTGAGTAGAATTGTGAGAAGACAGCTCAACCGCAGCAGACAGGATCTTAAGACTTGGACCAGGGACCTCCTGGCCCAGTTTCTGCAGCACTTGTCCCATTTAAAGGAGTTGTACCATGCTGGATGGGCTTAAGGGAGTTGTGGCCCAAAACATCTGGAGAGCACCACGCTGGAGAAGGCTGCATGGAGGAACTACAGTGCTGGGCTGTTATAGTTTCCATGACAGCATGCAATGAGGTCACAAGTCATTTACGACTCTAGGTGGAGAAGCTGTTACTGATTGCTAAAGGTTACAACACACAAGGAAACGTGAGTTAATGAAGAAGAAAGGCCAGTGAAATCAAGCTGCACTTGGTTAACACATTTTTCTTTCTAGTTTTGCCAAACAGGTCCCTCGTTCTACAGTCTAAAAGAATAAAATCCTCCCGGGATGGTTGGGTTCACAGATAAATATGTACATTAATCAAATAAGTCAAGCAGACGAAACTAATACATTTAACGTAAATCCAACCCAGCACAACGTTCTCTTACAGGGAGGCCCCACTGAAACGAACCAGAGTTGCACATGAGTGTCATTTCAATAGAGTTTCTGCAGTTGAAATCTCCTACTAGGCTGGATCCAGTATTTATTAATTCATATATGTATATATAGATTTTGGGACCATGAACATCCCCGAATGACCTTGGGCCACTTATTCTCTGTCTCACAATAAACCTCTGAGACAGGATAACCTAAGGAAAAAATGGGATAGCTCCCCCACCCCTCAACTGCCCTTCTACCCCAAATATTTTATTCTTTGGCCTTTTTAATATAGCAAAGTTATGTTTCTGTATAGATTTTATATGAAAAATAATAATATAGACTATTGTTTATATACTGTAATACTGTTAAAAGTACATACCTATTTTTAGTTCATCCTCAGTATCATCCTGTTCTGAAGTTACAATTCCCTGCCCAGAGACTAAGGGACTGAAACCAACAGACTGGAACTCACCCAAAACTGAGCAGGCCATCGACTTAAAGCTCCAAGACCAAAACTGAGACCACACCAATTCCTTCTCCCCTACTTTCACATGCTGAAATCGAGGTCTAAATTGCACATGAAAGGGCCAGATACACTTCATAACTTCTTTGTCTCATTCACATATAAGGGAGGGGGAGGTTTAAAGAGGAGATGCCAATTTTTCCAACAAATGTTGCACATGGGTGAGGGCAGCCAAACTCTGCCCTACCTGCAGTACATGCTTCAGTGCACCACTTTTCATCTCTGCTCCAGCTATAAGTGAAGCACCTGCAACAATGAAGCATGGTGAGGTGAAGTGGGGGAGGCGACAGCAGTTAGTCACCAACATACAGTAAAAAATGCCCAGCCAATGTCCACTTGATCAGGGCAAATAAAAGAAGAACAAACACGGCCAGCCATTGCCAGACAAATTTGCACCATAGTTAGAAGGCGGTACATAAAATGGGGTGCTGAAAAAGGATGAGATGTTATATTGTTAAATCGAGATAACATCTGCCAATTTTGTTGACTTGTGCCCGCTGAAATGAAATCTAAATACACTTAAACATCCATTCTTCACTAACAAAACAGAGAATGCAAGCTTCTGTAGTGAGAGATCTCTATAGCGAGCCAATATAATTATCCTCCACACTGCAGATGGGGAAGAGATGAGACTGAGAGACAGTGGCTTGTAGTCATCAGATGAGGTCATGGCTGAGGTGAGATCTGAACCAAGGGATTCCCTCCATGGCACAGCTACACATTATCTTGGCATAAGAACATTCCCAAACCCATGCTTGCCAATGTAGTAGCCAGGAAGGGAGGAATCTTGCAGGGGAGGATCAGCAAGCTAAAAGAAAAAATCCTTAATGCCTCCTGTGCCTGCAGGCAATTCTCCCCTGCAAATATTATTTGAAGGCTGGTTTTCCCTTAAATGGCCTTGGTACAGTTCAAGAGCCCATCTGGGAAAAATAAATTGAAACCCGCTGGGGGTCATTGGCATGGGAGACTCGGGGGAAGGGTTAAGCTCCCCACTCCCACCCCCTAGGATAATACATTAGCAGTACAAGGGATGCACTGAACTGGGACCTCTCTGTTTCCAAATAACACCTTGTCCCACTTTTAGTCACTATACCAGTTCTCTTTCCAGATATGCATACAAAAATAAATCTGGGTGCAGCACCAGTCATTAGAAGTGCAAGAGGCAGCATGAAGGTTTTTGAGTTTTTTTTACAGCTGCCCCTAAACCAGATTCCTGTGCAATGAACAACCAGAAACAGGGTAAGAGAAATAACAATGTTATTATGAACAACTAGAGGAGATATGGACTGGAGGATCCTTTGTTGTGGGTTCATCGGACAAAAGAAAACAATCCTGCAACTGCAACATCTGGGAAATAACTCAGATTAAGGGGAAACGTTTCAGGCTAAAAGTTCACACAGATCACTATTCATATCTAGAAAATAATTATTGTGCAGCATCTAGTGCACTTTATAAATATGGCATGTTAACTATACAAAGTACATTACAACCCAGAGATCACAACCTAATCAACTTTATGTAATGTGCACTAGCAAAAAGATCCTTACTGAGACAACTCAAATTCTGCACAAAAAAAGCAAATTTTCATATAGTTGCTTATCTGACATAGTTTAGTTGGCCTCTGCTAGTTGTAGGGAGGTACAGGGTGCTATGAAGGGCCCTGAATTCCACCCCTCTCCCACTTTTAAGATTTCACCAGGCATTGTCCATCTGCCTGCAGCCTACATTCACCAGGTCATCAACCTGTAAGGGTTAAAAACTTGATTTCCCCACTTTCCATTAAACTCAGGGCATTTAGCTCCTGTGGTTATACTAACCCAATACTTGAAGCTTAAGAACTAAGGACTGAACTCAGTGTGATACCAGGCACTTGAAAAATGCAATTATTGCAGCTGGGAGAGGCTCCCAATTTAATCACAATGTATGGGAGTGTTTGATACTCCCTCCTATCACAATTTTCCTGCTCACACCCCCAACCCCAAAAATATTCCAGGACTACACGTAGTTCTCCCCTGTGGGGAGAAAAGCAACTTGGGGAGGGGTGATTTTTAACAGAGAGGCATTCTGCAGGAAAAGGATAAGCACAGTCCACTTTCACGCCAGTCAGATTTGGAGCTCCTTCATGGCAGATCATGGTGATTTAACCTGGGCTTTTTCACCAAACAAACAAGAACAGAAAGTTACATTCCAATTTGATTCTCCTTTTACCCCCCCTTCAAAAAACCGTAAGAATTAATTATCTTTTTGTGTCAGACCAAAGGCTCATTTAGCCCAGCATTCTGTCTAGGACAATGGCTAACCTTAAACGCATGGCAAGGCCCAGGGGTTACACCAAGCCTAATAAGGGCAGGCCTATCCCTGCCTACAAGCGGTATGGTGAAGCAATTAAAGTATCACTTTAGGACTGGGGCGATCCAGGTTCAAATCTCCACTGAGCCAACAAGCTTACTAGGAGACTTTGGGCCATCTGCCTCATAGGGTTGCTGTAAGGATAAAATGGAGGAAAGAGAAGAACCATCTACGTTGTCTTGGAGGAAAGGTATGAATAAAATAAAGAATAAAATACATCTGCTGTCCCACACTAGAGGGCTACTGTGGAACTCACTGCAGGCCCAATTTCAGGGAGGGAGGGAGGGAGGGGGCTGGTGAAGTGGCTATGAGGAAAGGTAGGCCATAAACATATTCTTTAAGAACATAGCTAGCACAGTATGACGATTAAGAGCATACACTGAAAGTTCCTTGTTCAAATATCAGGTCGGTAATAAACTCCATCAGGTGTCCTTGGGCAAGAAGCCATCACTCCAACACTCCCCATTCCAAATCTGTTATAAAAAGTAAAGTAAAGGTGTCCCCGCACTTATAGTGCGAGTAGTTTCCAACTCTTAGGGTGACGTCTTGCGACATTTACTAGGCAGACCGTTTTGTATGGGGTGGGATTGCCAGTTCCTTCCCCGGCCTTTCTTTACCCCCCAGCATATGCCCGGTACTCATTTTACCGCCCACATATGGATGGAAGGCTGAGTGGACCTCGACCCCTTTTACCGGAGATTCGACTTCCTCCTTCTGTTGGAATCAAACTCCAGCCGTGAGCAGAGTTTCGGCTGCGTTACCGCTCTGCGCCACGGAGGATCTGTTATACAGGTCAAATAATGCCGGCTTTCATTACAGGGGTGTTGGAAGGTTTACTGAGATTATGCCCATGAAACACTCTGAATACTAGAAACAGAAAAACGCTGCTAAGCATCTTCGTTATAAGGGCCCAGATGAAATTACTGACACAGTGACATGGCACTACACAGTGTAACATACGCAACAACAGAAACAACAGTCCAACGAACTGAACATCTAAAAATATTCAGGGGAAAAGACAAGGGAAAGAAAACATGCAAAGCACGTGACAAGGCTTGCTGAAGATTAGTGAAAATAAAGCATCTGCAGTATTACTACTAATGCTAACAGAAAGCAGAAAGACTTGCATGAGCAGGGGCCGTACCAATACAATTTGTTTCTCTCTCAACAAGGAGCAGCCCCGGGGCTCCCTCTGTTCCCTTACCCAACCCAGGAACTACGCCCTTGGCGGGCAGCGCTCATTCTCCTCGCAGAAGACTGAAAGCCATGTTTGCACTTGAGAAGGGAGGGGAACAAGGAGCCCTCCTTACAGCCTCCTTAGATCGGGGCTCCCTAATCTCCTCAACTCCGGAGGAGGAGGGGAGAGAAACATCAATTTAGTTGCCATTAAGGCCCACTGAATACAGGAACACTTACTTTCAAATCAAGCCGCTACAGATCCGGCCGAGAGTCTCGCCGATTGCGGCCCTTGCCTCGGAGGAAACCTGCCTAGGCTTTGACTGCCGGAACTGTCTTGGTGGCTCAGACCTTACCCAGGATTCCGTTTCCAGCCGCGGCTAGCTAGTGGCTTTCGGGAGGCGCACCAGGAAGGCAACTGCGGCCTCTCCCTGCTGTTCACCCCTAGCGTCTGGTACACCCAGGGATGCAGCTATTTATTACCTTGCAGGGAAGCACCCAGGAATGCTGTCAGGAAACTACAGGCGCTCCTTCGCCTTCTCCTGCGCACCGTCTTTCCCAGGCGTGTCCTTCTCTCTTGCCTCTTCAGAGAAGGAAAAATAACCGCGGAGCCAAAGTGGAGGAGGAGCTGAACTTTCTCCTTCTTCTTCCTCCTCCTCCTCCTCCTCCTCCTCGCTGGGTCCCTCCTACTCTGCTTGGGAGGCGGAGAAGAGCTTCGGGTTTCACCCTGCAAACATTTGCGAGCGGAAAAATGGCATGCCTGCTGAGTAACTGCTCTGCCTGTGAAAGATTTCTCTCGCACACACCACAGCCACGCCTGCCTCCGCTTTCGTATATTTATTTACCTCTGGCGAACTTATTCCAGTTAGGAAACTCAGGTGTGTGATTCAAAATACCGGAATAGTCCTGGCTTTCAGTAGAGTACTTGAGGAGTTACAGAGCCACTTTCGGTGAGATCTAACTAAGCAAGCAACCTCTATTAATAGAATTGCTTTCACCTGCGGCCTGATCCTAGACATGTTTATTCCCAAATAAGTGTGCACAGAATGGCAGCCTTAATATCTGTACAAAAGGCTGGAATTAAGTAGGCCCTCAGGGCCACATCTCAATGCTGGCAAATCTGCATCTTCTAGAGAAGCAGTTCCCACAGGATTTCTTTCTCTTTTTTCTTAGCAGGCTGTTTGAACGTTGTTCAAGGTCTGGACAAACCACTCAATAAACCCGTTTTCTCTTGGGCACTAGGGTTATCATCAAAACTGACACAGTATTACAAAAATCATGGATGCTAGGCCAGGCTGCTGAGAAAATCCCCTTTAATTGATAAAATTTTAGGGAAAATATATTATTAGTAGAAACAGAATCATGCTGAGTGGCATTATTTTGTTTGTCATTCTCATGTTTTCCAACTCCGTATTAAAAATAACAAAGAACATAAGAAAAGCCTGCTGGATCAGACTAATTGCCCATTTAGCCCAGCATCCTGTTCTCATGGTGGCCAACTGGATGTCCATGGGAAGCAGGACCTGAATGCAAGAGCACTCTTCTCTCCTGTGGCTTCTGGCAACTGGTTTTCAGAAGCAGACTGCATCACTCATTCATTTTCATTTCATCATTGACGATCACTCGTGGCCAAGTAAGATTGTCTTCCAAGATAAGGTCTTTAACAGTGGGTCCATAAGTGACTGTGGAGGCCAATTCTGGATCCACACAGCCTCCCATAGTGAGGACATAGGTTTCCAGATGGAAGATGGTCACGATGAGGATTTGCTTGACGTGCCTTCCACTTAGCTCATTTGTCCCTTTCACCCTGTACTCGTGCTTCTTCAAAGTCCATAGCACCTTTGATAATGGCTGACCTCCAGTTGGGATGCTCATGGGCCAAGGCTTCCCAGTTCTTGATGCTTATGTTACTTTTTTTAGATTAGCTTTGAGAACATCTTTAAACCTCTTTTGCTGTCCACCAATATTCTGTTTTCCATGATTATCATATAGTTGTAAGTAACTCCTTGATGTCCTTTTAATTTTGCCCCACTGATATATCAAATTTCTGGACTGCCCCTAACTGGGTAGGATAAAAAGTGGCACTCTTTTGGAGGTGTGTTGTAATGGATTGGCTAAAAGACAGTGAGCCAGACACCAAGTCCTTGGTTCAGATCTCAGCCACTGGGTAGTCTTAGGCAAGCCATTGTTCTCCCATCCTTGACCTCTCATCTGCGCTATGAAGATGTCCAAACAGAGCTTACAGACAAAAACATTAGCCTGATAGAGATGGGCTACTTCAGTCAAGCCTGTTTGGTCACTAAAGTAAATTTGCTGTCCCAAGCAAACATGAACCACAGACTAAACATGTTTCTCCCAGATTAGGACCAGAGACCTGGGTTCAAATCCTCACTCAGCTTTGAGTCTTACCTAGTGGTGTCAGGCCAGTCACTTTCTCAGCCTAACCCACCTCACAGGGTTAGAAGGAAAAGATTGAGTGGGGGAGGCATGGGCTCCTTGGAAGAAAGGCAAGACATAAATGTAATAAATAATAAAGTTATTAATGTCTTGCTTCATCAAAATAGCAGAGGGTCCTAAAAGCATCTTTAAAATAGCATGAAGAAACAGGACCAGTAGGAAGTGTGCTGACAGCCTTCAGAGCAGTTTCTCTATGAGGTGTCCTTCATGTGCATCCCAGCAATATGGGAATTCCTTCACCACATGCCCTGTGATCCTGTGCTGCAGGGCCACACGCTTGTAAACAATTAAGTGGCCAGAGCCAGCTGCAAGCATCTATCCCACAGAAGGGTCTTTCCCCCTATCAGGCAGCTAATTGGCAGTTTTCAAATGTGCTATAAAGACCACAGGGGAAAATATGACTGTTCTCATTATAGTCCTTCAGAATAAACTCTCTTTCTAATTAAATTAAAGACGTAACGATTCTGAAATAAAACACACCTTCCTTAAATGGCTGCTATTTATAAACCAAAAGCAGTGATGTCTGTTATTAGCACAGGGCAATTGCACTACGTTAATTTCCATGTGCCTCTGTCATAACAGAAGTTGTGTCATACAGAAGTTGTAACTTATTTCCAAAGCAACAGGGAAGTCTCCTTGAAAGGAAACTGGTATGACACACATGCCCTTTAAGTGGTGTTGCTTCCTTATAGGATAGGAAAAATGAATATAGTAAAAAGATTGTCTTTTGTTTCTGCGATCATTATTTTAGTTATTACGCTCACATACCATGCTGTAACCATAGTTCTGAGTGGTTCACACATTCAATTAAAAAATCACAAAATGAAATAAAGGTGAGTTTTCCTTATTAGGGAGTTCCAAACAGAGATGTTACTACCCAGAAAGCTCTACATGTTGTGATCTACATGTATACTACTAACATCAGGGGCACTCAAAAAATTGTCTCCATTGATTTCAGTGCACAGGGATGTGTGTGGTATATATGGGAGGGGATATTTGTTTGGATAAGTGGGGTCGAAACCATGAACGGTTTTGAAGGTCAAAACCTGCACTTCTGAGCCCAGAAAGAAAGAAAGAAAAAAGACAGACAATGTGGATCTTTTAGGACTAGTGCTGCATGCACCCAGCTGTTGTACTTTTGATCTGCTGAAATGTCCAGTTTGTCTCCACAGGCAGCCCCAGAACAGCATAGATTATGGAAATCAGGTTTTTGTCAATTCTGCCATGCGAGTTGACAGTGCTCGGAGTAAACATCATAGGCCCTGCTGGCAGAGACCTTGTCCGTATTTATTTACAATCTGTAAATCGGAGGGCGGGATACTCTAGTAGCAGGGGCCAGGCACTTTGTAGACTGACCATAAATTGACCACAAGTATGATTATGTGGAGAAATTGTAGGCAAAGTAGTAAGTGACAGAAGGGAGCCAGAGAAGGGTTAACATAGAGTTCTGCATACAACTAAAAAATGGCAAATTATGTAAATTCAAAGTCTGAATAAGAATCTTCTTCCCCAAATATAACAGCAATAATATTGCAGTAACTAGCACTTTCAGGCAATCATTTTAGACACATCAACTGAACAAAGCAGCATTCAAAATCATTAGCAAAATACGGAAGCTTCCAAAATGTTGCAAAAGTTCCGTTCCTGGGAATATATTTATTTACATAATTGATATCCTGCATCTTTAACATTAGTTTCTGGACAATTTTTAAAGAATACTGTATAATAAAAAGAAAGCATGCAAATTAAAAACAAACTAAAACCAGCATAGTCTATTCAAACCAATAGTAAAATCAAGCTATGCCAAGTGAAAAATGCTTACATTCATAGTTCTTAAAAGCAATGAGAGGAAGATGGTCTTTACATGGACCTGCTTCGGGAAGGCACTGCAAAGTCGAACACTCACCACAGAAAAGCTTCTCCCTTTAGTTGCATCTCTGTGTGCTTCAGACAGTGGAGGCGCACCTGGAGAAAGGCCTCAGACAACAATCTCAGTGAAGAGGGGGATTGATATGGGAGAAGATGCTCCAACACATATATGGGTCCGTGATGTCCCTGTACATTTAATACTGTAAATACGGTAAGTGCAGGTTTATTAGAATATATGTGGTAAGTAGACTGAGTGAGAGGGGGGAGTACATGGGTTGGAATGTTGAAGAATGTTGGATGATGATTGGCTGAGTGTTTGAGTGTCTGGAGGTATAAATGTGAGGATGACAGTTGAGAGAGGGTTCGTTTTGTGGGTCTGTTGGTTGGAGGGTTGGTTGGTTTTGGAGTGGGTTGTTGGGTGGATTGGATTTAGGCAGGTAGTGAGACAGGTTATTGATGACTAAGAAACATAAAGAGTAACACATCTTTATGAAACCACACACTTGTTGACTAAACCTTTAAGTAATCTTGTTATTCCCTGTGTAAATAAATAAATAGTTCTTGGTTTACCAAAACGCCTGATCCTGGGCTGGGTTTTCACAGACCAGAAGGGTGGGCAGGGCATATACAAAAGTTGGGAAACAGTATCAGTGGTGGCAGCGGTGAAGAGATAGTGTAACATCATCAGGTATCCAGAGCAACCCAGGGCTGTATGCTTTATAGGCACAAAGATACAGAGGGGTTGTGGCCTGTAAGTGCACCCAGACACAACGTAGTAATAAGTCAGAAGGAGAGAAAGGCACAGTCTCAAAGCAATATTGTTTACAGAGAATGTCTGGTGGTGCTGCCTAGCAGTGGGATCTTGAGAGATCTTTGCTACAGCCGGTGAGAGAACCATTTGGAGACCAGGACCCTGAGGTGGGACCATGACAAGCCAGGGACCACAGGTGGGAGCCTGACAGGGTCCTCCTAAGCTATGTATTAAGGTTTAAAGGTCAAGACCTACACTTTGAATTGAACTTGGAACCTTACTGGCAGCCAGCAGAGTTGTTTCAATACAGGCAAAATATGGTATCTTTACTCAGTCCCCAGTGGCAACCTGTCCACTGTGTTCTGGACTAGCTACAGCTTCTGAACTATCTTCAAAGGCAGCCCTACATAAATCCCATTGCAGTAATCCCACATTGAAGTTACCAATGGATGGATATAGCTGTGGCTAGGCTATCACTGTCCAGGAGTGAGGCTCACAGCCTCAACTGATAGGTCCTTCATGGCACTGATAGGTTCTTCATGGCTACCTGAACCTCAAGAGATAAAGATGAATCTAATATCAGACTACTCACCTGATCCTTCAGAGAAAGTACAATCCCCTCCAGAACTGGATGAACACCACCTCCCTGGGCAGATAAACCACCAACCAACAGCACCTCCATCTTGTCAGGAATTAGTTTCAATATATTGGCCATCATCCAAACAATTGTTCCCAAGCAGAGGATCAACACTTTGCCTCATCTGGAATGGTTAAGACAGAGAAATGTGGGGTTTCAGCTCCCCAAAGATTTGAGTGTTTGAGGGATAAAATTCACCTCTTGTAGTGCAAACAATATAATCAAAAGCTAAAATGTATTGGGAGCATCCCCTGGAAATTTATTTATTTATTTATTATTTAACTTGTATACCACCCTTCCTCCCTGCAGGAGCCCAGGGCAGCAAACAAAGTGCTAAAAACACTTTAAAAACACCATAAAAACAGATCTTAAAATACATTAAAACAGAACAGCATTAAAAACATTTTAAAAAAAACAACTTTAAAAAAGGGTTAAAATATTATTAAAAAACATATTAAGCAATTCTAACACAGACACAGACTGGGATAGGTCTCAGCCTAAAAGGATTGTTGAAAGAGGCAAGTCTTCAAAAGGCACTGAAAAGATAGCAGCGATGGCGCCTGCCTAATATTCAAAGGGAGGGAATTTTAATTAAGAACTTTAAAGCTAAAATTTGAAATTGTGGATGTTTCCAAATTCTAAATGTGAGAATCTGAGTAAATGAGTTTGGCAGCTGGACATTATATATCGCTAGTCACAAATAGGGGTGTCCCCAGCCCAAATCTTTACTCAGCAATATACAATCCCAGAAAGGTTAGGAGGCTATCCCCATAAGCAATCCTTAATAGAGGTTGTCCAGATCCAGTGGCAGAGATGAGAACAGTGTGGGTTTGTATGTGAAGCTTATGATATTGTCTTAGAGGAGCACCTCCAATTTCCTCTCATAGGATCACTTAGAAGCTGTCTCACATCAATTCACACAATTTGCCCATCTGGCCCAATACTGTCCGCTCTGATTGGTAGCAGCTCTCTAGGGGATCAGGCACAAGCTTTTCCCATCACCTGTTCCTTGATCGTTTTAAATGGAGATGCCAGGGATCAAACCTGACACCTTTTGTAGACTATCCAAAGCATGTGTTCTACCACTTCACTACAGTCACTACCATAGCCATATGAAGTTCAGGATCAGTTTCCTTTGGAGAAGAGAGTATCAGAACATCTACTGCAGGTAGGGTTGCCAGGTTCTTGGCCTGAGACTCATCCTGTATCTTTAGGAGAAGAGAAAGTCAGCCAAGTGCAGGTGTTCTTGCAATTCTGTAATGGGAACAACCACAAGGTGGAATTCTCCCTTCCCCCTGCACACCTTTTAAAGATACAGAAGACCTCTTGGTTGCCAGGCCCAGCCTCCAAGAGGTCTTCTGTATCTTTAAAAGTTGTGGAGGGGGGGAGGGAGAAGTCCACCTTGTGGTTTTTCCCATTACAGAGCTGCAAGAACACCTGCACTTGGCTGGCTTTCTCTTCTCCTAAAGATACAGGATCAGTGTCAGGCCATGGACCTGGCAACCCTAACTGCAGGTGTAAAAAATAATCCTGTTTATTTACATGTATACAGGCTGACCAGGTGTTACCAGGATGCAGCAGCAGCAGCCACACAAATCAAGCCACTTCTGACATACTGTTAGTTCAGCCCCAGACTTAACTAGCTTAGATAAAAATGAGAGCAGACTGTTCCCTTGACATTTAGCAACTAAGACAGAACCACCCACATTTTTTCAGGCATCATACCTACTTTTACAAGGTAGGTGTGACCTGCAGAAAAGCTTACACATTCCAGGTACATCGAAACAATACTGGCAATCGAATCAATAATGAAGGTTTTTTGTTCTGTCTGAACTGTTGCCATTAACCAAAGGATGTCACTTTAAGCCTGGAAAAAGATTACAAACTTATTTGCACAGCCACAATATTATGGCAATATTCATGATGGTAATTTCATGTATTGCTAGCTGGTTCTGGTTGGTCCAGATAATTTATATCCCTTGCAGTCTGGCTTCCAGCCATATTGAGACTAAAGCCACCTTGGCCACTCTTACAGATGATCTGCACTGAGAGATAAGATCTTTTTCATTCCCCAGGATCTCTCAGTTGCTTTTGGTACTATCCTTCTGGGCCATGGTATCCTTCTGGGTCCTCTCATTGGAGTGAGGCTCAGAAGCGTGGTATTATGACAGCTCCAGTCCTTTCTTAATGTATTTTAAGATCTGTGATGTTCCTGTATTAATGTATATATGGTAAGTGCTGTTTGTATAGGAGATACATGGTAAGTGGAATGAAAGAGGAGGGGGGAGTGAATGGGCAGTAGAATGCTGGATGATTGGCTGAGCGTTAGAATGGCTGAGCATATAAAAGGAAGGATGACAGTTAAATCTGGGTGGACGTGAGTGGGTTGTTTTGGTGGGTTTTTGAGAGGAGATTGTGTAGAGAGTTGATGGATGTGAGGAGAGTGTGGAGTTTGGATTAATACTAAGACAAGTATCATAGTAATAGATGAAACCATATGCTCATGTGCCTTTATAAAGTAATCTTGTTATCTCTGTTATTTAAGAAAAACTATATTTGGTTTACCGAAGGCCTGATCCTTGGCTGGGGTTTCACAGACCAGAAGGGAGGGTAAGGTAATGACCAAGGCTGAAGGGAAGCAGTAACAAATGGTGGCAGGGGTGAAGGGAAGAATATAACACCCCAAGTATCCAGAGCAAACCAGAATTATCTGCATTGATACAAAGGGATTGGGACAGCTTAAGCACGCAGTCACAGAGGTAACCTGATAGAGAGACTCAGGCAGAGTCTCTGGGAATACTGGTTATAGGACCTGACTGGTGGTGCTGCCTAGCAGGGGGATCTGGTGAGGTCTGTGCTAGAGCGGGGAGAGAAACCATAAAAAGGACAGTCTGGACTGGTGGAGTCCCTGGTGGTGCCTAGTGACATGCAGTAACCACGAGCAGGTAGGAACCTGACAGGGAGAGCCAGGGAAGGGTGTCACATGTGGTGGCAGTAGCGGTGGGATATGAACAAAGGAGAATACATCACATGGGGTGGCAGTAGTGGTGGGATACGAACAAAGGAGAATACGTCACAGGTGTTGGCTGTAGCGGTGGTACGAATACTAGAGAATCCCTAACAGTGGTGTGGCAAACAGAAATAACAAATCAAGATTACTTGTGAGAGTGACTGGCAAAGAGTGAGTGAACTCAAACACCATGGAACTGTGGAATGGTCTCCCTGATGAGGTGCGCCTGGCGCCGATGCTGCTATCTTTTCGGCGCCAGGTGAAAACCTTTTTATATTTCCAGGCATTTTAATGTGTACTATTATATTATTGTATTTATATATTTTCTGATTGTTTTATTGTTATGTACACCGATAAATTAAATTAATTAAATTAATTAAATTAAATTAAATTAAATTTAAATTAAATTAAATTAAAATGACTGAATATATAAAGATGAAAAGAGAGGAGCTGGTGGAGAAGTGCATAACATTCAATTTACCTCACGAGGGTAAAGGGGTAGATGAATTGAGGGTAGCACTTATAGGATTTGCAACTGCCCAGCAAAAACAACCTGTCAGGAAAGAGACCCCAGAAGGATACTCAAGCAATCCCGCTTATATAGAGTATTTGAGAGAAAAGTTGAGATGGGAGGCTGAGGAAAAAGACAAGCAGAGGGAGTTGGAAACTGAGAGATTGAGGAGGGAGGCTGAGGAAAAAGACAAGCAGAGGGTCTTTGAAACGGAAGAGAAAGAAAAACAGCGGGAGTTGGAATTTGAGAGAATGAGAGTGGATGCTGAATTACAGGTGGAAAAGTTAAAGTTTGAAAGAGAGAAGTTTCATTCTGATGAAACAAGAAAGGACAGAAATGAAACAAAGATAAAGGTTACACCAAAAGACTTTGCAGTGTTTGAGCCTGGACAAGATCCACAGATTTACCTCAGCACTTTTGAAAAGGCAGCTCAATTGTGG
This sequence comes from Rhineura floridana, assembly GCF_030035675.1. Taxonomy (NCBI): domain Eukaryota; kingdom Metazoa; phylum Chordata; class Lepidosauria; order Squamata; family Rhineuridae; genus Rhineura; species Rhineura floridana. The sequence goes on along the minus strand of NC_084486.1, from coordinate 14,823,379 downwards.
GGGCTACCAGAGGATAAATATATGCAATATTTATCAAACCTGATCAAAGGGGAATTGGCTGAGGTATACCAATATTTCCCCTCAGACAAGCCCATCACCTATGCTGAGTATAAAGAGGCAGTATACAAAAGGTTCAGACTGGGACCTGACTATTTTAGAAAGTTATTCCGAAACTGTCAGATCCAAGCAGGGAGGTCTTTTGTTGAACTGGGAGCAAAGTTGATGGATATATTTGGAAAGTGGATGAGTAGTGCCAAAGCTCAGTCAGTGGAAGAGGTGAAAAGCCTCATGATACTGGATCAATTATTCCATCAGTTACCACCAGAAATAAGGCTCCTTGTCAAAGACCGTTCCCCTACATCGGTGCAGGAGGCCACAGAGATGGCGGATCACTTTGCCTCCAATAGAACTGGCTGGGTGGGGAAAACATCAAGAGAGTTTAAACCCAGACCATATAATGGCGGCAAAAAGGATGTGGTACCACAGCGAGTGAGTCCTCCAGTAAAATCTGAAGGGCACAGGACACCCCAGAGTGGATCTGTGTACCCTAAAAGTGAGGAGAAATTATGCTACAAATGTGGTGGACCAGGGCACCTACGTTTTCAATGTGAGGTTGCCAACCCCATTAGTAATCCTGCTCAGGCAAGGGCAGTAAAAATAGAACAAAAGATCTAACAACAAAAAAAGGTTCAGTTCTGCCAGATAAACTGGACAGAAGTAAAAGACCTTGATTCAAGTCTGAGAGAGGAAGTGAGTGTACAAGGGGCAAATTATTGGGCATTGCTTGATACTGGTGCCGCTCAGACGTTACTGAGGCCAGATTTAATAAAATCTGAGGAAATATTACCTCAGGAAACGGTGACTATTCAAGGAGTGAGGGGTAGACCAGAAAGCTTGCCTATGGCCCTAGTGAAAATGGAGTGGAGAGGCCGAGAGGGCAAATATAAAGTAGGTATTAATGCCCAACAACAAGAACCAGTGATACTGGGAAGAGATGTTATGGGGGCACAAGGGAAAATATATGTGGTGACCAGACAGCAACTTAGCAAAGAAACAGAAGCCATGTTAAAAGGGGCTGAAGGAAACAGGGTGGAACCTGTTTGCGAGCCTCAGGTCACCATAGCAACCCTTGGCAGGCCTGCTGAATGAGACAAACTGTATCAAATGGTCTCTGGGGAAGAGACAGAGCAATTCAGGGAAGAACTGAATAAGGATACAAGTTTGAAGCAAATAAAGGACCAAGCCCTGACACAAAAGATTCCCTTTACTGACAAGCTGAGGAATCAAATTGTGTGTGAGAATGGGATTTTATATAGACTGTGGATGCCTGCTGAGAGAAAGGATGAATGTGAACCAGTGAAGCAATTGATAGTACCTAGCAAATACAGAACCAGATTGCTAGAGGTAGCCCACGATGTCCCATGTGCAGGACATCTGGGAATAAAAAAGACCAAGAGGAGATTGGCTGCACACTATTATTGGCCAAATATCTCCAAAGATGTAAAGCAACATTGTCTATCTTGTGGTATATGCCAAAAGGTGGGAAAAAGTGGAGTAAAGACTAAGGCACCCTTGAAGCCCCTTCCTATAATAGGGCAACCCTTTTATAGAGTGGGAATAGATTTGGTGGGCCCTTTTTCCAAACCCACAAGGCATGCAAGAAATATCTATTGGTCGTAGTGGATTTTGCCACCAGGTACCCAGATGCAGAAGCACTAAGATCTGTAGAAGCCCCTGTAGTGGCAGAGGCTTTATTAAAAATCTTTATGAGGCTGGGTTTCCCTCATGAAGTGCTGACGGATCAAGGCAGTGTATTCATGGGAGAAGTGATGCAATGTATGTGGAAATGTTGTGGTCTAAAACATCTAAAGACCACTACTTACCATCCCGCCACTAATGGGCTGAGAGATTCAATGGGGTTCTGAAGGGCATGATAAGGAGTTATGTTCAAGATCACCCACAAGACTGGGATGAACGTTTGGGGTGCTTCTTATTCGCGTACCGAGAAGTCCCTCAGGAGTCAACAGGCTTCTCACCCTTTGAACTAATGTTTACTAGAAAAGTGAGGGGACCTTTGGAACTGTTAAAAAATTCATGGGAAGGAACCCTGGGAGAGTACAAAACATCTGTAGTAGATTTTGTATTGGAATTCCGCAATAAATTAACGTCAATGATGGAAGTTGTGAAAGAGAATTTAAGTCAAGCTCAGGAGAAGCAAAGTTACTGGTATGACAGAACAGCCAGGGAACGTGTGTATGATGTGGGAGATATGGTTATGGCATTCATACCCAGGAAACATGATAAATTACAGGCTAACTGGGAGGGACCCTATACCATAAGAGAAAAGCTTGACACAGTGACGTATGTAATTACCACAGACCAATTAAACAAAAACAAAGTGGTTCATGTAAATATGTTGAAACCTTACCATACCAGGGATGCAAAGGTGTTGCAAGTTACCTTATTCCCTGAGGGAAGTGGGCCTGAACTTCCAGATTTGGTACAGGAAAGCAAAGACAAAGGAGGGGTAGATCAAGTGGAATGGTCAGAGGAGGTGAAGGAGGAAGTAAAAGAAGAGATTCTGAGAGTTTTGAAAAACTATGGGAATCTCTTTAGCAATAAACCTGGCCGAACCAGTATAGTTATACATTCCATTGATACTGGAGATCATGCCCCAATCAGATCTGTGCCGTACTGTGTGAATGGGAAAGTTGTGAGTGAAGTAATCTATTTAGGACATAAGGTGGGGAGTGGGAAAATCACCCCCTTATGGAGCAAGGTGGAGGCAATACAATCGTGGCCTATCCCCTTAACCAAAAAGCAAGTCAGGGCATTTCTAGGTGTGGCTGGGTTTTATAGGAAGTTTGTGAAAGATTTTGGGGAAATCGCAACCCCCTTGCATGAATTGACAAAGAAGAAGTGTTCTGAGCGTGTGGTATGGACGGATGAATGTCAGAAGGCTTTTGATCTGCTGAAGCAAGCCTTGTGCAAAGGACCTATATTAATAGCACCAGACTATGAGCAACCATTCATCGTGGCTACAGATGCATCAGACCTCGCACTGGGAGTCGTCTTGCTGCAGGAGAGAGAAGGCACCAGACATCCAGTGGCGTATCTGAGTCGCAAGCTGACGCCGAGGGAGAAAAACTATTCGTCGGTCCAAAAGGAGTGCCTAGCGGTCGTGTGGGGACTGAATAAGTTGCGCCCATATGTGTGGGGACGAAGATTCACAGTAACAACGGATCATCAGGCCTTGTTATGGTTACAGACTATGAAAAACCATAATACTATGCTGCAGAGGTGGTCCTGGGCCCTACAAGACTATCAAGTGGACTTCCAGTTCATCAAAGGCAAGGACAATGTATTGGCCGATGGACTGTCAAGGCAGGTGGCTGGGACTGCAGTGACGTGACCAGACGGAGGAGCAAAGAAAGACATTTTCCCCAGAGAGACTTGTTTTGTTTGTTAACGCGGCGTATGAATCCTGGAACAGGAATAATACTCTGCCGTTATTTTAAGGGGGGGGAAATGTGATGTTCCTGTATTAATGTATATATGGTAAGTGCTGTTTGTATAGGTGATACATGGTAAGTGGAATGAAAGAGGAGGGGGGAGTGAATGGGCAGTAGAATGCTGGATGATTGGCTGAGTGTTTAGAATGGCTGAGAGTATAAATGGAAGGATGACAGTTAAATCTGTGTGGACGTGAGTGGGCTGTTTTGGTGGGTTTTTGAGAGGAGATTGTGTGGAGAGTTGGTGGATGTGATGAGAGTGTGGAGTTCGGATTAATACTAAGACAAGTATCATAGTAATAGATGAAACCATATGCTTATGTGCCTTTATAAAGTAATCTTGTTATCTGTTATTTAAGAAAAACTATATTTGGTTTACCGAAGGCCTGATCCTTGGCTGGGGTTTCACAGACCAGAAGGGAGGGTAAGGTAATGACCAAGGCTGAAGGGAAGCAGTAACAAATGGTGGCAGCGGTGAAGGGAAGAATATAACACCACAAGTATCCAGAGCAAACCAAAATTATCTGCATTGATACAAAGGGATTGGGACAGTTTAAGCACGCAGTCACAGAGGTAACCTGATAGAGAGACTCAGGCAGAGTCTCTGGGAATACTGGTTATAGGACGTGACTGGTGGTGCTGCCTAGCAGGGGGATCTGGTGAGGTCTGTGCTAGAGCGGGGAGAGAAACCATAAAAAGGACAGTCCGGACTGGTAGAGTCCCTGGTGGTGCCTAGTGACAGGCAGTAACCATGAGCAGGTAGGAACCTGACAGGGAGAGCCAGGGAAGGGCATCACAGTGTCCACAAAAGCTAGCTGGGAGACTACCATTGTGTCCCATGGCTATGGGCCTATAGCATGCCACATGATACCATCTTGTCCCCCTATGCTTTTAAAAATCTACATGAGACTGTGGGGAAGATTGTTCCACAAATCTGGACTGAAGTGCCCTCAGTACACAAGTGATACTCAGCTCTACATTGTTTCCAGCAACTACTCCCAGGGAGACAGCTGATATGCTGAACCAATTTCTGGAGAAAGTTCTGGGATGGGTGAGGATGAACAAACTGAAACATGGCTTAAATAAGTCAAAGGAGCTGTTAGAATTCATGTTGATATGGATGGAGATATGCAGCCTGTTATGGATGGATTGAACTCTACCTGTAGAATCAAGTTTGCAGCTTGGGGCTTCTTCTGCAACCAGCATTATCTGTGATGTCCTGGTGATGTTGGTGGCCAGGACTGCATTTTACAACTGGTTCACCAGCTGAGACCCTAATCTTGAGAAGAGTAGTCTCAATCTTGCAAAGCCTAACAGGCCTAAATGACACTCCACATAATCTAAGAGCATGTCCTAGAATGTACTCCAGAATCCTCTGCCTCACACAGGAATTCTATAGAAGGTCAACCACTGTAGAATTCATGGAAGAAAGGCAGTTTGAAAACGAGACCAATATATATAGAGCCCTCTTGTGGCACTTAGGAGCTATTTCAGCATACTAAAAATGGAAATAGACTGCCTTCAAGTCAATTCTGACTTATGGTGACCCTATGAATAGTGTTTTCATGGTAGGCGGTATTCAGAGCAGAGCTTGGAAGTAATTTGTTACAAGTAACAAATTACTTTTAATTCATTACTTTTTTGAGGAACAAGAGGGTAATTCCTTTACATTTTGATTGTAATAGAACTAGGAGGAATTTTATTACTTTTGAGGAGTAATTGTAATGCTTCCAGCATTACTTTTGGGCATTACTTGGTGGACAGGACGGGGAAAGTATTCTGCTCCTCCAATTTGTGGATAAAAATCATGTGCCTCAAACTGGGCTTCTGTGCAGCATCGCTCTTCCCTCATGCTCTGTGGGTGGGTAGGAGGCAATGAGGGAGGAGGTGGAGAGTGAGATGGAGTGAAGTGGAGAAAACAATTGTTTAAAAAAATGGATGGTGGTGGTGAAGAATGGAGTGGAAGGGAAAAGAAGCCGGAGGGCAAGAACATGGATAAAGGAGGAGGACTCGGAGGCAGCAGCAGCAGAATGGAGATAAAGAACTGTGGAGGTGAAAGATGACAACATGTGTGTGTGTGAATACTGTGTTTGCATTTGGCACACAAAGTGGCCTCCACCACCCTCTCTGGCTACTTTGATGCATTTGTAGTACTTTAACTTTTTTGCATCTCAGGGGAAAATGTTTGCCTGGGCGAGTGTCCCTTAGTTGGTGGCAGGGCAGGGTCCAGGAGGTGGTTAAGTGAGACAGATTATGCTCGCTGGCTGGGGGGGATGCACTTGGTTTGACGTGCAAAGATCTTAGTGGCCTCTGCCTCCCTCCCCACCTCCCTTACCAGCGGAGAAACCACCATTGCTATCTTATGGATAAAAACAATTATTCTACTACCTCTGTATGTGTGTGCTTATTTTTAACATTGTTTTAGGCTACTTAGATGTGCAACAGCCAAGGCCAGCACCTTGTAGGTGGTTTTTTTAAAAAGTAACTGAAATGTAATTGTAGCGATTACTTTTAAAAAAGTAATGTTACTTTCAGAGCAATTGTAATTGTAACGGCAATTACTACTTTTTGGGCCATGTAATTGTAACTGTAATTTATTACTTTTTAAAAGTAATCTTCCAAGCTCTGATGTGGTTTACCACTGCCTTCCTATGAGGCTGAGAGGCAGTGACTGGCCCAAGGTCATCCAGTAAGCTTCATGGCTGTATGGGGATTCAAACCCTGGTCTCCCAGGTTATAGTCCAACACACTAACCCAGCCTTTCCCAACCAGTGTGCCTCCAAATGTTGTTGGACTACAACTCCCATCAGCCTCCGCCAGCATTGCCAATGGTCAGGAAATATGGGGATTGTGGTCCAACAACATCAGGAGGCACACTGGTTGGGAAAGACTGCTCTAACTGCTACCCCACACTGGCTGTCTAAATCACCTAGAAATTTCTTCTGCAAAACTGTTGTCTGTAATATTTTTGTCTGTGCATATTACATAATTTAGGAACAGTTTCCTTATTGTTATGATTTTCCTAGTTTTCTCCATTTATTGCTGCTTTATCAAGCAAAATAAGCACTACAATCAATTTTTATACAGTATAATTTATATGCAAGCATATACTGGTATAGTATGGTCCCAAATGCAGTGTGTGTGATATAAATTTACAAAATTAAATAAAATAGGATGGGCAACACTCTATTTCTGTGTTTGTGTTCTAAATGAAAGGAGAGTATTACTCACCTGGTTGTCTGTGGCAAGTCAGAACAGCCTCCAGCCACCAAGGCAGGGAAGTCTTTGTACATTGGAATACAAACTGGTCGACTGATTTCCCGGAAGGAGTGCTGGCTGGTGGTTGTCTCTGAGGGAGCTCTATCTCAGAGAAAGCTTATTCCAGTTTAAAGTCAATCAAGAGGAATCTATGACTGGCGTAAATGTTCTCCAAGATAAAAGGAGAACTGAAGATTATCCACGTAACTTCGTCGAGTTGCAGATAGCTGGATTTGATCAGGAATCCCCTGAGATAAGAAGGCTTACCTGGCAACGGAAGACGGAGCTTGGATTTCCAACATGCTATGCTGACAGTAAGCGAGACATTTTTTTCTCTCTTTAAAAACGTTTTTAACGAGGTAGCCTCCATCTGTCTAAATCTTATCTTGGACTTAAAATACTACCGTAAAAGAGGATTGTTTACGAATCAGCTAATTAAGAAACTTGGGTGAGTCACACTTTTTTTTTGCTTTGCATAAAGTTAAGGAAGAAGGGAGCAATTCAAAGAACCTGTTTTACTTTTCTTTTTTTTATATGACAAAAAGCTGGTTTAAATTTGGAATTATAAAGATTAAAACGAATAAGAGGCAACCTATTGGACAAGATGTTTTTGATTATTTGAAGGAAATATATCTGAGACTATTTTCTATTCCTTTCTATTTTGGATTATGTTTTTTTTTCAACGAATCTGCTGTTCGTGTATGTTACTGAATGCTGGATGCTGAGAACTGGATTTGTTTTACATTCTTGAACGTGCCGGAGATAAGAACTGTGTTGGCTAAGATCACACTAACAAGCCTGATTATATTAACTCTTTAGTTGTTGAGGAAAAGTAAGAAACAGTTTGCCACTAAATTTGGAAACATTGGTTAATAATAGAAAAAGTTTTACTTTTTTAGAATGACAACCAGGAAAGCAGCCAAAGTTTTAGAGCGAAGAGTTTCAACTGATACACAGGAAGGAATAGACATGTTTCAGAAAATTATGGAGGGATTTAATGATTTTAAACAAGAGATGAAACAAGAGATGAAACAGGACAGACAACAATTTAAAGATGAATTTCACAATATGAAAAAGGACTATAAAGATTTACAAGATCATATCAAAACAGAAGTGGGTGAGATTAAAAATAATATTGGGCAATTAACACAGGAAGTAAAAAATGTTAAAGATAAGGTGCAAACCTTAGAGAATAGAATTGACATTGCAAATGTAGAATTAGAAAAAAATCTGGATTATTTTGATGTTATGGAACTTAGAGATAAAGAATATTGCTTGAGATTCCGTGCAATTCCTGAGGAAACAGGTGAAGACATCAGAGAGAAAATTGTTACTGTTTTAGCAAAATCCTTGGAAATGAATGAAGATCGGATGGAATTTGAAATAGATACAGTTTACAGAATTAATTCCAGATATGCAACAATGAAAAAAATCCCAAGAGATGTACTTGTTAATTTTCTAAAAAAAATACTAGAAATACGGTATTGCAACACCATTTTAACAATGGCTTCAAAATTGACAGTAAAGAAATACTGGTGATGAAGGAAATTCCTATTAGACTTTTACGAAAGAGAAAAGAATATGCTTTTTTCACAGAAAAACTTAAACAATGTAAAATTCAATTTAGATGGGATATTCCAGAGGGAGTGATTTTTACATTCAGACAACAGAAGTATCGATTAAATACTGTTCAAAAAGCAAGGGATTTCTTGAGAAAAGCTTCAAAAGATATGGAAGAAGATAAACTCAAAGACATGGATACAATTCCTGGGAAACAAAGTCAACAGAAACAGGTAGAAGAAGAAAAGGATGATGATGAATCAAAGGGAGCAACAGGTACAGACTTTTCTAAAATACATGCTTAAAAAATGGATTACAAATATCTAACTTGGAATATAAATGGAGCTAATTCGTCGCAGAAGAGAAAGAAAGTATTTCATTATTTGAAAAAATTAAAATTGGATATAATTTGTTTACAAGAAACTCATATTAAGAAGAAAGACTCCAAATATTTAATCTGTAAAAATTTGGGCGAAGAATTTATTTCGGCAGGATCAAAAAAAAAAAATGGTGTGGTCCTTTACATTAATTCACAATTGTCCCCTAAATTGATATTATTGGATGATAGTGGCAGATTTGTGGGAGTTGAAATTACCATACAGGGTACAACAATTTTGATAGTGGGCATTTATGCTCCCAATGAAGATAAAACAAGGTTCTATACTGGACTTATGGAAAAATTATCAGAGTTTGTATATGATCATTGGTGTGTCATGGGTGATTGGAATGGGGTAATTTCACCAAAAATGGATAGACTTTCTGAGAAAAACATTAAAGAGACACAGGGCAAATTGCCGAAGATTTGTTTTGAATTGATGGAAAATTTGGAATTGGTGGATGCTTGGGAGACATATAAATAATAATGCAAAGGAATTTACTTATTTTTCAGAAAGGCATAAAACATTTTCGAGGATTGATATGATTTGGATGTCTCAAAGTTTAGTGAAAGATATTTCCAAGATGGATGTATTACCAAAAACTTTTTCGGATCACAATCCAGTGATATTGACTTTAAAAAAAAAAAAATCTTGGATTTAAGTGGAGACTAAATGAATCTTTATTACAGAATGATAAAATAGTGCAGGAATGTAAGAAGAAATTAAAAGAGTTTTTTGAACACAATTTATATAAAGGAACAGATGAAAATATTGTTTGGGACACAAGTAAAGCATTTATGAGGGGATATTTTATTAAATGTAACTCTGAATTAAAAAAGAAGAAACAACAGAAAATGCAATTAATCTTGGAAGAAATAAAACAAAAAGAGGAAGAATTGAAAAAGAATCCAACCAAAGCTTCTACTGTAAATCAAATTAAAATGTTACAGAACCAAGTGTCAATGTTGACAGTTAGAGAAATTGAAAGGAAATTAAACTTTGCTAAACAAAGGACTTTTGAATTTGCAAATAAACCGGGGAAATTGTTAGCATATAAATTAAGAAAAGAACGACAAAAAAATCTTATTTTAAAGATACAAGAAGGAGATGAGATGTTGACAGACAATGTAAAAATCCAAGGGGTTTTTCATCAATATTATTCAACTTTGTACAAGTGTCAGGAAATTCCCTCTGAAAAAATAGAAGAATATATATCAAAACAGAATTTGCCTAAAATTACAGATTTTCAGAGACAAGCTATTAATGGTCCTATTACGTCAAGAGAAATATCTGAGGCTATAAGTAAAATTAAATTAGGAAAGGTGCCAGGACCGGATGGACTATCAGCAATGTATTACAAATGCTTGGAGGAGGAACTTCTATTATCTTTACAGTACACAATGAATTCTATTTTGCAAGAAGGGAAGATACCGGATAGTTGGAAAAATGCCAATATAACATTAATACCTAAAGAAGAGCAGGATCTAACTAAAACAAAAAATTATCAACCAATATCTTTATTGAATAATGATTATAAATTTTTTACAACGATTTTGGCAGAAAGAATGAAAATAATATTGCAACAATTTATTCAGGAAGATCAAGTGGGGTTTTTACCTAAAAGACAATTACGCGATAACGTCAGGAATGTTTTGAATGTGTTGGAGTATCTTGAACAACGAAATGACATACAAGCAGCCTTGATTTTTCTGGACGCTGAGAAAGCATTTGATAATTTGAATTGGAAATTTATGTTTAAGGTTCTAGAGCAAATGGACTTTGGAGATAATTTTATAAAATGGATCACATCGATTTATACATCACAGAAGGCACAGATAATTGTCAATGGGGATTTAACAGACTCATGTGAAATACAAAAGGGCACAAGACAGGGATGTCCACTGTCCCCTCTCTTATTTATTTTGGTTCTAGAAGTGCTGCTTAGAGACATAAGGCAAGACAAAAGGATTTCGGGAATAAAGATAAAAAAAGAGGAATATAAATTGAGAGCATTTGCTGATGACTTGATAATTGTATTAGAAAATCCCTTGGAAGGAATCAAAATATTGATGGACAAATTAGAAGAATTTGGACCATTAGCAGGATTTAAGATCAATAATCAAAAAACGAAGATGCTGGTGAAAAATTTATCTTTAAGAGATCAAAAAGAGTTAATGGAGAAGATAGATTTTAAAATAGAAGAAAAGGTGAAATATTTAGGTATCATTATGACAAATAAAAATTCAAAGTTGTTTCATAACAATTATGAAAAATTATGGTCAGAGATAAAGAAAGATTTGTTAAGATGGGATAAATTACAGTTGTCATTAATGGGCAGAATATCTGTAATAAAAATGAATGTATTGCCGAGAATGATGTTTCTGTTTCAAACAATACCTGTCATATCCTCTGATTTACCTTTTAAACAATGGCAAAAAGATATTTCTAAATTTGTTTGGCAGGGGAAAAAACCAAGAATTAAATTTAAATTACTACAAGACGCCAAAGAAAGAGGAGGATTGGGTTTACCAAATTTGAGACTTTACTTTGCTGCTTGTTGCTTAGTCTGGATAAAAGAATGGATTGTATTGAGGAACAAAAGATTATTAGATTTGGAGGGTCATAACCTGAAGTGGGGATGGCATGGATATCTATGGTATGATAAAGTAAAAGTTAATGTGTATTTTAACAATCATTTTATAAGACGTTCTTTGTTGAAAATATGGAATAAATACAAAACAAGATTCTTTTCAAAAATACCACTATGTGTTTCAAGTCAAGAAGCATTTTATAGAAGAGAAATGGCTGGAAAAGAGAAATGGTTAACTTACCAAGAATTATTAGAAAATGTACATGGAGAATATATAATGAAAGAGAGAGAACAACTAATAAAGGAAGGATATAGTTCTCAATGGTTTGCCTACTTACAATTGTTAGAAAGATACAAAATGGATAAAAAACGGTATGGGTTTGAAATAAATAAATCTGATTTTGAAGTAGATTTGTGTACAAATGATGAATGTATAATTGCAAAAATGTATAAATTTTTATTGAAAAGGATATGGAAGAAGAACAAGTAAAAGAGTGTATGGTCAAGTGGGCAAAATCTTTTGGCTATAATATACAAATGGATCAATGGGAAAATATGTGGAAAAAAGGTTTGAAATTTACATTATGTTATAATCTTAAAGAAAATTTTTATAAAATGATGTATCGTTGGTATATGACTCCAGAAAAGTTGTCAAAAATGTATAGTAATGTTTCTAATGTATGTTGGAAATGTAAACAAGAAGAAGGATCTTTCTACCATATGTGGTGGTCGTGTAAACAGGCAAAATCATTCTGGGCACAGATAGGTAGGATGATGCAAAAAATCTTGAAGATAAATATTCAGTCAAAGCCAGAATTTTTTCTATTGGGCTTTATGGGTAAACAAAAAGAAAAGAAATATGGAAGAATAATATTATATATGATCACAGCAGCAAGATTATTATATGCACAAAAGTGGAAAATGGAATTAATACCAACAATGGAAGAATGGCTATTGAAACTAATGGACTTAGTCGAGATGGACAAATTGACATGCCTTCTCAGAGAAAAAACGACAGATACATTTCTTAAGGAATGGAAGCCTCTTTTGGACTTTTTGTTGAAAGAAAAAAAATGAAATGATGATAATGGGATTTGATGATTAATCAAGATAGACTATGGAAAAAAGTGAACTTTGTATGTTTTAGGGGTCAAGTTTGATATATATTATGTATCTATAGCTGATCTGTAACAAATCGGAAGTCAAGTTTTTTCTTTTTATTTTTGCTGTATTGTTTTTGTTGTTTGATTTTGTTGTGTCTGTTTTATAAAAATTTGAATAATAAAAATTATTACAAAAAAAAAAGGAATACAAACTGGTCCCTTTCTTTCTCTCTTTCTGCCAAACAACTCTAAGGCTGCAATCCAATACACGCTTACCTGGAAGTAAGTCCCATTGAATCCAATGGAGCTTACTTCTGAGTAGACATGTATTGGATTGCAACCTAAATAGGTTTTCATTTTGAAATTGTATGCGCTTCCAACATGTACATTCACAATATAAATTGAAAACCATAAAATGCCTAAAAATGCAATTGATATAAAACATGAACCAGTAGTAACGCTACAAACAGCATTCAGCAAAGCAAAAAACAGTTTATTTAGTGGAATATTTGTAACCCAGTTACCGTGGGACCAAATGAGTTTTGGCAGCCACAGTGCTTGTAAAGGGAATCTCCAGCTTCCTTGTGGGTCTGGCTGGTCTTGCAGTTTCCTCCTTTAAGTCAAAGCTGGGTTGTGCCATGGACTGAATCGTTATCTAATATCCCTTAGGTTGAAGGTTCAGGACCAGTTGGAAGCTTGAGTTCTGATGTTTCTGGCCATGTTTGGATCATATATTTAGGTGTGACATAGGCTCACTGATATAAAAGAGACAATTGGAATGAAACAGATACAGAAAATCTGTAACACACCAGTGGGTAGTAGGCTAACCCATTCAGTACTGTGCTGCCATCATGTGGTGACTTGCCTGTTGGTCAACCATTCTAGGAAAAAGAAATTTAAAAATCTTATGATAGTTATCCCTAATATGCAATATACTTGCTGTGAATATTGTTGCCCCAGTCACTGAAGAGAATGCTAAAGATAATCCAAAATCCAAAATTCTTTAACTGTGGACTGGCTGGTTTACTGACATAACTGCTATTATAGTAGTGAAAGTATAGCACAAGGATGAATAAGAGCTCAGACTTATTTTACTCCTCCGTGGTGCAGAGTGGTAAGTGGTGGTAACGCAGCCAAAGCTCTGCTCACAGCCTGAGTTCGATTCCAATGGAAGGAGGAAGTTGAATCTCCAGTAAAAGGGGTCGAGGTCCACTCAGCCTTCCATCCATCCGTGGTCAGTAAAATGAGTACCCGGCATATGCTGGGGGGTAAAGAAAGGCCGGGGATAGAACTGGCAATCCCACCCCATATATACGGTCTGCCTAGTAAACGTCACAAGACATCACCCTGAGTCGGAAATGACTCGCACTACAAGTGCGGAGACACCTTTACCTTTTTTTTCCAACAGAGGGAGCAGCTACTCAAACACTCTGAAGCATGCAAGAGAAATGTAATTCACTTCTGGGATGCACTTTGTGCCCCTTGAAATTGCTGCCATAATGTGAATGACAAAAGAATTATTCACATTTTTTTGCATAGCTCTGTGTGTTTGCCACTGTGCACACTGTAGGCATGAAAGGAATATGTGTGCTGGTCAATATATGATTTAGCAGGAAGCCCAAACCAATCACAGCTTTCTGATGTATGTCCACAGCATGTCCCCCATTTTTAGAGTCGTGCATCTCCATTTCACACCTTTCCGTGTTCTTGGCACAGTTCCTATTCAGCACATTGGGACCTGCACAGGAGAACTTTAGTCCCTGCCCTCATTAGTTAAGTCTTTGTTATGGGAAGACAAACAAGGGTTTCCCAAATCTGTAGTTGCCTCACCATATTAATGGAAGAGTGGGGAGAATTTGCAGGGGAGTATCAATGGGCAGAATGCTGCTTAATCCTTCTCTCTACCCACCAATTCTGTCTTCACCCAGGTCTTTTTTCTTCTGGTTTTTCCCAGCCAGTCTTCAATATTTAGCCCAAAGAGACCCCCTGGGGAATGCACTGAAGGAGGATTACTCAGCAGGTGAAGGTTTCAGCAGTTCTTCCCATGCCCCTGACCTCTGTATTCATGTGACCTCACCATACATAGAACAAGAAATCCATGTTTGTTGGAACAACATATATTTCTTTTCACCATATATAGTCCAGAAAAATCACAATGATTTACAGATACAGTGCTTATTTGCCTGTGACTTAAAGGGAACTACACCTTTGGGATATATCCATTAGCTAACTCTCTGTACTTACTAATTCTTCTAATAAACATCAAGCATTACTGTATATAAAAATAATGCATGACAGGATGAGCCAATGAGTGTATAAAAAAAACTTTTATTTTTCAAATGTATTTTTTCCTGTACCTTCAAATCCATTTTGGGCTCAAACACGGTCAGCGTGTGTCAATTGTTTGCTTTGGAAAGCGTAGCTTGGGTAACCTTGGAATGTTTTGATATATGACATCACAGATGCCTTCCTGATTCGTAGATACTTTAGTTTGAATCATTTCTTACTTTGCAGGAGATCTTAGTCGTTGAAGAAGTTTCCAGACTATTGAAGGTCCAGTGTATCAATTTATTTATAAAAGTATTTCTACACTGCCAAATCATAAAATATCAGGGCGGTTTGCAATGTTAAAACATAAAACACCATTTAAAAATACAAATAAAATATAGATAATGTCTAGTAGTAACTGGAGTCCAAATGACCCCCCCACAAAAAACAAAATTATATCAGAATTCCAGCACACTGTATTAAAAATACTTAATAGTTTGCATACCCCCACCCACAAAGCACTTCTGTGTAGGAAAATGGATGAAACGGTGAGGGACACCCGCATACCCTCAGCATTTCACAAGTGGCAACAGGAACATGATACACCAAAGACAACTGCTATATGCCACCACCACCCAGAAAAAATATTGTTGTTGTTATGTGCCTTCAAGTCGATTACGACTTATGGCAACCCTATGAATCAGTGACCTCCAAGAGCATCTGTCATGAACCGCCCTGTTCAGATCTTGTAAGTTCAGGTCTGTGGCTTCCTTTATGGAATCAATCCATCTCTTGTTTGGCCTTCCTCTTTTTCTACTCCCTTCTGTTTTCCCCAGCATTATTATCTTTTCTAATGAATCATGTCTTCTCATTATGTGTCCAAAGTATGATAACCTCAGTTTCATCATTTTAGCTTCTAGTGACAGTTCTGGTTTGATTTGTTCTAACACCCAATTAGTTGTCTTTTTCGCAGTCCATGAAAAAACCATGCATGTATATTATTATTACATGCACCATTACATATTGCTTGACCCCTCTGCTGTAGGTTGCATTAGTAAACTGAATGAATCATTTCATGTTTTAAAATCTTATGTTTAACTGCGATCCTGTTGTTGTTGTTATGTGCCTCCAAGTCGACTATGATTTATGGCGACCCTTTGAATCAACGACCTCCAAGAGCATCTGTCATGAACCACCCTGTTCAGATCTTCATTTGGGAGGAAGTCCCATTGGGCTAAACACAACCAACTTCTCAGTAGATATGTACAGGAGTGCACTGTTTAATCTGCAACTGGATCCAAGTGTAGAAAGCAGCAACTCAGTTTTACTTGCAGAATAAGTAGGGATGGGGGGAGGCGTGGAGAGGAGGGAATGGAAAGGAAGAACTGCTTTGGCATTTTGTGTTTATTTTTTTTATAATAATTTTTTTATTATTCAAATTTTAAAAAAAACAAATACAAATACAACAAAAACAATACAACAGAAAAAAAAATAAAAAGAAAAACTTGACTTCCGATTTGTTACAGATCAGCTATAAGTATATAATATATATCAAGCCTGTCTCCTAGAACATACGAAATTCACTTTTTTCCAAAGTCTATCTTAATTAATCGTCAAATCCCATTATCATCATTTCATTTTTTTCTTTCAACAAAAAGTCCAAAAGAGGCTTCCATTCCTTAAGAAATGTATCTGTCGTTTTTTCTCTAATAAGACATGTCAATATGTCCATCTCAACTAAGTCCATTAATTTTAATAGCCATTCTTCCATTGTTGGTATCGATTCCATTTTCCACTTTTGTGCATATAGTAATCTTGCTGCCGTGATCATATATAATATTATTCTTCCATATTTCTTTTCCTTTTGTTTATCCATAAAACCCAATAAAAAAAATTCTGGTTTTGACTGAATATTTATCTTTAAGATTTTTTGCATCATCCTACCTATCTGTGCCCAAAATAATTTTGCCTGTTTACACAACCACCACATATGATAAAAAGATCCTTCTTGTTGTTTACATTTCCAACATACATTAGAAACATTACTATACATTTTTGACAACTTTTCTGGAGTCATATACCAATGATACATCATTTTATAAAAAATTTGTTTAAGATTATAGCATAATGTAAATTTCAAACCTTTTTTCCACATATTTTCCCATTGATCCATTTGTATATTATAACCAAAAATTTTTGCCCACTTAACCATACACTCTTTTACTTGTTCTTCTTCCATATCCATTTTTAATAAAAATTTATACATTTTTGCAATTATGCATTCATCATTTGTACACAAACCTATTTCAAAATCAGATTTATTTATTTCAAACCCATACATTTTCTTGTCCATTTTAAATCTTTCTAACAATTGTAAATAGGCAAACCATTGTGAACTATATCCTTCCTTTATTAGTTGTTCTCTCTCTTTCATTATATATTCACCATGCACATTTTCTAATAATTCTTGGTAAGTTAACCATTTCTCTTTTCCAGCCATTTCTCTTCTATAAAATGCTTCTTGACTTGAAACACATAGTGGTATTTTCAAAAAAAACCTTGTTTTGTATTTATTCCATATATTCAACAAAGGACGTCTTATAAAATGATTATTAAAATCCACATTAACTTTTACTTTATCATACCATAGATATCCATGCCATCCCCACTTCAGGTTGTGACCCTCCAAATCCAATAATCTTTTATTCCTCAATAGAATCCATTCCTTTATCCAGACTAAGCAACAAGCAGCAAAATAAAGTCTCAAATTTGGTAATCCCAGCCCTCCTCTTTCTTTGGCGTCTTGTAATAATTTAAATTTAACTCTTGGTTTTTTCCCCTGCCAAACAAATTTAGAAATATCTTTTTGCCATTGTTTGAAAGGTAGATCAGAGGATATGACAGGTATTGTTTGAAATAGAAACATCATTCTCAGCAATGCATTCATTTTTATTACAGATATTCTACCCATTAATGACAACTGTAATTTATCCCATTTTAACAAATCTTTCTTAATCTCTGTCCATAGTTTTTCATAATTATTATGAAACAACTTTGAATTTTTATTTGTCATAATGATACCTAAATATTTCACCTTTTCTTCTATTTTAAAATCTATCTTCTACATTAACTCTTTTTGATCTCTTAAAGATAAATTTTTCACCAGCATCTTCGTTTTTTGATTATTGATCTTAAATCCTGCTAATGGTCCAAATTCTTCTAATTTGTCCATCAATATTTTGATTCCTTCCAAGGGATTTTCTAATACAATTATCAAGTCATCAGCAAATGCTCTCAATTTATATTCCTCTTTTTTTATCTTTATTCCCGAAATCCTTTTGTCTTGCCTTATGTCTCTAAGCAGCACTTCTAAAACCAGAATAAATAGAAGGGGGGACAATGGACATCCCTGTCTTGTACCCTTTTGTATTTCACATGAGTCTGTTAAATCCCCATTGACAATTATCTGTGCCTTCTGTGATGTATAAATCGATGTGATCCATTTTATAAAATTATCTCCAAAGTCCATTTGCTCTAGAACCTTAAACATAAATTTCCAATTCAAATTATCAAATGCTTTCTCAGCATCCAAGAAAATCAAAGCAGCTTGTATGTCATTTCATTGTTCTAGATATTCCAACACATTCAAAACATTCCTGACGTTATCACGTAATTGTCTTTTAGGTAAAAACCCCACTTGATCTTCCTGAATAAATTGTTGCAATATTATTTTCATTCTTTCACCCAAAATCATTGTAAAAATTTTATAGTCATTATTCAATAAAGATACTGGCCGATAATTTTTTGTTTTAGTTAAATCCTGCTCCTCTTTAGGTATTAATGTTATATTGGCATTTTTCCAACTATCCGGTATCTTCCCCTCTTGTAAAATAGAATTCATTGTATACTGTAAAGGTAGTAAAAGTTCCTCCTCCAACCATTTGTAATACATTACTGATAGTCCATCTGGTCCTGGCGCCTTTCCTAATTTAATTTTACTTATAGCCTCAGATATTTCTCTTGATGTAATAGGACCATTAATAGCTTGTCTCTGAAGATCTGTAATATTGGGCAAATTCTGTTTGGATATATACTCTTCTATTTTTTCTGAGGGAATTTCCTGACACTTGTACAAAGTTGAATAATATTGATGGAAAACCCTTTGGATTTTTAAATTGTCTGTCAACATCTCATCTCCTTCTTGTATCTTTAAAATAAGATTTTTTTGTCGTTCTTTTCTTAATTTATATGCTAGCAATTTCCCCGGTTTATTTGCAAATTCAAAAGTCCTTTGTTTAGCAAAATTTAATTTCCTTTCAATTTCTCTAACTGTCAACATTGACACTTGTTTCTGTGACATTTTAATTTGATTTACAGTAGAAGCTTTAGTTGGATTCTTTTTCAATTCTTCCTCTTTTTGTTTTATTTCTTCCAAGATCAATTGCATTTTCTGTTGTTTCTTCTTTTTTAATTCAGAGTTACATTTAATAAAATATCCCCTCATAAATGCTTTACTTGTATCCCAAACAATATTTTCATCTGTTCCTTTATGTAAATTGTGTTCAAAAAACTCTTTTAATTTCTTCTTACATTCCTGCACTATTTTATCATTCTGTAATAAAGATTCATTTAGTCTCCATCTAAATCCAAGATTTTTTTTTTTTAAGTCAATATCACTGGATTATGATCCGAAAAGGTTTTTGGTAACACATCCATCTTGGAAATATCTTTCACTAAATTTTTAGACATCCAAATCATATCATCCTCGAAAATGTTTTATGTCTTTTTGAAAAGTAAGTAAATTCCTTTGCATTGTCATTTATATATCTCCAAGCATCCACCAATTCTAAATTTTCCATCAATTCAAAACAGATCTTCGGCAATTTGCCCTGTGTCTCTTTAATATTTTTCTCAGAAAGTCTATCCATTTTTGGTGAAATTACCCCATTCCAATCACCCATGATACACCAATGATCATATGCAAACTCTGATAGTTTTTCCATAAGTCCAGTATAAAACCTTGTTTTATCTTCATTAGGAGCATAAATGCCCACTATCAAAATTTTTGTACCCTGAATGGCATTTTGTGTTTAGACAATCAACAACTTAAGCCATACCATGAGTTTGGCCAAATGATTCAAAACATAGGTGGATATTTATGATTTTCATCAAAGATATAGTATAAAAAGGATAATAGTCCAAGAAAATTCTAACAGTTCAAAATAAAACTCACCCACTGTAACATGTGAAATGCTAGACTGTATTCTAACTCAGTCGTTCTCAATTCCGCCCCCCATGTATCACTTGAAAATTGCTGATGCTCTTGGGAGACCACACAATGACTTTTCTGCCTGTTGTAGCAACGTTAATGTGCTGTGCTAGGTGCTGTATGATTTTTAATCATGTTCTTGTAGATTCTTTTATTTCTTATATTTTTATTATATTCCAATTTGCATTCCATAGAATTCAAATTGTAATTATAATACAATAAACTCTAATGCACATGGTGAGCACACAAATAAAAATGTCAAAAGGCATCCCTGAAGCCTCTCCAAGACACAAAACAGAGGCTGTGGGCACAGCAGTAACTTCAAAAGCAGCCAAAATGTTTTTCTGGGTGCATTTTGAACCAACACTGCCCTCTGCTGGCCACACCTCCCAACCCCACTGCTGCCTTCAGACCTTTCAGGACCGCCCACAGCAAAGCGCTGAGCCAATCACTGTCTCTGCCTGAGCCTGTAGCAAAGAGTTTCCGTTGGTCACACCTGGAAAACAAAGGGATCAATCTACCAATCAGTTGCAAAGCTGATCTAACCAGAGTTTTAGAGTAAAAAGGGGCAGAGTTTGACTAGCATCATGTGCTCCCATTTTGAGAAAAGCAACAGAGACACAATGGAACCGGCACAACATTAAATGTGTCTCTGCCCTCTGATTTATTGTACCGATAAATAGTGTTTGGAACCACTGTAAGGTAGCATTGTTTTCTCTGCTACATAGAGACATGTAGAAACTACCTATCTAACAGAAGCTATCCCTAGACCGTTTGGGCTGAAGTCATCATACTGGGGGAAACAAGTGTGCCCACCTTCATATTTGATTACCGAGTCCTCTGCAGCCTGATAGTAATCTGTTAGAGCTGTAGTATAGTATAGTATAGTAGTTTATTGCGGTCATGGACCCAGAAATTAAAACAGAATATAAAAAGCAACATATAATGCAGAACAGAAACAGGATTCACGATACAAACATTAGAAGGTGGCACGTATTGATTGGGCAGCAAATACGAATTTTGATATTTGTATGGTGATATCTCTGTCAGAGCCTGTGAGGAACAGAGTAATTTTTTCTTCAGGGGAAAAGCTTTTAAATTTCTGGTTCAACAAGATAAGATTAAGGAATTTGGTTCGGATTTGTGAATAGAACGGGCAATCCAAAATGGAATGGGAAAGGGTTTCAATCTGATCACGACCGCAAGGGCATACACGCTGCTCATAAGGGGTTCTTGGGAATCTCCCTTCCATTATCGCTGAGTTTAAGACGTTGAATCTGGCTTTTGTGAAGGCTAAACGTAATTTGGGTAAAGTAAGAAAATATAAGTAGGGGGTGAGTTTACCAGATGCAAAAGATAAATTTAGGGACAATGGGGAGCATGTTTTGGATGCATTGGAAATTGAGTTTTGGTAATCAATATCTATAAGTCGAGAGCAGATCTGTGGGAGTACATCGTTTTGAGATTGGGAGACCAGATAGTGTTTGGAGAGGCCAATTTTCAGCAGTTTGGCTTCTATATTTGTGAGCCAAGAAGAGGGATAGGTGTCATTCCAGAATGGGGCTAGAAGGCCTTGGGGAAAGTTAAATGAAATTTTTGCCCAAAAATTGAATGTCATGATCCATGCTCGGCAGTCCAAAGAGGTCAGCCCGCATTCAAGTCTTAATGCCGCTGAGGGAACACATCGGGGCACAGCTAAAAGGCTGCGAAGAAAACTGGAAAGTGTGGTTTCAACGGAAGGACCTAGAGAGTGAATCCAAATGGGAGCGCCGTATAAAAGTTGGGGAATGATCTTATATGTGAATAGTTTAATAAGGGCTGGGACAAAACGGCCGCCTTTCTGTTAGAGCTGTATGGAATAGCAAATACCCCACAAAAGGAGAATGCTGTTTTAAAGAAACCCGCAACCTGCAAGAATGCAGTTAAGTTTTCTGATCCTTTGACATTCCCATTTACACACTAAAAATATGCATGGTAATATATTGGCAGTAAAATTCCCATTGGGTTCTTTTGGCAATTGCATTTTAAACTAAAAGGAATATTGGAAGCCGTCCATACCACATTTGTTGAAGTAAGATAAGGGAGAACCTATCACAGCTAAGAGAGAGAGAAAATCTGGATGGTTACTTTCTTATTTCTTCATTGTTCCAAAAGATAACTAACCTCTTTGCCTTAAATCCATAGTCAGTTTTGTCATAGCAGATACAGAAGAAGCTTTGGCAGCAGATACAGAAGAACCTTTGGCAGAGTATAGTACTGATGGGTGGCGGTGGAAAGGCAGTCATTTTTATTGTGAAAACAGGGATGTAGACATTTCTAGCCTACTCTTCCAGCAAAATCCCAGAGCAGTTTACAAAAAATCCCCCACCAAAAGTAGATTGTGAACTTGTAACAAGTATATGTGTCATCTTTTTCATTTGTGAAGTGTTCGAGAGTATGATCATGTCTCCAATGCATTTCAGACCCAGTGACACAACACTGTAATCCAAAGCAACGTAAGTGTAACATAAGCCTGCCAAGGAATTCATGAAGTGTGAATTCACCAAAAAAAATCTGACCGTTTCTCTTAGTGAAATCCTTATGAATGTAATTGAAACCAGTTGACAAAGGCCCTTCATCAGAAAAGAAACAGAGCAGTACTAAGGAAAGGCCAGCAGAGGGAGAAAAGTTACCCAATCATTTAGAGACATCTGAAAAAAATTGACGTTTGGCACGCAGCAGTGGATTCTCAAACTTCCACAGCGAAGTCGGGCAAAGGGTATCCTGTGTGCACATATGAGTATCTTTCCGGCATTACAAACTGGGAGCAAGCTCCATTTCCTCCAGAGGCTGCTTCAGGAGATCCCAGATATAGTCTCTGACCCACATAGTAGTTTCCTTGTATCATCTGTTCCTTCCCACACTGCAGCATCTTACATGCATTTTCTTTAATTGCAGGCACATTTATTATTATACTGGCTTCACTGCTTCTCCACCTCCATTTTTTAAATCTGGGTACACACATGCTCCACCCTTTTTACTCCAAAATCTGGGGGTTTTGATATTGGATACATTTTCCCTTCAAGCCAACTTTACACCAACTTGAAAACTGTTTGGTCACTCAATCCGTTGCCACTCTGAGTCTCTCCAATGGAGATGCTTTGCAGTGGGTGGTCCTAAAAGCTCTGTCATCAGCAGTGAGGCTGGGGCCACATTCACACTATACATTTATTCCACTATGATTCCACTTTAAACAGCCATGGCTTCCCCTAAAGAATCCTGAGAACTGTAGTTTGTATAGGAGCTGGGATTTGTTAGGAGATCCCCATTCCCCACACAAAGCTACAATTCTCAGAGTGGTTTAACAATCAATCAAATCCATCTTCCCCAGGAAGTCTGGGAATTGCAGCTCTGTGAGGGAATAAGGGTCTCCTAACAACTCTCAGCATCTTTCACAAACTACACTTCCCAGAATTCTTTGGGGGAAGCCATGACTGTTTAAAGTAGAATAATAGTGGAATAAATGTGTGGTGTGAATGTGGCCTAGGTGTATTCCAATCAAGCAATAAATCAGTTGGGTGCAGGTTCGTTTCCAACCGCACCCTTCATGTGTCTTCATGTTTCCACCTCATCTAAAATATACCTTTTGCACTTCCCACTAGTGATGCTGTGCAGCTATGGGTTGGGTTCAATTAAGTTCTACACAGAGTAGACCCATTAAAATTAATGATGTTTATTAACTGCAGTAGGTCTACTCTGAGTAGGATTAGGATTAAACACCACTCTGCACTTTTATGTGTAATAAAAATCTTACCACTTAGTAGGATAAGGCATGCCTTTTTCACCTTTAAAAGTGCATTTAAATGGGGAGCAGGATTGTGCCCACTGGCCACATGTCAACCAGCTGCACATTCAGCAGAAAGTATTAAATGGACTTCTACCCATGAAGATATATGCATGCAAGTTCTTCCATGCCAATTGCTCAGAGTTCCCTACATGCATATATGTGTATAGCTGTACATGCGTTGAAACCCATTTTACACCTTCCACTGGACATGCCTGGGGGGGGGGAATGGCCAGGAGTTGCAATTGTGTTCCTTCCACACATTCAGTATGGCTGAAAATGTGAAAAGGATTGCAGATAACCACCTTACCAAGTGTTTTTATGATAAAGTTAACACTTGGTCAATGGTCTTCTGTATCATATCTCACACATGTATTGAATTTATACCCAAGCTCTCCCCCAAGAAGCTCAGGCTGTCATATATGGGAGCTAGGAATCCACAGGCAAGTAACAGGCTGGCTGGTTAGTTCAAATCGATATATGAAATTCATCATCGCTGTTTATTATTTACAAAATGCCTAATATACGCTAGGCTAGGCTTTGCCAACCTGGTGGCCTCCAGACATTTTGGACTGCAATTCCCATCAGCCTCAGCCAGCACAGTTGTGATAAGCAACACTCTCACATACTCATTGCTCTTCTACTCCAAATCACCCAGTGCTACTTTGCAGCTATGAAATGGGCCACTGGGATTTTTCTTACACATTTTTGCATGGAACATGTCATTGAATCATTGAGGAAAAAAGAGATGCTTATATGAATTAGCTTTCCAGGACTGGCACAAGACATTTTGCTGCCTGTGGCAAGCTACACCCCATCCCATGAATAGACATTGATGGGACCAACAAACTGAATCAAATAGCATTCTCCAGTGTACCTGAGGCCACCAAGCTAGTTTAGGAGGTCTATGATGGGCCTGTAGCACACATAGCTCTGATTTCCAACAGAGGGGATTAGGTGGGGGGTTTCAGGAGGAACGTCTGAGGGGCTGCCACTGCTCCCACCCACCCACCATATGCAAGTGCCTCACTCTGGTAATGGTAGGGCTTACTCTGATTCTTTCTCTTCGTATGCGTGGAAATCCCTTTGTAAGTGTATCTTCATGCTATGAAGGGCTTTACCTGCTGACGTCTCAGATAAATCTTCTGTTAAAGGCATAAGAGCATGTTACAAGGTTTTGCCTGGTCAGTTGGCAAGACAGCTGTAGGTTTGAAGGGGCCTCTGTCAAAGTACCCTCTGGTGGGCCTTCTCCTATGTCAGTGGGCATAGAAGCAGCACTACAATCAGTGTCAGGCAGCTTGGAGCCGGTATTCTAGGCTTCCAACAATGTCCCTTTGTAGCATCCTTCCAAGGCATTGTAGGAACTTTAAAGCAGTAGCTCTAAGCTTCTTGATGTGGGTGCTCAAAGCTGGTGTCTGCACAACTGTGGGTCCTGTCCAGGGTGCTGGCGCCCCAGTAGGTACCCAAGTATACCAGGTCTATCAGTTGGCATCCTTAACAGTGAACACACACACACACCACTCAAAGGAAGGCAAGAGGCTTGCTTCCATAATACAACATTTCCAGTCCTGGACATTCCCCCAACAGAAAATATGTGAAGTTTAGTTCAGGGGCAGTGAGAGAAAATATTGAAATGAAGCATGACAAAATACCTGGCATAGACACACCCTTAATCTCGACAGATCTCTTGGGATAATGACAACTGCAAACCCATGCACCTCCCCATCCCCAGAATACGACTATAATCTGCTTCTGCTTCCTTTACAGGAGAGAGTTAACAGTAGTTTACCTCCCTTCACTTCCCAGCTGAAGCTTATCTTTGTACAGTATTGAAGTTTAAGGGAATGTTTTCCATTTGTTATCGCTCAATGTTCCTTGCAGTTTCAATTTATTATTGTAAAGGTAGAGATTAGACTTTCTGTTGCTGCATTTTGTTTACCTTCACAGCTTTTTGAAGCTTATCACCGAACCAAAGTGGTCCAAGAAAAAGCATTCCCTTTCCATCTGTGTCTAATTAAAAGTCTTACTTGTAATTAAGTGAAACAACAGAATTAGGGAGCTCTGTTGTTAGTCTTTTAAAAATCAGTATTCTTCAAAAGAGAAAATGGCAGTAGAAAGTGGTATTTTCAAATCAAACTAGCATGAGAGCCATAATGCAATGTAATTATACAGAGAATGCAGGGATATGTGGCACAGCATCCTTTGACTGAAGTGAGAGAAACTGGGGTTTCAGGAGCTGTCAAAGTTAAGGAAGAAATTAAGCCTATTCCTATGCATGTTTATTCAGAAATAAGTCTCACTGAGTTCAGTGGGGCTTACTCCCATGTAAGTGTACATATGGTCACAATCAAAATATTTATATTTTCAAATGTGCTTAATCTCATTTCTTTTTCTCCAGCCTGCTCAGACAGTAGATCTCTCCCAAAGATTACCCTTTCACAAGAGGCCTTGTTTGGAAACATGATATACAACCAGGGAAGTAAATGTTATTGTGGTGGATAAGCATAAAATACCAGACTGTTCTATGATTTATTTATTTCAATTCACAGCTGAACTGAAATTGAATTGAAATCAACAGGGCCGCCCTTAGGATGTGCGGGGCCCGGGGCAAAAGCATAGTTGCCCCCCCACACATTCTTTCTCTCTATATTATATATATATTTAGAGAGAGAGAGAGATTTTATTTATGAATATATGTAATTATAATATTTAATTAGTTTTGGGATCTGCATAACTAACGAAGCTTTATTTTACTTTTTGGAATATTGGGTCGGTTTTAAAAGCAGATAAGAGAAAACTCAACTCCTTTGAAATGTGGAGTTGGAGGAGAGCTTTGCGGATACCATGGACAAAAAGACAAATAATTGTGTGTTAGATCAAACTAAATCAGAACTATCACTAGAAGCTAAAATGATAAAACTGAGGTTGTCATACTTTGGACACATAATGAGAATACATGATTCACTAGAAAAGACAATAATGCTGGGAAAAGAAGGGAGTAGAAAAAGAGGAAGGCCAAACAAGAGATGGATTGATTCCATAAAGGAAGCCAAAGACTTGAACTTACAAGATCTGAGCAGGGTGGTTCACGACAGATGCTCTTGGAGGTCGCTGATTCATAGGGTCGCCATAAGTCATAATTGACTTGAAGGCACACAACAAACAAATTTTTGAAAACATGTTTTAAATGTGTGTGTGTGTGTGTGTGTGTGTGTGTGAGAGAGAGAGAGAGAGAGAGAGAGAGAGAGAAGGGCCTTTGTGACACTTGTGCAGCTTCAGTCCAAACAACATTCCCAATCACAAGTAGGGTTCCATTCCAGATTTGAGGAGGGGATGTCATTACATCTCTCTCTCACACACACATTACATATTTCATGGTTGTTATAAAATTATTCACAGTACTGTAGAGGTTTGGGTTCCCCCCCCCAGAGAACTGCCCTGAGATATTGATGCCACTGAGGAGTAATTGGATGTGCTTCCCCCCCCATGGCAGTGGGACAGGGAGGGGTTCCTGCTCTGTTGCCTCCGCCCAGCTCTAAGCAGTATGTCTGAGCTGTTAGTAAAAAGCCTTCGCCCACCTCACCCCCCACCCACTGTTTGAAGCTGGGAAGATGAGTTTTAACCAGCCGTCTCTTCCCCCCCCCGCACCCCTGAGTCAGAAAAGCCATTGGGTGGACAAGCGGGTACTCCAGTTCATGGTATGGAGAGAATGTTCGGTGGTCAATTATTGGCATCTCCTGGAGGCCAAGAATGTTGCAAACAATGAAATGAAGACTCTGAACACCTGAGTCCAAGGGTCGAAGTGCATGGGGAGGAGATGGACCATGGCCACTGCCTGGGGAGGGCGGCATTCCCAAGGGACATGAGAACTGGTGTGTGTTTGCATAAGCAGTTGCAAACGGGCTAGAGCAAGAGCGAGAGATTATTTCGTGACATACCCCAGGCGCACATGGCGAGAAGATCCTGCTGTTTTGATGGGGGAAAGCCCCGTTGCCTTCGAAGTCGCTTGGCTCGTTTTGCTGAGGAACTAAATACACGGGTGGCTTCAGATATGACTATGAGGGCAGGCCAGGACAGCGCCTGGAGGGCAAGGCCGCAGGCCTGACGGTCCGTGCGAGCAGCCTCAGCAGCCTTTGCAAAGGGGCATCGTGAAGGAGAGCGCGGAGGGAGGCCGGAGATCCCTTCCCCGGCGAAAACAGCTGCTCAGCCTCGGGCACTTTGGCTGCTCCTGCACAAAGCGGGTGTGGCGGTGGGAGCAGCTGTTGTCCCTGAGGTGGGTGGAGGATGGGGAGGTGACAAAACACTCCCAGACGCTCGCTTGTGCCAGGGGATGGTTCCCGCAGCGGAGCAGAACGCCAAGCGTGGGGCCCACCCAAAGCGCACGGCCTGGGGCAACTACCCTGCTTCCCGGGGCCTAGGGGCGGTATTGGAAATCAATACAGTGACTGAATTTTAAGTTTTCATATGACCTAGCAACATGGCAGAGCTTAGAATCATCTGTACCAAATCTGTGTAAGGAGCTGATCTGTTCAGAATCTAATGATTCTGGCTATAAACCTAAGGCTTATATCCTAAGTCTGTAAACACACTAGTTGCGAGATCAAAGCTTTTCCATTAGCCACACCTGGAGGGGGGGACGGGTTGATCTGCCGATTGGTTGCAAAATCTCTTTGAAGCTGAATTTAGGGGGGAAATGCACTCAAGCTGCTCCCACCAGGTTTTACAGTAAAAAGGGGCAGGGTTTGACCAGCATCATGTGCCCTGCTTTCAGAAGAGAGAGAAGCACTAGAACCGGCAGAACAGTGACTGTGTCTCTACCTTGTTGCTGCACCTGCACAAGGTGACACTCTCATCCACACAGAAAATGAGGAAATGAGTTTGAATGGCATGGGAACTGATGATGAGCCACACTCTGCTGTAGCAGAATTCTTATGAAAAAACCAAGAAAGATGCAGAGAACCAGACATCGCAGTGTACAGGGACAGAGATGTTGTTATTTTTTCAGAAAGACTGGTGTTTTGTAAGAGCCCTAAGAATTAATGTGTAATGTGCCCCTATGTTCTACTTTTTCTATTCAAATTCTCTAAAATGTCATACCTCTAGTCAGTGTTTCAGTGGTTTCCAATCTGAATTTATGTTCTTGATTCATTGATTAAATTTTATGTGTCCATTTGGTGTCCAAAAGCTAGGACTAGGTGTCCATTTGGACACACAATTACTACTTTAAAATGCCTTGATAAGACAAGCACAATTAAATTCCTCTGAATTGGTGCCCTTTGTAAGGTCATCACATCCAGCCTCATTTAAGATCAAAAGAACATTAATTCTGCAATTACCCATTTTGGCACCCTTTTCTAAGCACGTTTGTAAGTAAATTCCACTGATTTCAACTGAGCTTACTTCCAAGTTCGTGTGCATAGAGTTACCGCTTAGGAAACCTAATAGCTACACCAAAAATAACTGCAGACTAGATCCTCTCAGTTCAGGACAAACTTAGTAGTATACTTTACTCTGAACTTGCTTTAAGCATTTTTTCAGCTCTCCCATTACAGTGACACCTTATAGGTTTGCTATGGGCATTTTAAAATGGAGCCACTAAATTTATACTTCTGGTTTCTCCTGTTAGTGTCTGTTCACATTTATGGCTCAGGCTGCAATCTGATACACTCTTCTTGGGAGTAAGTCCCATTGACCCCATTAGAGCTTACTTCTGAGTAGACATGCATTGGATTGCAGTCTTAGGGCCTACTGTACCACTTGACACAGCAAGTGGGGGCTCACATAATGGAATGTCACTGCGTGATGTAGGACAACTAAATTCTTCCTTTCCTTTTTCCTTTTTCCTTGTCTCTTCTTTCCCCCTTTATGGTTTTTTTTCATTCTTCTCTTCTGTTGGCTTACATAAGAATCTTTTCAACTATTGGGCAATAGAATATGAAGGGAACTGGGAAGGGGAGAATTTGCAGGACTTGGAAGAAGAGGGCAAGCTGAAGTGAAGATTGCAGTTAAACCTTTGGAAAATGTATGAGGAGTAGTAGTAGAAGCATTAATAGTAATTGTAGTAGTATAGTGTTAAAAAAAACTCTCCTGCACACAGAAATCTAGTGTGGCTGGGGAAAGTCCTTTCTCCCTCACATATTACTTTTTTATGTGCAACTTTTTTTGCATGAAATAATATTTAATTGTGCATCTCTCCATCCAGTCTGAAGTGGTAGAACCCAAACATACATTTGCCACCTCAAAGAAAACTAGCTCTTCAAATGTCCTCTAAGCATACAATGAAGGTAACAGCAACCCAACAAGAGTCTCATCCCACCCCCCAGCTGTGATGTAATTTTTGCCACATAATATGTAATCAGTCCCAAACCAATAGAATGCCCAGGAAGGTCTTTTTTGAGAGGATGATGGATAAGACTAGCCCAAGAGAGCTGGCCAAGTTATTTTGGCTCCTGAGAGAAAAAATCACACAAGTACTCCTGAATGGGAGTATAAATGCGATAATAATAAACTAAATAGCTAACAATTGGCTGTCCTTTTATAGTAGCCTAAAGTGGCCATCTTACTCTTTCCAATGGTAGGGCTGGCCCTGCTTATGCATTTCTAGATGAGACACAGTGGAAACATATGGTCAGCAGCCTTGTGTGATGTCTCTTCTCTTGCTAGACTCTTATCATTTTAGTCTGTAGGTGAGGGAATTGCACCTGTATATATGTATGCACATTAGGGATGGAAAGAGCTGTCAAGTTTGGTTGTCTCAGTTTCTATTTTTTCCAGTTTTAAATTCAGTTATCTACATTTCTGCAGCAATTTCCTTTAAAAAAATCCTCATGAAAATTTCCCAACATTTCTGTGCGAAATTCTCCATTAAACACATTTTGTAGGCAGTTTGGACTAATGTACACACTTTTGCAAGCCATTTCTCATAATGTAATGCATTTTTGCATGTTGTTTTCATTCACATATTCATTTTTATACACACTTTCCCCAAATATATGCATTTTTGTAAACATTGTTTGGTCTGCGAACTGCATTGCAAAATTCGAGTAAGTGCGAATTTCGAAAGATGGCTGTATTTCAGTTCTTATTGTTTCAGAAAGTGAATTTGATAGAATTGGCTTGAAATGCAAACTGAATCGAAATTCTCGCCCATCCCTAATGCACATGCACACTGCCACACACATATGCAATTGTTATGCACACCCCAGTCTGAGTGATGAGAGGCTGCATGGATTCCAGCATGTACCCTGGGTTTGATTTCCTTAGAATTAAGGTCACAGGAGATTGATGGTGCTTCTGTGATATAAAGTTTTACTTGTACATATATACAAGGTCCACAACATTAAAGCTCAAACAAATCCTGCTCACCCATCAGGTTTCCAGAGGGCTACCAACGCTGTAGAACTGGATTATTATAGACACAGATAGCAAGTCAGGTCTGTTGT
The DNA here is from genome assembly GCF_030035675.1 of Rhineura floridana. Classification (NCBI taxonomy): domain Eukaryota; kingdom Metazoa; phylum Chordata; class Lepidosauria; order Squamata; family Rhineuridae; genus Rhineura; species Rhineura floridana. Next base: position 14,792,177 of record NC_084486.1, on the reverse strand, counting down.
GTCAATTCCAGGCTTGCCTGTCTATTTTTCTCTTCCACACACCTTGATAACATCACCTCTGAGCGGTAGAGAGAGGGAGAAACATGCCCCCTTCCAGAAGAACCTCCAGCTGTTTAGTTCCTATTGCAACCCACTGGCCTAGCTTACATTACAAAGCAGATACTTAACAGATCCGGCCAGGGCCATTTATCAAAATTAATTGGTTTAATCATTTTTTGCAATCTTCCTCTTCCAATCCAACCCTATCCTGTAACACTCAGTCCCCCTGCCCCTCTCTCTACACACACGCACGCACACACACACACACAAAGTACCATGAAGAATAGGCTAGAATTCTTCTCCCTGACATACTAGTCTTCTATTGGCTTCTTTTGATAGGAAGGGTGGTATATAAAGTTTATTATTAGTATTATTAACAATAACAAATATCCCACAATTATTTTACCATGCAATTTCTCATCTGGAGGGAATCAATTGAAAATGCATTTTTACCCTGCACTGCACTCACATGCCATCCCAAAGTAGCCCCACAGATCAGTTTGCTCAGGGCAGTAACAGTAATTCTTGAGGATCAGAAAATGCAGCCAGCTAGAGATAGTGAGGGATGGGGAGTGCAGGGGGATGCCATGAACAGTACAAAGAAAAGACCTAGTGGAAAGAATGAGTGGGTCATCAACAGGTGGGGAATCCTCACTGACTGCATTTTCCTCTAAGGCGTAAAATGTCACACCTAATCACACTCCACTCCACTTTGTTGCTTTCCAACAACTGGCTTTGAGACAGAAGTGGAGAACTCTTCATCCTGAGTTCACAAATGTTGATTGATTTCAGTTGGAAGAAATTCCCTGATTCTAAACAAGGCTGTTTCAAAAGTCAACAAATACATTTTATTTAAATCAGCATCACTCATTTTTCTGATCTCTGGCAAATGTATTACTATTAGCTAATGTTTGGCTCTGAGCTGGCATGATTAATAGCTCTGTTTTGAAGAGTTAACTTCTGATGTTTCCTCTTTCAACAAGCCTTTTAGGTTGAGACCTAACCCAGTCTGTGTCTGTGTTAGAATTGCTTAATAACTTTTTTTAATAATGCTTTTAACCCTTTTTTAAAGTTGTTTTTTTAATGTTTTTAATGCTGTTTTGTTTTAATGTATTTTAAGATCTGTTTTTATGATGTTTTAAAGTGTTTTTAGAGCTTTGTTTGCCATCCTGGGCTCCTGCTGGGAGGAAGGGCAGAATACAAATCAAATAATAAATAAATAAATGTTCTCCGTTTCTCATTGTTCTTTGTAGTAAGAGAATAAAATACACCTTTTAGAATAATTGAAGTAAACTCTATTATACATGTAATAGAGTATTAACTGGTTCCACGCGATCAACTCTTTTGCTTATTTGCTTGGTATAGGGTCCCCCAGTGAAGGGCCTTGTGGTACATTTGGTTTTTGTTGGTTTCTAAATAAATCTGACTCAATGCACTAATGTTACACAGAAAGGCAACATGAAGCAAAGTGACATGACCAGGGTCACATGAAAAGCTAACGGATAGACTTTCCCTTAACTCATTTCTCTTACCCAGTCTGCTGAGGCATCCCTAGTGAATGATTGCTGCTGTCATTATTCTTTGTCCTGTGTCTAGAGACTGAAAAGGCATACAAAGTTCAGAAGCGTGGTGGCTGTCAATAGGTCATTGTTCACTGCCTTCCTTGTAATTCATTGTGCTTTGAGATGGTGTGACACAAGATTATCGGATCTCTCCAGGAAACAAGGCAGCCCTTCTTCATCCCAGCAGAAACATGCTTTTCATGGTTTCATTTCAATCACGACACTTCAGCTAGTGAAATATTTCAGATTGCTTGGTGTACATGTACCAAGTGCTCTGAGAGAGAGAAAGAGTGGCAGGCACAGGAGTGGAAGCCAAAATAGACTGTGAAGGAGCTGGTCAATACTGCCTGTCTTGGGAAGAAAATACAATATGGTATATGACTTTTATGTGAGTTGTTGCAAAATAATTTACACTTTTGCACCTTTACTCTATTTCTACATATAACAGAATAATCATAGCCTGGTCCCCATGTTGTATTTTTTTAGTGCGCGCACGCGCGCGCGCACACACACACACGCACACACACACACACATGCACACACACACACACACACACACACACACAATATTCAGGACCCATGAATTTTGTTAATGAGAATGGATCACATCAGTACTTAATTTTGCTCAGAAACATGCATTAATCTGCAGCTCTTCCCTTACTACAAAATATATAATTTGCACATTAGTATAGGCAGTGGTGTTAAAACACACACAATTTAGCAACTACTTTAAGGGCTACTCTAGATAATCTCAAGATGCAGAGAGATCACTTCTTCTCACACTTGCAACTCGCAATATCCAAAACAATATGAGAACCAAAATACAGCCATCCTTTGAAATTCGCATTTATTAGAATTTTCGAATGTAGTTCGCCAACTACAAAAATGCATATATTAGGGGAAAGTGCGCATAAAAATGAACACATGAGTGAAAATAACATGCAAAAAGGCATGAAACGATGAAAAATGGCTTGCAAAAAAGTGTACCTTTGTCAAAAGTGCCTACAAAAAATATGTTTATTTGGAGAAATTCACACTAAAATGGCGGAGAATTTTCATGAGGAATTTTTTTTTAATTGCAGATCACTGCAGAAATGTAGAGAACTGAATTTAACATTGGAAAAATGAGAAAGTGAGAGAACCAAAACAGGCAGATCTTTCCATCCCTACATCTGGGTCATGCCTGAAGAAGAAAGATGCATATATAATCCATGGGAGATGTGTGCATTGGTGAACTGCAATCTCCCAATGGGGGGCAGCTACACATTCCTTCCCCCTTCTACATGTTACCCAGAGATGTGAGTCACTCATTCTTCCTCTTTCGCCACTGCTGGGAAATGTCTAACACTTAGCAATGTTTGGCCTTAGGCAAGTCACTGTCCCCCAGGCTAACCTACATGGTTATTGTGAGGATAAAATGAGATAACTAACCCCATGTGGAACTATGCATCACAGTAGAGCCCCGCTTATACGGCGGGTTAGGGACCAGGCCCCCGCTGTAAAGCAGAAATCGCCATAAAGCAGAACCCATTGGCTACAATGGGTCATGTGGTGCGAAAATGCCGCAAAATCGGCTTTAAAACGGGGAATTTCCTGATTGAAAGCCACCGCATCAGCGGAACGCCAGAAAGCAGAACGCCGGAGAGCGGGACCCTACTGTACAAAGAAAATACGGCTACTGCTGAAAATGGCAGCCCTGTGTCAAGGTCCCCCATCCCCTTGAAAATGTATAGTCCAACTTATTCTGTCAACATTACAGTGCATGTTTCCTTCTTCCTTCCGCCACTCCACATCATTGGCTGTTGCTGAAGTGGTGGGCGGGGAAAGTATGTGTGAAAGGCATCAGGACATGGATAAATGGAACAAAACTTTATAGAGAGGGGAAGGACTGCCATTTTCAGCAGTATGAATTTTTTTTTGTTTTTTGGGTAATATGTCATATCATCCCAGGTCATCCTCAGAGTGCTGGGGGTTGGAGTAAATGTAATTTAAACAACAGCAGCAACGCAATGATAATAATCAGAGGTTATCCTTATATTTGTTGAAACTGAATTAAATTTCCTAGCTGTCGTTTAATGAGGAAAGATACAGTTACCTCCTTGTACAGACAGTGACAGAAATAATTTCAGGAGCAAATTGCAACTGTCTTCAGAAGAACCAGGACAAGGAAGGGTAATTGGAGAACAAACTGATGAGAGAGGGATGAGCATGTTACCTTGGTTTGGCACAGAATAAAGAAACAAAGCCATTTGCTCCCCACTTTTGAAAGACAAGAGGATCATGCAGAGGTAATCGCACCTTTTGCAGTGTGATAAATGATATGGGTCCCCTTTCTGTCTCTGAGCATCGGATGGCAAGAATTAGAAACAAGGGGAAATGTGTGGTTTTCACAGGAAGGAATGAAGATTTCAGAGTAAAATCTGAGAAAGTAAAATGCAAAGCTACTAGGACTGCAAACATAAACTAAGTCCCATTGCTCTTGGTGGGATTTGCTTCTCTGAGGAGACAAATGTAGGGACTGGACAGCAGATCTAAATGATGTTTTAAGGGGGCCTGCAGGCTTTCATCATGGTAAGCATTTGTGTGTGAGCAAGCATCAATATCTCCATTTCCTTGCATACCTTGCAAACATGTCTATCAGAAACCATTACTGTATTTACTTGTGATGCAATCCGCAACCACTGCAGATCAAGAGGATTTTTTGTTTTACTTTCAGTCTCACTGTGACATAATTTGCATTCCTCTTCTCAGGTGTTTACCCAAAAGCAAATCCCATAATATTAAACCTACACACTAGTAAGTGGATTTAGGGGGGGAATCCTATGCATATTAATCTGGGAGTAAATCTCACTGAACTCAGGAACCATATGATGAAGAACCAGAAATTTTAGAATGTGAGGTGAAAGCTGCTCTTAAAATACTTGGAAGAAACAAAGCACCAGGAACAGATGGCATACCAATAGAGTTGCTACAAGCTACTGAGACTGAATCTGTCCAAATTTTGACTAAAATCTGTCAAGAAATATGGAAAACTAAACAATGGCCCACAGACTGGAAGCATTCCATATACATCCCAATTCCAAAGAAAGGGGATCCCAGGGAATGCAGTAATTATCGAACTATTGCCTTAATATCCCATGCAAGTAAAGTAATGCTCAAGATTCTACAACGAAGGCTCTTGCCATATATGGAGCGAGAAATGCCAGACGTCCAAGCTGGATTTAGAAAGGGAAGAGGCACCAGAGATCATATCGCAAACATACGTTGGATAATGGAATGGACCAAGGAATTTCAGAAGAAAATCACCCTGTGCTTTATAGACTACAGCAAAGCCTTTGACTGTGTAGATCATGAAAAACTATGGAATGCTTTAAAAGAAATGGGGGTGCCACAGCATCTGATTGTCCTGATGCGCAACCTATACTCTGCACCAGAGGCTACTGTAAGGATAGAATATGGAGAAACCGATTGGTTCCCCATCGGAAAGGGTGTGAGACAGGGCTGTATTTTATCACCCTATTTGTCTAATCTATACGCAGAACATATCATACGGAAAGCAGGACTGGACCAAGAAGAAGGAGTGTGAAAATTGGAGGGAGAAATATCAATAATTTAAGATATGCAGACAATACCATACTACTAGCAGAAACCAGTAATGATTTGAAACGAATGCTGATGAAAGTTAAAGAGGAAAGCACAAAAGCAGGACTACAGCTGAACGTCAAAAAGACTAAAGTAATGACAACAGAAGATTTATGCAACTTTACAGTTGACAATGAAGACATTGAACTTGTCAAGGATTATCAATATTTTGGCACAATCATTAACCAAAATGGAGACAATAGTCAAGAAATCAGAAGAAGGCTAGGACTGGGGAGGGCAGTTGTGAGAGAACTAGAAAAGGTCCTTAAATGTAAAGTTGTAGCACCGAACACTAAAGTCAGGATCATTCAGACCATGGTATTTCCGATCTCTATGTATGGATGTGAAAGTTGGACAGTGAAAAAAGCGGATAAGAGAAAAATCAATGCATTTGAAATGTGGTGTTGGAGAAGAGTTTTGCAGATAACATGCACTGCAAAAAAGACAAATAATTGGGTGTTAGAACAAATTAAACCATAACTATCACTAGAAGCTTAAATGATGAAACTGAGGTTATCATACTTTGGACACATCATGAGAAGACATGGAAAAACAGAAGGAAGTAGAAAAAGAGGAAGTCCAAACAAGAGATGGATTGATTCCATAAAGGAAGCCACAGACCTGAACTTACAAGATCTGAGCAGGTGTTTCATGACAGATGCTCTTGGAGGTCACTGATTCATAGGGTCGCCATAAATCGTAGTCGACTTGGGGGCACATAACAACAACAACAACAGACACTGTAGTATACAATTGGGTTTTTGATTTACGTTTAACATTTTTGGGAATACTTTTATTGCAAGTTATCTAGAACCTTCAGAATAGCTTGACTAATAAATTTAATAAATAATACTTTTGAGCACTCCTTTTTTTTGTCAAGTGGAATAATCCCACCAAATAATTCCCCTGCCCCCACAAAAAGGATCAATTATCAATACACACACATCTATCCATGTATGTGCATGTGTCATACCAATAGTAAATATGAAAAATGAGCCGAATTCTAGAGCCAGATAAACAGTAAAAAGTCTGCAGAGGAGTTTTTAAATCTCAGCATTTACAAAACTAATCATCCTTACAGTTGAAACCTATCCTGAATCAACATGGCAGAAAACAGGAAAACTGGACTATGTGCAGTGGTTTTCATTGAAAATATGTTTCAAAACTTAAGCTAATGGTAAATTAGTGTAGGCTTGGAACATCAAGGCTTGGACAGACACTTAAAAACCACTAGCAACTACATGGCTAAGCAACCCCAAATGATTTTAAAGCTCCCTGGCCGCTGTTTAAAGTTTTGGTTTTCATTACCTTAAGCTTAACAATGTTCATTCCGAACATCTTGGCACACTACAGAGAGCTTTTTTACTTTAACCACCACATTTTATTCCATCTGCCGGAAAGGGAGCAAACATATTATTTTTATTCTCTTCGAACATCCAAGATATAACATTGAAAAAATCAACTTATAAATAAAAACAACTGGGTGGGGTCCTGGGCAATATCCTGGAACGAGTGATTGCTGGCCAGCTCCAGGCACTATTGGATGAAACCGATTATCTAGATCCATTTCAATCAGGTTTTAGGCCTGGTTTCGGCACTGAGACAGCCTTGGTCGCCCTGTATGATGACCTATGTCGGGAGAGGGACGGAGGGAGTCTTACTCTGTTGATTCTCCTTGATCTCTCAGCGGCTTTTGATACCATCGACCATGGTATCCTTCTGGAGAGGCTCGTGGAGTTGGGACTTGGAGATACAGCTTGGCAGTGGTTCCGCTCCTACTTGGCGGGTCGTCTCCAGAAGGTAGTGCTTGGGGAACATTGCTCGACACCGTGGGCTCTCCAATGTGGAGTCCCGCAGGGGTCAGTTCTGTCTCCCATGCTTTTTAACATCTACATGAAGCCGCTGGGTGCGGTCATCAGGAGTTTTGGAGTGCGTTGCCATCAGTACACTGATGACAAGCAACTCTACTTCTCCTTTTCATCGTCTTCAGGTGAGGCTGTTAATGTGCTGAACTGTTGCCTGGCTGCGATAATGGACTGGATGAGAGCTAACAAACTGAGGCTCAATCCTGACAAGACTGAGATGCTGTTGGTGGGAGGTTTCTCTGATCAGATGGTGGATATTCACCCTGTTCTGGACGGGGTTACACTCCCCCTGAAGGAGCGGGTTCGTAGTTTGGGAGTATTTTTAGATCCTTCCCTGTCACTTGAGGCTCAAGTAGCCTCGGTGGCACGGAATGCGTTCTACCACCTTCGGTTGGTAGCCCAGCTACGTCCCTATCTGGACAGGGAGGACCTCACCTCAGTTGTCCATGCTCTGGTAACCTCTCGATTGGATTACTGCAATGCGCTCTACGTAGGGCTGCCTTTGAAGACGGTTCGGAAGCTACAGCTTGTGCAGAATGCGGCAGCCAGACTGATAACGAGGACCAAGCGGTCTGAACATATAACACCTGTTCTGGCCCGCTTGCACTGGCTACCAATATGCTTCCGGGCCAGATTTAAAGTGCTGGTTTTAACCTATAAAACCTTATACGGTGCGGGACCGCAATACCTGCTGGAACGCCTCTCCCGATATGAACCTGCCCGTACACTATGTTCAACATCGAAGGCCCTCCTCCGAGTTCCGACTCATAGGGAAGCTCGGAGGACGATAACAAGAACTAGGGCCTTCTCAGTGGTGGCCCCCAAATTGTGGAATAGTGTTCCTGATGAGGTGCGCTTGGCGCCGACATTGTTATCTTTCCGGCGCCAAGTTAAAACCTTCCTCTTTTCTCAGGCATTTTAGTTTTTTAGTTTTAAATATGTTGTAATTGATTTTAGATTTGTGGATTTTTATATACATGTCCCTTGCACTGATTTATTGGATTTTATTGTGTATATTTATATTTCTCTGTTGTACACTGCCCAGAGAGCTATGCTAGTCGGGCGGTATAGAAACTCAACAAATAAATAAATAAATTAAATTAAAGTCAACCAAGTTAAAAATCTCTGTTTTCATTCTTGTAAGTAGTTTGTTTTATTTTTAAAGCAAGTGTACGTAAGGAAATAAATCACAAACTTGTGTAGAATTTCTTCACAATTCCAGCAACACAGTCACTATTTCACATGGTCCAGTTCCAGCTTTGGGTAAACTTGGAAAGAAGTAATTCCAGCAGAGAACATAAAAGGAGCAGGATACTGGGGGAGGTGAAAAAATGTATATATTTCAGTAAAGAAATAAGGTGTCAGTTAGGAATGATACCAGTGATGCTTGCCAACCAACTGGTGTTTTATTGTTCCAACAAGTAAAACCACATTCTGTCAGATAACCAGATCTGAAATGTTAGGAAACTCCAGATTCTGAACCAATATACTTGAAACTAAAAGTTGGTAACTCTGACACTAGTTGATGTGGCATGAAGATTGCTGGATCTCCTGAGGCTCCAACTCCTGAGCTTTTGGAAGTTGAAGGTGCCACCTGTTAATGCAGCAGGTTCAACATGGCAGCAAAGCAATTTGAAAAATGCAATATCAAGCCAAGTCTGTGAGCATAATTGCAAGATTATTGCCCTCTTTCCCATTTGTTATCAAAATAGATTTATTTATGTTTTTATCCATGCCCATCTCAATAATAGGATCATTTACAGGGTTATATGCAGCTCTAATACTGAACACCAGACACACTGGATACAAGATGCTTGGGAAAACAGGAGAGGCTCCAAACTAGGGATGGGCAAGAAATTCAATTCAGTTTTCATTTCAAGCCAAATCTATTAAATCCACACTTTCTGAAACAATATGAGAACCGACACAGCTAGTCTTCAAAAGTCACTATCAAATTTAACAATGCAGTTCACCATCCAATATTTACAAAAATACATATGTAAGTGGAAAGTGTGCATAAAAATGAATATAGGAGTGAACATACAAAAATGCATTATATAACAAGAAATTGCTTGCAAAAAATGTGTACATTAGTCAAAACTGCCTACACAAATTTGTTTGTTAGGAGACATTCACACTAAAATGCTGAAGACATTTTATGAGGATTTTTTTTTTAAGTTGCAAATCGCTGCAGAAATGTGGAGAACTGAATTTTATATTGGAAAAATGAGAGAGAGAGCCAAAACTGACAGATCTTTCCATCCCTACTCCAAACACAAACCTGCAGCAGGATTTCTCTTAGTTCAAGGCAGGGGTGTATCCAGAGCAGTTCTTTTGATGGGCTTGAGAACTTCCACTGGGGTTGACTATAATTTACAACACACCCGTGCCCTGTGCATATGTGTGTGTGTCCACACACATATACTTTGTTGCTTAGAGTTCCATTCCATGGCATTTAGAAATCTATACAGAGTGGCAGACAATCCTCAAAACTGGGGATTTGACAGCACTAATACAAAAGAGTGTTATATTCAGGCTTTACACTTGTTCTTTATCAACATGAAGCTTGGTTTAATGACAGCACACATCTCCCCTTGTGCTGATAACTAATTGTGTTTCACGGAGCGTAAAAACAGCACCCAACATCTCCTTGCTACACAGCATCAAGTATGACTTTTCCATGATGGAGAGATGCAAATACATTTTCATACTTCAGCCTTCCTGGGTGACTGTTGCATGTCCAAAGCCTATGAAATACAAATGGACAATTTTGGGGGGGGGCATTTCATAGACTGCCACGGTATGGGCACACTGCCAGTCTAGTTCAGTACTGCCTATAGCAACTGGCAGCAATCACTTCCACATGAAAGAGGATAAAAATGAAGGGATTGACATGAGTAAGGTAATCAGCCAACCTACATCAGCTTAGAATGTTGAGAAAGGCCTGTTTGAGGCTACGTTTAATGCACAATTACTTGGCAGTTAGCAAGCAGAGCAGTGGCATTTGCCTGATCAGTTTCAGCTCAGTAGAATGGAAAGACCCCAGAGTCTCTCTGCATTAATCAGGGCCGTAGGCTAAATACACCCACCAACAAACAACCTCCACATGAAGTCAGCCCTCAAAGCTTCCAGAGACCTTCCTTTACAGACTCTGACCAGCAGCAGCAAAGAGGCAAGTCATAGCAATACTAATCATCTGCCTCTGGGATAGATTGCTCAGGATCCAACTAGACACATGCTCATATAGATAGCAGACAGCTATACATTTTATGTTTCTTTAACAAATGGTAGGAGCTGAATATGGACCACCAGCACCTCATCTCCATTTCGATCTCAGGAGGGGAGTGAAAAAGTTAGTCTCCTTTTTCTGTGTTCTGCCTTCCCAGTGAAAATCCCACACACCTCTAATTTGTTCAGATAGCGCTCTGCTGCCTGTGTAAGCACACATCTCATTTATTTGGCACCCACTTCTAGGAGCCTTAGGGGGAAAGTTCTCATTGTTGGGGTCTCAGGAGCTTTCTGACGGGGGGAGGTGAAATCTAGATAGTAGTGGTCACTTATGCATCGCCAAAAAAAAGAGGCCTCAAATCTGCATAAAATTTGCTTATGATAATAATTATGTACTGAGGCAACTTTAGAAATTAAACAGAAATACAATACATCTCACTGCAGTGGGATGACCAGGTGACTTGTGTGCCTGCTCAGTCGGCTGTCCTGGCACTAACTGTTGATGGGCAACTCCAAAGTCCCTGCGCTCCCTCCCCATGGTTCTTGATCTTCAGACCAGACAGCCGTTCAAGGAGACAAGTAGAGAATGCCTTCAAACAGAGAAGTGGCCTCTGACAGCCCTTCAAATACTGCTGTAAATAGGACACATGACCACCTAGCTGTCACAAACAGCAGATGAGGTCATAAACTGGGTTGTACCACTTCAGAATGCAGGTGGAGGCTTGATGGTTAAATGCCTACCCATGAAAAATAAGCCCTTTTACACTGAAAACTAAGATGTCATGTAAATGAACAGGCCAGAATTCTCCTCTAGTGTTTGGAGGGATTACCCACCCAGCCACCCATGCCCGGAAGAGCATCCTACTAAGTGAGGCTCTGTATGTACTACACACCATATATTTAAAGCACATGACTTCCTCCAAAGAATCCTGGGAACTGTATTTTACCCCCTACATAACTGTTTTAATAGTGCTTTCTTTGCTGAGAAAAGACAGAAACCTGCTTGCTATAAATAAAGATTTATCAAGAGAATGCTTACAAGATCTACTGCGCTTGCTCACGCTCCTCCCACCTGACCTTTACTCTAGAGCTCAGCCTCCAGATCTCCATGGCAGTCTCCCTGCAGTTCCCTTATAACATCCCCAATGTCATATTTGTTATAAGAACTTACAAACAACGTAAGTATAACTTCTCAAACTAAACAATTAACTTGAAAGTAGCGCTGGTTCTGAATGACTGATAATTAAACTGCCTATCAGTCATCTAATACAAAATCTGTGTATCATTTAGGTGGTTTGATATGATTGCGGGTATGTGTGCTCTTGACACGGTCACTGTTCGGTGTTGGTGATTCAGTTACATGTGTCTCTTGCTTTTGTGGTTTAGGGCCTGGAGTATGATGTGCATCTTCATGAGCGCATGGAATGATGGAATTATCCTGTATATCATCATCCACCACATCTGAGTTGTCTTTAAGTCCCTGAGAACTCATTAGGCAAATGAACTTACGATTCTGTCGATATGAGCGCCCATTGACTTCAACAATATAAGTCCAGAGATTTATTTGTCCCATGCATGTTTCTTTCATCCAAGGACATGTCTTGTCTTGAGGAAGTAATTGGACACCTAAATAATAATAATAATAATAATAATAAATTTTATTTTTCAGCCGCCTATCTGTCCGGGTTAGGGACACTCTAGGCGACGAACAACAAGAATAAAAGCAATAGATATACATCAACATAATCAAATTTTAAGCTAAAGAAACCATCCGTTAATTCAATTATAACATAAATTAATCTGTCCCAATCTTGTAGGCCTGCCTGAACAGCCAGGTCTTCAAGGCTCGGCGATAGCTGGACAGGGAGGGAGCATGTCTGAGATCAAAAGGGAGGGAGTTCCAGAGGGTGGGGGCCACAACAGAGAATGCCGTCTCTCTGGTCCGTACCAGCCTAGCTGTTCTCACCGGTGGGACCGAGAGAAGGTCTTGTGAGGCTGATCTCGTCAGGCGGCACAATCGGTGATTCTGGAGGCGTTCCTTCAGATATACTGGGCCGAAACCGTATAGGGTTTTAAAGGTCAACACCAACACCTTGAATTGGGCCCGGTAGACAACTGGTAGCCAGTGAAGATCTAATAACACTGGGGTGATATGATCCCAGCGACGGCTATGCGTAATCAAGCGTGCCGCTGCGTTCTGTACCAGCTGTAATTTCCTACAGAATCTCCAGTGTGCAGAGGTGGTAGCTCTTTTGAATCCCTGTCATAATAGCTTTTAGTTTCATTACGTTTGTGTTACAGCTAATCTGTGACTTTCATTGCAATTTTGGGTTTCAATAATGCAAGAGCTGTAGGTAGAAAGGATCATGTGCATCTGGACATAAGTCTTTGCACTGGGCTGCTATTCATGCCAGTAATTGGAGTATTTCTCCACTCCAGGATAGCTTGCCATATGTTTTCTTTATTTCTTGCAGTTTTCTTTAATAGAGTTTTTGCAATTTTGATGGCTGATTCAGCTTTGCCATTAGTCTGGCTGTTGCAGGGAGATGATATTATGTGGTGAAATTCCAAGTCTTTTGAAAATGTGGCAAATTCTTTGAACTGTGGTCCACCATCTGAAATCACACAGTCAGGTATGCAAAGTCTGCTGAAGTGGTTCATGATTCTTTCTATTACAGTTGCTGATGTTATATCTGGCAATTTATCCATTTCCCTATTCAGTAGTCTGCTAGAATGAGATAATTGCTGCCATTTTCTGTGAAAAGGTCCATCCCTACCTTACTCCATGATCTGTTAGGAATGCCGTGTATCACCAATGCTTCTTTTTGCTGACTGTCTTGGAACTCAGCACACACATCACAGTTGTGTACAGGGTATCTGATGTCATTAGTAATGTTTGGCCAATATACCACATCTCTAGCATCCCGCAAACATGCTTCTATTCCAGAATGACTTGACAATATGTCTTTTCTCATGGCCTTTGGAATGAGTATTCTGTGTCCTTTGAATATGATGCCATCTTGGACACTTAATTCATCATGATAGTTCCAGTATTCTTGAGTAGACACTGGAGCTTTGTCCCGGGTGTCTGGCCAACCTGCGAAGACAACAGAGATCAATACTTGCAGCTCTTTGTCCTGTAAAGTATGTTCCTGGACTCTTTGAAGTCCTTGATGTGAGACTGGCATATAAGCAGCTTGATTAATGCTTTCTAGTTCCTTTTGTCTGGCTTGCGCTTCAAGGGAATTGAGTATCTCATAGTCTTGCTTGTCAATGTGCCTGTCATGTGGCAAGGGTGCTCTGGATAGGAGATCCGCTATGTACATCTCAGCTCCTTTTTTATATTGTACCTTCAAGGGATAGCATTGTAGCCTAAGAAGCAAGAGTTGGAGGTGTTTTGGAGCTGACAGCAATGACCTTAAAAATTTCTAGAGGATTATGATCGCTGTCAACCTTAATGCATTTCTGACTTTGTATATATTGGTCAAATTTTTCACAAGCAAATACTATTGCTAAGCATTCTTTTTCAATTTGGGCATAATGCCACTCAGTCTGTGATCAAGGCCTTGATGCAAAACAACAGACTGTCCTTTTTGCAAAAGTACAGCACCCAGGCCGGTTTCACTGGCATCACATTGGATGGTAACATCTTCATTCATGTCATAATACTTCAACACGGATGTCTAGTAACCAAGTCTTTGATGTGTTGGAGGGCTGCATCATGTTGAGGTAGCCACACCCAAGTTGCACCCATGTCCAATAGTCGTCTGAGAGGCTCACAAACATTAGAAAGGCAAGGAAGAAATTTAGTCAGATAATTAACAAATCCCAGTAACTGCTGAAGAGATTTGGTATTGGATGGTTTAGGCATCTGCTGGATTGTTGTTGTTATGTGCCTTCAAGTCGATTACGACTTATGGCGACACTATGGATCAGTGACCTCCAAGAACATCTGTCATGAACCACCCTGTTCAGATCTTGTAAGTTCAGGTCTGTGGCTTCCTGTATGGAATCAATCCATCTCTTGTTTGGCCTTACTCTTTTTCTACTCCCTTCTGTTTTCCCCAGCAGTATTGTCTTTTCTAGTGAATCATGTCTTCTCATGATGTGTCCATATGATAATCTCAGTATCATTTTAGCTTCTAGTGATAGTTCTGGTTTAATTTGTTCTAACACCCAATTATTTGTCTTTTTCGCAGTCCATGGTATGTGCAAAGCTCTCCTCCAGCACCACATTTCAAAGGAGATGATTTTTCTCTTATCCGCTTTTTTCACTGTCCAACTTTCACATCCATACATAGAGATCAGAAATACCATGGTCTGAATGATCCTGACTTTGGTGTTCAGTGATACATCTTTGCATTTAAGGACCTTTTCTAGTTCTCTCATAGCTGCCCTCCCCAGTCCTAGCCTTCTTCTGATTTCTTGACTATTGTCTCCATTTTGGTTAATGACTGTGCCAAGGTATTGATAATCCTTGACAAGTTCAGTGTCCTCATTGTGAACTTTAAAGTTACATAAATCTTCTGTTGTCATTACTTTAGCCTTTTTGATGTTTAGCTGTAGTCCTGCTTTTGTGCTTTCCTCTTTAACTTTCATCAGCATTTGTTTCTACTAGTAGTATGGTATCGTCTGCATATCTTAAATTATTGATATTTCTCCCTCCAATTTTCACACCTCCTTCATCTTGTTCTAATCTTGCTTTCTGTATGATATGTTCTGCGTATAGATTAAATAAATAAGGTGATAAAATACACCCCTGTCTCACACCCTTTCTGATGGAGAACCAGTCGGTTTCTCCATGTTCTGTCCTTACAGTAGCCTCTTGTCCAGAGTATAGGTTGCACATCAGGACAATCAGATGCTGTGGCACCCCCATTTCTTTTCAAGCATTCCATAGTTCTTCATGATCTACACAGTCAAAGGCTTTGCTGTAATCTATAAAGCACAGGGTGATTTTCTTCTGAAATTCCTTGGTCCGTTCCATTATCCAACGTATGTTTGCGATATGATCTCTGGTGCCTCTTCCCTTTCTAAATCCAGCTTGGATGTCTGGCATTTCTCACTCCATATATGGTAAGAGCCTTTGTTGTAGAATCTTGAGCATTACTTTACTTGCATGGGATATTAAGGCAATAGTTCAATAATTACTGCATTCCCTGGGATCCCCTTTCTTTGGAATTGGGATGTACATTGAACGCTTCCAGTCTGTGGGCCATTGTTTAGTTTTCCATATTTGTTGACAAATTTTTGTCAAACTTTGGACAGATTCAGTCTCAGTAGCTTGTAGCAACTCTATTGGTATGCCATCTGTTCCTGGTGATTTGTTTCTTCCAAGTATTTTAAGAGCAGCTTTCATCTCACATTCTAAAATTTCTGGTTGTTCATTATACCGTTCCTCTGTGAATGAATCTGTCATCCTTGCATCTCTTTTATAGAGTTCTTCAGTGTATTGCTTCCATCTTCCTTCCATCTCTCTCAGTCAGTGTGTTCCCCTGTTGATTATTCAACATCCCTAGTCGTGGTTTAAATTTCCCTTTCTTTTCTCTAATCTTTTGGAATAGGGCTCTTGTTCTTCCCTTCTTGTTGTCCTCTTCTATTTCTATACAATAACTATTGTAATAGTTCTCTTTGTCCCTACGTACTAGTCGCTGTATTGTTGCATTTAGGGTTCTGACCATGTTGCTACCTCCTTTTGCTTTTGCTTTCCTTCTTTCCTTAACCATTTTAAGAATTTCTTCAGTCATCCATTGAGGTCTTTCTTTCTTTTTTAAATAGAGATATTGTCTTTTTGCATTCTTCCATGATAATGTCTCTGACTTCAATCCATAATTCTTCTGGTTCTCTGTCAACTAAATATAAAGCCTCAAATCTGTTCCTTATTTGATCTTTATATTCTTCTGGGATGTTATTTAAATTGTATTTTGGCATTATGATTGCTTTGTTCTTCTTTAGCTTTACTCTGATTTTCAATACGACCAGTTCATGATCTGTACTGCAGTCTGCTCTTGGTCTTGTTTTTGCAGAAAATATGGAGCTTCTCCATTTTCTGTTGTCAATTATATAATCAATTTGATTCATATATTGACCATCTGGTGATGTCCACGTGTACAGTTATCTTTTCGGTTGCTCAAAAAATGTGTTTGCAAGAAATAAATTATTGGCTTCACAGAAATCAATATGTCTTTCTCCTGCTTCATTTCTGTCTCCTAAGCCCCATTTCCCCACAATTCCTAGTTGTTCTCTGTTCCCTTCTTTTGCATTCCAATCCCCCATGATTATCATCATATCTTGTTTTGGTGTGTGATCAATTTCCTCCTGTACTTCTGCGTAAAATCTCTCCAATTCTTCTTCTTCTGCGTTTGATGTTGGAGCATAGACTTGGATGATGGTTATATTAATAGGTTTCCCGTTTAATCTCATTGATATCACTCGCTCAGACCTTGCATTGTAGCTCCTAATTGCTTTTGCTACATCACTTCTCACTATTAAAGCAACCCCGTTTCTTCTTGATTTCTCATTTCCTGCATAAAATATTTTGCAGTTGCCTGATTGAAAATGTCCCATTCCCACCCATTTTAATTCACTCACGCCAAGTATTGTAATGTTGATGCGTTCCATTTCTTGCTTGACAATTTCTAACTTTCCCTGGTTCATGCTTCTCACATTCCATGTTCTTATTGTGTGCGTCGTACAACTCTGGACTCTCCTTTTGCATCTGTGGGCATCAGCCTCTGGGCTTCCTTTCAGCTTTGACCCAGCTGCATCATTAGTCACAGCGCTACTCGTACTTGTCCTTTGTTCTTCCCAAGTAGCTCGGTGAGTGCCTTCTGACCTGGGGGTCTCATCTTCCAGCACTATCTCGTGTTGCATTTTGGATACTCTGTTCATAGGGTTTTCGTGGTAAGAGGTATTCAGAGGTGGTTTACCATTGCCTTCCTCTGAGTTTGGATGCATCTCACCTTTTCTGGACCTGGTTGTAAGCCTTGCGATGTTAGGAGGTGCCCCATATAGGGTACTGCTGTCAGTCGTAGCCTCATCTTATTTTTATTGAGTTTCAGATTGACTTTCCTCGCCCTTTCCAGGAGAGTGATGAGGTTGCGATCATGGTCAGCTATGACATTCTCCATTGAATCTCCACAGCCATATACCAAAATGTCATCTGCAATTACACTGATTCCTTTGAGACCCACCAGTGCATCCTGTTGGCGGCGTTGATTCTCTTCTGCTGCTGGTTTTATTTCAAAGGGCATTTTCAGCCACCTATAACGTCCTTCTGGGGTCCAAAATGTAGTAAGGTGGCTGCTTTCTTCATCTAATAAGATTTGCCAATACCCTTCTTTTGCAACTAAGACAGATGGATCTATACAGTTGCGACGTTTACCAGGTTTCTCTATGGCTACCATGCTGCTTATCTTCTTGGTAGGTTCTGTCACTTTGGCAATTATTCCATCTTTTTCCATTTGCCTTATTGCAGTTATGATTTTTTCTTTTAAAGTGACAGGGACTCTAAGTGTCATATGTTGCATTGGTTGCACAGTGTCATCCACTTTGAAATGTAAGGTGCCTGGAAGACAGCCAAGTCCCTCAAAGACATCATGGTAATTTTTAAGAATTTGTGCCTTTTCTATGCCACCTTGTACTTGTCCCATAGCCAAGGTATTGTTGGCTTCAAGTCTGAGTGTATGGATGTCTTGTGTAGCATTTAATGTTACCAGTTTGATACGTTCACTCGTGCTTGCTGATAGGAGGGGCTTTTGCCTGGAATTCACAATCTGGAGTTCTAGCTGATATCTTTTTCTTTGATATTCTGCCTGCAGCACACATTGACCTAGTGGTATGAGAATTGTGCCATCATATAGTCTCAGCTTAGCTTTGCTTGGTGGTGGCTTTGTCTCTCCATCTTGCATAATATTGAGATAATCTCTGTAACCCATTTCATTTACAGATGCACCACTGTCTATTTGACATTCAGTGTCTTGCTTTTGCCAGGACTGCAAAGTTTCTGGGCAAGGTTCTAATACAAGTTTGACAAACTACTTTTTTGTCTTAGTGTGTACTGTTTTGATGTCATGCATGTAGAAAATATTACTGTCTGACTTACTGTATAGATCATCATTGCCTATCTCTTTCACATCCTCTGCAGATTTTTTCTGTTTAGATTGTTTGCAAACTCTTGCATAATGATTTCTTTTACCACAGCTTCTGCAAATAGTTCCAAATGCTGGGCATTTGCCAGGACGATGAATTTTGCCACAGTATCCACAACTCTCACTTTGAAATCTTCTGGGCTCAGCACTAGTTTTGCATGATGGCATATGCATGTTAGAATGTTTATTTTTGCTGATATAATGCATGCTATCAGCTTCTGAAGGATGCATTTCTTGCATTTGCACAAGGGTTTGTTCACTAGCCTTGCATATGTCTATGGCTTCCTGCAGTCAAGGCAGGCCTTCGGAGCAGTCTCATCTGTGCTGCCTTGTCCTTAATGCCTATAACCAATCTGTCTCTAATCAATTCCTCTTTCAAAGTGCTATATGCACATGAATCTGCCTTTTTACGTAATTTAGTAACATACTGATCTGTAGTTTCATCAGGTTCTTGGGCACATTTGTTAAAGAGATATCGTTCATATATAACATTTCTAGTAGGTTCAAAATGCCTTTGAAGCGCTTCTAGCAATTTGCAAGGATCTTGTCTGTCTGCGGCTGTAATACCAAGGTGCTGCTGGAGCCAATGACATTCTTTTCCCATCACTGATAGCAGTGTTGCAACCCTCATCTTTTTATCTTTGCCATCCAATCCTGTTGCTATTTCATAATTCTCCCACTGCGCTTTGAAAAACATCCAGTTATTAAAAAGATCACCTGCCATGTCCATGGGCCCTTGAACTGGAATCATGCTGTCTGCCATTGCCAAAGTATCTTCTTCTGCCACCAGTGTGCTTGTTGCCTTTGCAAGCAGTGGTGCTTGAACCCTCCTTTTCTTCAGAAAAGTTGATTCACTTCTGACACCATGTTTTAATAGTGCTTTCTTTGCTGAGAGAAGATGGAAACCTGCTTGCTATAATTACAGCTTTATTAAGAGAATGCTTACAAGATCTACCGTGCTTGCTCACGCTCCTCCCACCAGACCTTTGCTCTAGAGCTCAGCCTCCAGATCTCCATGGCAGTCTCTCAGCAGTTCCCTCTGCTGGATGGAATTATTATAACAATAACCACAATGCCCAGCACTCTACCAAATTCCAGTTCCCATGATTCTTTGGGGGGAATCATGTACTTTAAGTTTATGGTTTGCACACAGCTGGAGTCCCCACCTGCACCCTGAAAGGGGTACAGCCAGGCTATAATGTCATTTGTTGATTGCAACAACAGGGCCTACACCAGGGGCAGCAGTCTGGAAGGCTTGGGGGTGGGAAGTGAAGGTAGCCTGATTCAAAACCAAGCCATAGGGCCCATGAGAGGAGAGGAGAGAAGGGAGGGAGAGAGGGAGAGTGAAGCCTCAACCTCTAGGCCCAGGAAGCTGAAGTTCCCAGTGCTGCATCAGAGTACTTACTGGTGTAGCGGACTAGTGCACTAGTGTGGATGGAAAACTGTACCAACATGATTTTATTTTATTTACGATAATTTATAGGCCACTAACACAAAAAGTTTTAAAGTGGCGTACAACATACTAAAATTAAAGAAGATAGGGGGGAAAAACTTCACAAACCTGTATAGAATAGACCTACAAAATCAAATAAAAGGCAAAATTGCCACTCCCAGAAGGCTTGTCTGAAAACTGCCTTTAACATGCACCAAAAACTGCCTGCTATCCATAGTTTCTACTACGCGCTCATAAATTATCAATCTGTACTAGCTGACTATTTTGGCTAAAAAGCTGTTTTTCTGATAGGACTTTCAAAGAGCGTATTTCCCATGTCTTCATTCTTTGGAACACCATCAACATCTCCAGCCTTACTTTCAGAGCCAGGGAGAGGGGGGTAGTGGTCTGGTGAAGAAAAGAGGAAGAGCTATTTACCTGTTGATTGGGATCACTTTCCCAATCACCTATGGTTCTGCAGCCTCTTATAGCACCAGTTAGCAACTAGTTTTGCCAAAGAGCTTCTCTAAGTGAGAAGGCAGTTGTGGGTGGCACATGAGCAAAAGCCCCAGTCTGCACCCCATCTGTCCAATTGCTGCCACAGCTGCTACTCCTTCCACAGCTCTCTTTGGTGTGGCTGCTGGGGTGGCAGACACTGGAGGCAGCATTAGGCCCACAGGATACACTTGCTGATTCCTGTTTTATAACAACTGAGTGCAGGTCTCTCTCTCACACACACATACACCCTTCTGGGATCAATATATCCCACTGTGTGTACATTGCAATTTTCTGGCTGTGCAAAGCACACACAGAGACTTTCATTTTAAACAACACATATGTTTATAGTACTGATTGCCATGGACATTTGTTCAAATATATATAGGAGATACATTCTGAAGACTTAGATACCAGAGGAGTAGCTAGTTGAATAGTCTTTTTGCTCCATCCCTTGATTAGGAAAACCAGACTAAATTATTGCAAACAAAAAAATGTTTTTAAGGCAAACAAATTTTGCAATGTAAATTTTGCATAATTCATTCAGGCTGCAAAATTCCGCTTTTCTCAGTGCAGTATTAGATTGCCTGAGTGCAGAATTCTAATTCGTTTAGCACAGAGTTGTACACAGCCCTGGATATCTCTCTCAGCAGAGCCAATCCTGACTGTGCAAAGTATCCAGGCAGCTGCTTGGAACTGCTGCGCTGGAAACATGTGGGAAATAGGGACAAGCCGCAATCCAGACAATCCAGCTGCAGTTGCACAAAACTAATCACCGTGGACATCAAATGCATACATCAGGCACATCTATCTAGTTCATTGGGAACCAAATGAGAATTGAACGGCATATTTGTATCTAAATGAGCAGCATGCATGGATCTCCTCTGCTGGATTGGGGCTGTTGTATGCCATGCTGAAACTAGATTGGACATGGAAAGTAATCACCTATGTCAACCTAAAGAGCTTTAAAAATGTGTATGGGTAGAAATCCCACCAATAGGATGTTGTGACTGTTATCTGTGTATAGAATATGTTGTGGCATTATTAACTCCCTTGTTATCATACCTGTCCCTTCCAATCACCCAGCAGAAAAAATAAGGGTTAGGGAGGCTGTGGGTGGTATTTAATGCAAATTCTACTCAGAGTAAACCCATTGAAGTTAATAGACATGACTAACTTAAGTTCATTAATTTCAAGGGGCCTACTCTTAGGATTTAGTTGAATACAACCCTTTGTTTTTCATATGTGTGTGTAATCTGGATTTAGACCCAGTTTTGGCACAGAAACTGCCTTGGTGTCAGGAGAGAGATAGGGAGTGTGTGTCCCTATTAATCCTCCTTGATCTCTCGCCGGCTTTCAATACCATCAACCATCGTATTCTTCTGGAGTGGCTGTCTGAGTTGGGGATGGATGGCTCTGTAGCGGTTCCAGTTCTACTTGGATGGTCACTCTCAGTGAGTGGTTTTTGGGGAGTATTGTTCAGCCCTGCGGAGCCTTCAGTGTGGGATTCTTCAGAGTTCTATTTTATCCTCAATGCTATTTAACATCTACATAAAACTGTTGACTGGGTCATCCGAGATGTGGATTATGTTGTCAGCAATATGCTGATGACACACAACTCTTTCTTTCCTTTACATCTCCAGGTGCAGCAGTGGATGTGCTAGACCAATGTCTTGCCTCAGTAATGGACTAGATGAGACCCAATAAATTGAAGCTCAATCCAGACAAGATTGAGGCACTGTTAGTGGGTGATTCCCTAGACAAGATGGAGGGAATGTGGCCTGCTCTTGATGGAATTACACTCCCTCTGAAGGGGCAGGTGAGTAGCTTGTGGGTACTTCTGAATCCATTACTGTCACTTGAGGCTCAAGTGGCCTCAGTGGCAAGGAGTGCCTTCCATCACCTTCAGCTGATGGCCCAGTTACGACCCTATCTGGACAGGGATAATCTGACTTCTGTTGTCTATGCTTTGGTAACCTCAAGACTAGATTACTGCAATGTGTTATATGTGGGGCTGCCTTTGAAGACAGTTCGGCAGCTGCAGCTGGTGCAGAATTCACCACCCAGATTGTTCACCAGGGCAAAACAGTCTGAGCACATAACACCAATTTTGGCACAGCTGCACTATCTACCATTAGTTTCTAGGCTCAATTCAAAGTGCTAATTTTGACCTATAAAGCCTTATACGGGTCAGGACCCCAATACTTCAAGGACAGCCTCTCCCCATATGAAACAACTGGACCCTGCATTCAGCATCTGAAGCCCTTGTTTGTGTACCCCCTCCGAGGGAGGTGTGGAGGGTGGTGACATGAGAGCTGGCCTTCTCAGTGGTAGCCCTTTGCTTATGGAATGTTCTTCTTAGGGAGGCACACCTGGCACCATCATTATCTATCTTTAGGCACCAGGCAAAAACATTCCTCTTCTCCCAGGCATTAAACTCTTAATTTTTGGAGGTTTTCAGATATTGTAGCCTCTTTCAGGGGGTGGGTTGTTCCACCCTCTTATCTATGTATTGTGTATTTTAACTTTTTAGTTATGTTAGCTTTATTTTGGTTTAAATCTTTTTATTGTATGTCGCTTTAGGTTCATTTTTATGAAGAAAAATGATTATATATATCTGCTGGCTTCAGCTGGGAATAGGATGCTAGACTGGATAGACTGAGGTGGGAGCTTTTTTCAGCCCAAGGACCGTTTTCCCTAATGGGCGAACTAGGGATAGAAAGATGTCCATTTCAGTTCTCTCTGTTTCTAATTTTTCCAGTCTTAAATTCAGCTCTCCACATTTCTGCAGCAATTTGCTTTTTTTAAAATCCTCATGAAAATTCCTTAGCATTTTAGTCCAAATTTCTCCAGATAAACACATTATTGTATGTAGTTTTGTCTAATGTACAAAGAGTTTCTACATGTATATTTCTATGTTCATGCAAGTGAGAAGCAATATTACCACTGAAGGACACATTCCAGCTAGACAAACAAAACAAAACAAAACTGGAGGATGGTGTGGAGCAGGGACAGTGAGGGTTATAGCCTGCGGAGGAGGTGTGGCCTGTGGAGAGTCCCAAGGGCCAGATGGCGAAGCCCAGAGGGCCATACTTGGACCCCAGGTCTGAGGTTCCACATCCCTGAGATAGATCCTTGATATGATCCAGCTATACTTCATATGCTGTAATAATTAATGTCTAGGGAACAGAGGTATAAGCAGGAGATTGCCAACCATCCAAGGCAAATTACAATAGCTGGAGGGTCAGCTGAAGGAGGGTCAAGGGCTGCCATAACGCCTGCAAAGTCTGCATAAGCCCAAAACCAGGAGGGGGCGTGTAAAAGGCTATTTATATTCCTTGTTGCAGCTTCTCCTAGCAGTTACAAAGTGTATACACAGACATATTTATGACAAGCATGTGGAACAGCCCTGGAACTTGATACTCTATAGTTTCTGTGCAGTTTGATGTCGGACGTCTAAGCAATTTCACGAGACTGCCTGGAATGCAAGTTGTGGAAGGATTTCTGCCAAGTTTCCTGGATGATTTGGCATACCCCTCCTCACTGCCTGATGCAAAACAATTTTGCAGGAACTATGTATTCCAATATGATGGATTTATTGGAATGCATTGATAATAGTAGTTTATAAATATTATCATTTATAGGTTGTTGATTTTTAATAAAATATATAAGCTTTATATGCAAAGTGCATCCCAATATTTTCAAATATCATTTGATGGTGTTACAGTGAATCAAATATACTTCTTGTAATGATGAATGTGCCATATTTTGCCAATAATTAACAAAGGGGTCTGTTTCAGAACAGAATTGTGGGGGGGGGTTGCCTTCTTTCTCTCACCTCAATATCATTTGTACGTGTTTTTACTTTTTTCTTTCATGATGGCATATTGATATAATTTATTATCCCGTTTGACTATTGACAGGTGTTCAGAAGGATCACAGGAAGCTCCCATATAGCTGGTCCATCTTACTCAGGGATAGCCAACATGGCACCCTCCTGATGCTGCTCAGCTCCATTAGCCATGGTGACTGGGGCTGATGGGTGTTGCACTTCGACAACATCTGAGGCCTTCATGTCTTCCAGATGGACAGCAGTGCTACAGGGTTTCAGACAGAGGTTCTTCCCAGCCCTACCTGAAAATCCTGGGATTAAACCTGAGATCTTCTGTATCCATAACATGTGCTTTCCCCCTGAGGTTGCATAACCTATTTTGGCAGCTTTTATAACAATAATAGTTTAGATGTCCTTTGTATCAGTAACATAAATACTAATGGATCAAAGTATAACTCTAAAACAGTTAATCTAATAAGAACATAAGAAGAGCATCCTGGATCAGGCCAGTGCCCCACCTAGTCCGGCATCCTATTTTCACAGTGGTCTACCTTTCTAGGTAATTGGTTCCATTGTCGCATGGCTCTAACAGTCAGGAAGTTTTTCCTGATGTCCAGTCAAAATCTGGCTTCCTGCAACTTGAGCCCATTATTCCGTGTCCTGCATTCTGGGATGATCAAGAAGAGATCCTGGCCCTCCTCTATGTGACAACCTTTCATATACTTGAAGAGTGCTATTATATCTCCCCTCCGTCTTCTCTTCTCAAGGCTAAACATGCCCAGTTCTTTCAGTCTCTCCTCATAGGGCTTTGTTTCCAGTCCCCTGACCATCCCTGTTGCCCTCCTCTGAACCTGTTCCGGTTTGTCTGCATCATTGTTGAAGTATGGAGACCACAACTGTCCGCAGTATTGAAGATGAGGCCTAACCAGTGCTGAATAGAGGGGAACTAGTATTTCACGCAATTTGGAAACTATACTTCTGTTAATGCAGCCTAATATAGCATTTGCCTTTTTTGCAGCCACATCACACTGTTGGCTCATATTCAGCTTGTGATCAACAACAATTCCAAGATCCTTCTCACATGTCGTATGGCTGAGCCAAGTATCCCCCATCTTATAACTGTGCATTTGGTTTCTTTTTCCTAAGTGTAGAACTTTGCATTTATCCCTGTTGAATTTCATTCTGTTGTTTTCAGCCTAATGCTCCAGCCTATCAAGGTCTCTTTGAATTTTCTTTCTGTCTTCCACGATATTAGCTATGCCTCCCAATTTTGTATCATCTGCAAATTTGATAAGCATGCTCTGTACCTCCTCATCCAAGTTGTTAATAAAAATGTTGAAGAGCACTGGGCCCAGGACCAAGCCCTGTGGTACCCCACTCGTTACTTCTGCCCAGTTTGAGAAGGAACCATTGATAAGCACTCTTTGAGTATGATTCTGGAGCCAACTGTGGATCCACCTGATAGTTGTTCCATCTAGCCCACATTTAGCTAGCTTGCTAATCAGAATATCATGGGGTTCTTTGTCAAAAGCTTTTCTGAAGTCGAGATATATTATGTCCACAGCATTCCCACAGTCTACAAGGGAGGCTACCCAATCAAAAAATGAGATAAGATTAGTTTAGCAGGATTTGTTCTTGATAAATCCATGTTGGCTCCTAGTAATCACTGCATTGCTTTCAAGGTGCTTACAGATTGACTGCTTTATCATCTGCTCCAGAATTTTTCCAGGGATTGATGTTAAGCTGACTGGTCTGTAGTTCCCCGGTTCCTCCTTCTTGCCCTTTTTGAAGATAGGGACAACATTAGCTCTCCTCCAGTCATCTGGCACTTCACCAGTCCTCCATGATTTTGCAAAGATAATAGACAGCGGTTCTGAGAGTTCTTCAGCCAGTTCCTTCAATACTTTAGGATGCAGTTTATCAGGCCCTGGAGATTTGAACTCATTCAAATTGTTTAGGTATTCCTTGACAATTTGTCTATGAATCTCAAGCTCCAACCCTGCCCCTTCTGCTTCATGTTTCTCGGGAGGGTCATAGACATTTTTTTGGGAGAAGACTGAGCCAAAGTAGGAATTGAGTACTTCTGCCTTTTCTTTGTCTTCTGTTATCATTTTGCCATCCTCATTCAGTTAGCTGTGCCACCATTTCTTTTCTCTGTCTTTCACTAGAGAGATAGGACTTTCCCTTGCAGAAGCCATGCTGGCTCTGCTTTAGCAAGGCTCGTTCTTCTATATGCTTGGTTAATTTGCCTTTAATAATACTTTCCATCAGTTTTCCCAGAATGTGATGATATGCTTACAAAAAACCCCACACTGAACTCACTGAGAATGAAAAAATACTCCCTCTGCTTCTCACAGTCCATCTCCACAGCCACAATGGACCACAGAATGTCAATTAACTCTGCAGCCTATATCAATGAATATATAAAGCCCAAACAGTAAACCTATAACTCATATAAAAGGGTGTGTGCAATAGGGCAACATGCTTGGCCTGATTTCTAGAGATCTTGGACTACATAGTGAGGGATTTGGTGAAGACAACTCTGTTAAAAAGATACTTGTTGGCACAAAGGGAGCACGAAGGGGTGAAGCAGGGTGTAAGAGATTCTGAGAAAATCAGGAGAAAGGTTTAGGCACCCCACCCTCCCACCACTCCTTTGTTCTTTTTACTAAAAGTGCTTTAGCTTTTTTACATAGGGAAAGTTCTGCAACCTACAGATAATTTTACATGATTTTTTTTGTACATTTCCAGCTTTGCACTTTTCTTATGCAAAATAATGTGGCCAGAACTGCACACAGTGACAGTATTCTAAATGTAGCCACACCGTATACATTTATACAATGTAATTATGCTACTTTTTAACTCCTACCTTCAGACTTTCTAAACCTGAGCTGGCTATATATAAAAAGGTAAATAAAAATAAAGAAAGAGAAGATAAAAAACTGCTTCCTTATTCCCCCCCCGCGACTTATGAAATTCTAACAATTCCTGACCTTTATGAAAATGTATGATTCTGAAAGCAGAGACTGCTTCTTTCAAATCCTCAGCAGCAGATCCTTTTCCACTTTACAGCAAGGAGATTTGTGGGGCCTCAAGTATTGCAAGCTTTCCAGTATGGCGCTGGGCAGCATACTATTCTTACAAGTCCTACCTTGTTTTGCTGCAACCCTCTTTACATTCTCCATTTCTAAAATCCTGTAACCAGATAGGCAAGCAGTTAACCTGCTCACATGTGGGAAACACGTCCATCCATCTTCCAAGTTTACAGCTGATGGCTTGACAGTATTTCCTATTGTGTATTTTCTGGCTTGCTTTCTTTTTCCTTTGTATTTGTAGTATTTCTTACAAATATGTGTAGCTTTACTTTCTTAGGAAGCATTTTTCTTTGCTCTTTTTCCATGCATGCCATTCAATGCATCTCACATTTAATAAAGTTTCAGAGTTATTCAGTAAGCCAAGAGAAAAACAACCCAATCAGTTTTTTTTAAATGCCTTTTAAAAATACATTATTTTGAAACAAGAACATACATATTTTTGCTCATAATGCCAGCAGAAACAAAATCAGGGCTGAGTTCCGATAATCAACTTAAACCATGGTTCAGTAAACTATAGTTTATAAACTATGGCTTAGCATCATGTGCAAGTGAGGAGGGAACTGTGATTAATTTTAATGAGAGATGTTCAGGTTTTGATACCTATGGGTAATTAGACCGGGTGGCTCCGAAACGTCCTCTCCCCCTGAATAGAACTCAGTTAGCACCGTGGTATACACCACGGTTGCGTTCGCTGAGACAGGAGGTGAGACGACTAGAACGCCGGTGGCGGAAATCCCGCTCCGAAGATGTCCGGACACAAGTTAGAGCAGCAGTAGCTGCCTACCAAGTGGCAATAAGGGCAGGAAAGAAGGCTTTCTTTGCTGCCTCTATTGCATCCGCGGAGTGCTGTCCCAGGAAGCTGTTCCAGGTGGTCCGAAGCCTGGTCGGTCCAGTTGCTCAGGAACCCTTGGAACAGTCAAAGGCCTCCTGTGACATATTGGCAAAGCACTTCGCCAATAAAATCGAACACTTACAGAGCTCGATCCCGTGCGCCGTGGACACAGTAAGTGAACCAGAGTTGGCCAGTTGCAAGCCGGTACATTGGGATCGGTTTCAGCTTCTCCCTTCTGAGGATGTGGACAAGGTGCTTTCGACAGTGAAAACTACCACTTGCCTAACTGATCCATGCCCATCGTGGCTCTTAATAAGCTGCAAAGAGAAATTGGTCGAGGGGATCAAAGCGGTGGTAAATGCATCCTTGCAAGAGGGTGTGATGCCATTAGCTTTCAAGGAGGCAATTGTAAAGCCCATCTTAAAAAAGCCCTCCTTGGATCCCCAAATTTTTAATAACTTTCGCCCAATTTCGAATCTTCCATTCTTGGGCAAGGTCATTGAGCGAGTGGTAGCTAACCAGTTGTCAGCACACTTGGATGTAACGGATTACTTGGATCCATACCAATCGGGTTTCAGGACTGGTCACGGAACTGAAACAGCCTTGGTCGCTCTGGTAGATGATATGAGGAGGGCATTAGATAGGGGAGAATTCACCTTTCTTGTCCTCCTCGATCTCTCAGCGGCTTTTGATACTGTCGACCACAGTATCCTCTTACATCGCCTGGAGGGATTGGGAATTGGAGGTACTGTATTGCAGTGGTTCCATTCCTTTCTCTCCGATAGGTGCCAACAGGTAGCATTGGGGGAGGAGGTTTCAGACCCTTGGCCTCTCAATTGTGGTGTGCCACAGGGTTCTATCCTCTCTCCCATGCTATTTAACATTTACATGAAGCCGCTAGGGACAATCATTAGGAGATTTGGGCTGCAGTGTCACCAATATGCGGATGACACTCAGCTCTATCTCTCGTTTAAATCTTCACCAGAGTTGGCTGTGGAGACCTTGTCCAAGTGCCTGGAATCTGTGAGTGGATGGATGGGAAGGAACAGGCTGAAGCTGAACCCCGATAAGACCGAGGTGCTGTTTGTGGGGGACAAGAGAAGGTTGGGAGATGTTGACCTGAAGTTCAACGGGGTGAGTCTTCCCCTGAAGGACCAGGTCCGCAGCCTTGGGGTGGTACTTGACTCCAGGCTGTCCATGGAGGCTCAGATTTCGGCAGTGAGCCGGGCAGCCTGGTATCAACTACACCTCATACGAAGGCTGAAACCCTACCTTCCTGCTCATCAGCTCCCACTGGTAATACATGCCCTGGTCACCTCTCATTTGGATTACTGTAATGCGCTCTACGTGGGGTTACCCTTGAAAACGGTCCAGAAACTACAACTTATACAAAACGCGGCAGCTAGACTACTTATGAATAGTCGCCGCCGGGATCACATCACACCTGTGTTGTTCGATCTACACTGGCTTCCTGTTGTTTTCCGGGCCCAATTCAAGGTGTTGGTATTAACCTTTAAATCCCTATATGGTTTCGGCCCAGTTTATCTAAAGGAGCGCCTTCAACGCCACCAATTATGCCGCCCGACTCGATCAGCCACACAGGGCCTTCTCTCAATCCCGCCAACAAAATCAGCTAGATTGGCGGGAACTAGAGAGAGGGCTTTCTCAGTGGCGGCCCCCACCTTCTGGAACTCCCTCCCACAAGATCTACGGCACGCCTCTTCCCTAAATGTCTTCCGAAAAGCCTTAAAGACCTGGCTCTTTCAACAGGCCTTCGGGATTTCCGGGGAGGGCTAAATGCTATAATTAAATGCCTCATGCCCTGTATTATTATTGCTTTTGCTGTCGCACTGTTCTATTTTGTATTTTGTATTATTGTATTGTGTTTTAATTTTTAACATGTAAGTCGCCTAGAGTGGCCATTGGTCAGATAGGCGATGCATAAATTAAATTTATTATTATTATTATTATGAAGGCAGTAGTGAGAATGCACAGGCCAGCCCTGTTCCCTAGAGACTGATGGGTGTGGTGGCCACACCCCCTGCAACTACCTGTTCAGGATCAGTTGTAAAAGGGCCTACATGAGTACAAGCGTGCATGGATAGGACCCCCTCTCTAGAGATGGGACCTGTGGTCAATTAGTGTTCTTATCTCTCTGGAAGGAGCCCTACACCCATATTCTTGTACTTATATAAGCCCCCTTCAGACGGATGCCTAACTTGAAGCATCCAGTAAGTGGGGCTAGCCCATGCATTCTTGTTTCTTTGTTGGTGGTGTTGGCTGTTGCCTGGTTGGCGCTGAGTTGTGACAGGGCCTTCTTGGTAGTGGTTCCCCATTTGTGGAATGCCCTCCTTAGTGAGATATGTCTGTCTCCCTCATTATGGACTTTCAGGAGAAATTTAAAAACATTCCTGTTTACCCAGACATTTGATGGCTGATAGATACTGGCCATGGAAATCATTAAATTAGTAACTGTGAATGCTTTGACATGGTTTCAGGTGGTTTTAAATTACATTTTAAATTAAATTACTTTTAGACATTTTAAATATGTTTTAGTTTTATTAAACAGCCAGTGTGGTGTAGTGGTTAAGGTGTTGGACTATGGCCTGGGAGACCAGGGTTCGAATCCCCACATAGCCGTGAAGCTCACTGGGTGACCTTGGGCCAGTCTCTGCCTCTCAGCCTCATGAAAACCCTATTCATAAGTCGGAATTGACTTGAAGGCAGTACATTTACATTTTTTAGCTTTACTTTAACATTTTGATGTTTGCCACCCTGGGATCCTTTGGGAGAAAGGGTGGGATACACATTTAACAAAACAAGTGAGAAAGAACTCCCACAGTGTGCATAAAGGACAGGCTGTGGCACAGCCTCTTTTGCTGTTCTCACTGTAGAAGGCAAAGAGCCTTCTGTCTGCACTGTGGCTCACACAGCTTTGTTGGTTCTCTGCCCATCAGTGTCTGTCTGCAGTCTTTGCCTCACTCTGCCTAATGACAGCCAGTCCTGCCTCAGACCTCCGGTTCCCTAACCCTAGTAAGTATATATAAACCAGAGTCTGATTCCCAAAGAACCCCCTTCCCCCCGCCCCACACTCTGCCTCTGAAAAATCTTGTAGCAGTCCACCTACCAGAGTTTTAAAAGGTATATAAATCTTGTCATATGCACTCCCTTCTTGCCTTCTTTGGGGAGAAATATTAATGATGCAAGGCCTTGGCACAAACTCTTGTCAATCTGTGTCGCAGAACACGATTTAACAAGACTTAAATGATGAACCTGAGCTCTGGCAAAGCAAGGAACAGAACCCAAATTTGCATCTGTTTGCATGTGTGCCAATTCATGGTGAACACATTACCTTTGCAAAGATTTCTCTAAAATAAAACAGCCCTCAAGCACTTAAAGAAGTGTTCCTTTTCTGCATGAGCCTCTGCAAAAAAGCTTCCTTCCAAAATGAAACTGAGAAAACTGCCTGAAATTCACAACAGAGAGATGCGTGGAGGAATCTAGATAGATAGATAGATAGATAGATAGATAGATAGATAGATAGATAGATAGATAGATAGATAGATAGATAGATAGATAGATATGCTCAGGATGGAGATAGATAGATAGATAGATAGATAGATAGATAGATAGATAGATAGATAGATAGATAGATAGATAGATAGATAGATAGATAGATAGATAGATAGATAGATAGATAGATATGCTCAGGATGGAGATAGATAGATAGACAGACAGATAGATAGACAGATAGATAGATATGCTCAGGATGGAGATAGATAGATAGACAGATAGATAGATATGCTCAGGATGGAGATAGATAGATAGATAGATAGATAGATAGATAGATAGATAGATAGATAGATAGATAGATAGATAGATAGATAGATAGATAGATAGATAGATAGATAGATAGATAGATAGATAGATAGATAGATAGATAGATAGATAGATAGATAGATAGATAGATAGATAGATATGCTCAGGATGGAGATAGATAGATAGATAGACAGACAGATAGATAGACAGACAGATAGATATGCTCAGGATGGAGATAGATAGATAGATAGATAGATAGATAGATAGATAGATAGATAGATAGATAGATAGATAGATAGATAGATAGATAGATAGATAGATAGATAGATAGATAGATAGATAGATAGATAGATAGATAGATAGGGCAAATTGTATACAGACACCTCCACTCTCTGGCCCATAAGTGCCCCTAATATTTGGGCAATCTCAGACATTATGCAGCAATAAACTCAGCTTTGCTACAGTGAATACTCGACTGAATCACAGCCAGTCTCAGTTCTCTGACAAGTGTACCTGCAGGATATGCATATTCACAGACTTGTTTGGTGCATCCACATTTTGCATTTTTAGACAAACACTAACAAAAAGGTTAGGCATACTCCTAAACAACATAATGTGTTGCCCTTGCTGACAGTGTAGTCATACACTTGGTGCCATGTATTAATCCAGATGACACAGACTGATCCAGTACTCCCCTGCACTGTGACGATAGAGCATGATCAGGCCAAAGGCTCCAAGCACTGGCAATCAATGCTTTGCATCTTGGGTCAAACTTCCTGAGCCCTGCCTGAGCCCTGTGCTGGGAGAGCGGCAGCCATCGCTCCTTCTGCAGCAGTGCTTCAGGGGAGGTCTTACACCCTTAGGGCAAGGATGGGGAACCTGTGGCCCTCCAGATCTTGCTGGACTACAACTCCCATCATCTATGAGCATTGGCCATGTGTTGGCTGAGGCTGATGGGAGTTAAGAGTCTAACAACATCCAAAGAGCCGCAGGTTGCCCACTCCTGTCTTAGAGCAGGGAGCAGAATGAGGCAGAGCTTTGGATTCATTGCGAGATTGAATCATTCCTGTCCCTCTACTGTTGGTCCAAGTTTGAAAATGGAAATGGGCTGCCTTCAAGTACATTAGCTAATAATTGTATAAGATATGTGTGTTGTGATTAAAACTACAAATGCAGGAGAAAGCTGCGTGACTCTGCCCACTGGTCTTATGACACAATTTATTTTGTTAGTTTATTGATTAACTTCGCTTATAGTGAACTTTTCTGTTCAAGAGCTCCATTTAATGTAGGTAACAGCAATAAAAGCAATAATAAAGGGGGGGAAACAGTGTCAGTTTAAGCAGAACTACTCTTTATATTACCGTGTGTATATGTTTATTTTGTCCTGATTTGTTTGTTTTGTAATCCTTGCACCTAACTCTTGCAAAGCTCACATTGCTAATTTGCAGAACTAAGCTTTCCCAAAGGAGCTCGAGTCTGAGAGAAGCTTCTGCAAAACTTTCTCTTGCTTCCTGTTAATAGTGAATGATAAAACAGTGGTAATCAGCCTTTTCAGCAAGTTTGGGATGTGGGAAGGCCAAAATGTTGTGCTGTAGTGCATAATGTGCAGCTTCACATGCTTTGGTGTAGAGTTCTCCGTAGTACACTGTGCCGGGTATGCGCAGCAGCACAGGGCTTTGCCCTGCCTCTGTGCCATAGCCTGCCTTTATTGTACCACAGCTGTGCCACAGATGGGCTGCCCACACTGTTGGAAAACCTCAAGTTAAGAAACCCTAGGTAGCGCTTGTGTTGAAAGAGACCAGAAAGGAAAGCTGCTACTGAAACGTAGGTTAGTAAAAGGGAGGTAAAGGGAGGTCTAGCTTCCAAAGAGGAAGAAAGCATGAAAGGAGAACACCAAAGGCTCAAGCATCTCTCGTGGACTTCCCTGGGTTATTTGGATTCTAGACGGATTCTCAGTTTGATCCACCACAGTTCTTTCCGTGTTCTTATGACTCAAGACACGTACTGCGCGGGCCTTCCTCTACATAGGCGACGAGTGTGTTCAGCATCCAGCTGAACCGTCGCCGCCGTGTTCTTTCGGGAGTGGGAGGTGGAAACAAAGGGAAGGAGGCGTGATCTCTCTTTTGATTGGCCCAGAGCTTCACCCACATTCAAATTTTGTCACTGCTGGGAACTTTCAGGCACCAATACCCTTCTTTCTCCTCGTCCCCCAAGTGATCATATTCTACGAAGTAGTCCGATGAACACGAGCCGGGGTTGCTGAATAACTAAATGAGCCCTTCCCTCCTGCAGGGAGAATAAGGGAGTGAGAATAAAGACAGATAGCGGATCAGCCACCGAAAGGAGAGGGAGAGCGAGGAGGAGGAGGAGGAGGAGGGGGGGGGAACCAAAGAAAGTTTCTGACTAACTTTGCTGCTGCAGCGACCGTAGATCAGCAGCTATGCTGGGGGTAGACGGTGTGCTGAAGTTAGGAGGGTTCAGATCGCCTTAGGGAAGGGAGGAAGAGAAAGGTTTTAAGAGCTGGAAAGATTTACGACGCAAGGAAATCAAGAGGGAACCCCCTCCCTCCTTCCTTTTGGGGCCCATACGAAAGCCGTGGGGATAGGAAGAAGTCCCCCAAAGAGAAGGGGGAAAAGTTGATCAAGCGACCAAGAGGCATTTTCCTCGGAGGAGGGAGGGGAAAAATATCTCCGAGGGGGCAGCTTTGGGTGGGCAAGGATGAGCCTGTTGTCAGCCATCGACACAAGCGCTGCCTCCGTCTACCAGCCTGCCCAGCTTCTCAACTGGGTCTATCTGTCCTTGCAAGACACGCACCAGGCCAGTGCCTTCGATGCCTTTCGGCCGGAGCCTTCTTCGTCCCAGCACCCGGAGCTGAATTACCCTAGCAAGAACACCACAGAGCTCGGCTCGTCCCTCAATTCCAGCTATCTCAACAGCTTTTTCCAGCTCCAAAGGAACGAGGTGAGTGGCTCATTTGGCGACCACGACAGCGACAGCAGCAGCAGCAGCAGCAATAATAATAATAATAATAATAATAATAATAATTGCCACCCCTGGACTGTGTGACTGCTGTAGCACAGCCAGGAACACTTTTCTGAGCAATCTGCTCTACAAGCTCAAATGAATGCTTTTAAAGTGTTATTCGGAGGTACGGATTTGGCCTCACTTGGAAGTAGATCGGCTGATATGCAAATACTCCAGTTTAAAGTGGATTGAGGTTTTGGCCCGTGAAATGTAGCTGGGAGGGCTATATTTTCCTCGCTCGCTCACGCCAGAGGAAAGGAACAGCCAAGAGACCATTGCTTGGGGATGGGGAGGGGGGCAGGCAACAACGGAGAAAAGTTTGCAGAAAGTTGTTCGCTCTGCAAACTTTTGCACCGCCATGATGCTTTTCAAGTATTTCCCCCCCTCCCG
This sequence comes from Rhineura floridana, assembly GCF_030035675.1. Lineage (NCBI taxonomy): Eukaryota > Metazoa > Chordata > Lepidosauria > Squamata > Rhineuridae > Rhineura > Rhineura floridana. Next base: position 14,756,772 of record NC_084486.1, on the reverse strand, counting down.
CAGTTTGACTCTCCAGTGTGGTTTTTATTTCTTTCCCCTTTTAGTCGCTTCATTTTTTAAAAAAGCGGAGCGCTTAGTAGTTAGCAGATTTATGCATAAGGGATAGGTGGCCTTTGAAGATAAGTTTCTCTTCGGTGTAAGAGATGCAGGAGATTTAATAATTCAGCCAAACTTTGTTGTACCAGTTTAGAATCTTGTCCTAGATAAACTTTGGGAGAGAACACATCAGAAGAGAAAGGGAAAATAACTAATTCTTTTTTTGGTTGTTGCTTTTGGATGTTACTGCTTGGTGGTTCTGAGACTGTTATATATGAAGCATTCCAAACAATGTATTTATATTGGAATGTGCTTCAAGTTGTAACAAAGTTAATCTCAGTTTCCTATCTGTTTCTTTTGGGGGGGGGTATTTTGAGAGGCATTGGGAGACTGGCGTATAGTGAATTCTGCAGCTGGAAATCACCTTTCTTGCCCTACACATGCTTTTGGGAGTGTGGCAGGAGGTGTGTGCGTGGGTTAATTTCTGTTGACATTGTGGTAAATGATTTCATGGACAGATCCATGCAGTGCTGATTGAATTGCCTAGTACTATATCCTAAAAATTTGGTGAGATAAATACTGATAGGTTAGTGGGGTTGGAGGGTGGGGTGGGGAGAAAGCCTGGGAGGAAATTTTACAGTTTCAAGCCAGCAATCACTTTTAACACAGTCACTTTAAAAATAAACAGAATTAACCTGACAGCCCAGGATCATTGTTATTGAATCTAAAAGGCAAATGAACTTTTCTAACTCTGTAGAGTATGTAAATGGTGTTTTCTTTCTTTCTTTCTTTCTTTCTTTCTTTCTTTCTTTCTTTCTTTTTCTTTCTTTCTTTCTTTCTCTCCTCTCTGTTGTCTCTCCCACTCCCCCCACCAACATTCACATTGTAAGTTTTCTGAAACAAGAAAACTGTCTTTTCACCGTGAAGCACTGTATGCAATATTATATTATTAATAATACAAAAACCCCAAACTCTCAACCAGTTTTTCAGACTTAAGGCTAAGTCACATGTGCATTTTAAAATGCTTTATTTATTATGAGGGGACTTTCCCCCACTTCATTGCCCCTGTTCACGAGTTGTGGGTTTTTTTCTGGTTTAGCCATGACGCTCACTGGGTGACCTTGGGCCAGTCACTGTCTCTCAGCCTAACCTACCTCACAGGGTTGCTGTGGGGATAAAATGGGGAGGGGGAGAACCATGTAAGCCACCTTGAGCTCCTTGGAGGAAAGGTGGGATATAAATGCAATATTAATATTAATAATAAATGTCACTGCATCTCTCTTCAATTAATGCAAGAGGAAGACACTCCTCCACTTGGTTAGCCTGTATGCCAGCCTGCAGTGAGCTTGGCCTGGGACTAGACTTGGATGCAATCCTATCATATGGTGTGTAACTTTACATTATCTGCCTACCAGTGCCTCTGTACCAGCAAGGTAAGGTTGGCAATTTGACCTTTACAGAGTGTATTATCAGTTTCCTCTTTTCTTTTCCTTTTAAAATACCTGTGGTCTTTTAAATAAATAAACAACAACAAATCTTTCAAGTGCTTGTGGGTTGGAGACATGGAGAGAGGAGGGAGGGGGAAAGGACACAGATAATTATTGAATAGTTTTCAAGCTATGTGATCATAGGCATGGAAGACAAGGGGCTGCTCATTTGTCTTAATTACATAAATGTTTCATTTAGGAAGTGTATCTGGAGGGGGTGGGGTGGGGGTGGGGGAGGGGGAGGAGTATCCTCAGGAAGGCAACATCAGTTTCAGAGAACTATGGTGCCTTCTACTACAGCTGTGGTAGTAGCTGTACCCTTTCCCTTCTGTTGAACTTTCAACGGTTTTTATTCCATCTCCTCCTAAATGTGTAAAACTCTACAGGAGAAAGTGGCAAATGGAGGATTTAAAGGCTGTGAGCACACTACTTGCTCACAGCAAAGTGTTTTCATTGGCCACACTTGGAGGGGGAACAGGTTGATCTGCCAGTCAATTGCAAAATTTCTTTGAAGCAAATTTTTAAAAATTCACTGAAGCTGCTCCCACCAGGTTTTATAGTAAAAAGGGTCAGGGTTTCGTTGTGTGCCCCCATTTTAAGAAAAGAGAGGTGGAGATGCAGTGGAACCGGCAGAACAGTAAGTGTATCTCTATCCAAAATGTGCTTCAGGTGGAGTTCTTCAGTTCACATTGGTGCCACAAAAATTGCCTGAAGGATTGAAAAGCAGTCAGAAAGCGACGTTCCTGCCTGGACATCCGTAAATTAAAAAAAAAAAAGATACAAGCATATTTAGAGCCACATGTTTCAAACACACATGCTACAGCAGCAGAGAGGCCCCAAGGATCTTTTAAGTGGCATGTGTGTAATGTGTTTTATTTAGAAAACAAGTGCAAGAAGCTTTTCATTAATAGATCTGCCAGTATTTATCCCAAGATCATTGTGTTGCAGGTAATTTTATTTGTGATGTAATTTTTAGAATAATTAAGGGAAGGGGTTTGAACCTGGAAGAGTTTAGAACAGGGGTTGTGAAGAAAAATGGATTGTGAACAACAGGCAGTCAAATCAATTACTTTCCAAAGGAAGTGACTCCAGAGCCATGTGTACACATCCTGACAGTGCAATCTGCAAATTGGTTAAAACAAAGTAGCTGGATATCTGTTGTCTTATGTAGATGTAGAACTACAACAGTGCATGATGTGCCTTCTTGTCATTGTTGAAGCTCAAATTCTTGGCAGGTTCCCTATCAATTGCAACCCCAGTGCAGTAACCAGGCATGCCATTTAGGGAGGGTGCAGACTTAGGACGTAGCTCCTATATTTCTGCGTACCTGAATGAATGCAGTTATAACAATTAAATAGGAATTCCAAAGGCATAAGTCCTTTTACTTCAGAAAAATAAAAAGATTGTTAAGAGCCAGTGTGGTGGACTAGGACTAGGAAAACTCAGCTTCACGTTCCCTCTCAGCAAATCTCTTATTTTATTTCTCACTGATCAGGCTAGCAACTAGTAATTGATTTATCTTTGTAGTTGCTGCTTCAGAGAATTCCATACGGACTCCTCTTTTAATATTTGAGAGAGCCATGGTGAGATGAATAATCCATATCAGAACTCCATATAGCCACTAAAGCTCAAAGGGTGACCTCGGGCAAGTCTTTCTCAGCCTAATCTACTCACAAGGTGTTGTTAGGTGAAAATGTATGTGTGGGATATGTATGAGCTTCTGGGAGAATGGTGGGATACAAATAAATAAATATGCCATAATTATAAGATATGAAAAACGAAATTCAAAACTTATGCTCTTTACATTTTTAATCTTCAAAACATTTTAATCATGAATCTTGGGTTGAACCATGCTATGAATCTGCACCCTCCACACTCAGATCTTTTTTCCTACTGAAATTGCACTCCTGCTAATGTAGCCAAAATGCCTCGGTGATGCTGCGGTGCTATTGCCCTGTGATAACCCTGTCAGGGCAGCCCATCTGTTAAACAGGCCCATGCACAGGAGTTGTGTGCTTGATATCACTATGTGGCACCATCTGACAGTGACTTTCACTGGCATATCAGTGCCAATTAATAGTGTAGTTTGTAAACAGCTTCTTGTCTAGATGATCCCCAGCTGACCAGGTAAGGAAGCGTCACAAAAATAGGTTCTTTTTAAATTGTAGGTGAATTACAAATTGGGCTAAGTAATATACTAGCTTGAGTTATTGAAATTATTAATATATTTTTACTATAAATTTAATAAATAATAAAATTTAACAGGTCTTCAGTGGACAATGTGAATCATTATTAGGTCTTGATTGTAGTGACTATGACCTATAGACAGAGTGAAAATCAAGAATGACTATTTGGACTTACAAATATGTAATAATATATATTCATATTATCCACTGATAAAGGTTGAAACACGTTTGACTACAGACTAGACTGTCTTGATAGTGTGCATTGTTCTTTTGCAAAGTCCTTAAAATAGGACTCCTCTGAGAAGTTAGCATGTTCAGATACATAAGATAGTGAGAAATCACATTTGTCAGGCAAACTTTCCATCTCTATATATGTTTGTATTGATGACATTTTAATTGTATATTTTGGTTGTTTTAGAATGTGTTCAGTTGTGTTATTTATTAAGTTGATGCTGGCTACCTGTAAAATTGTTGCTGTTGTTTGCTGATGCTGCTTTGTTTATAACTTGATTTCCTTTACTCATATATCAGTAATACAGTTTTGTGAGTTGCCTTTGACACATATGTGAAAAGGCATATGTGACGTCCTTCCCTGGTTCTCCCTGTCAGGTTCCCACCTGCTTGTGGCTACTGCCTTTCACTAGGCACCACCAGGGATACCACCAGTCCGGACCGTCCTTTATATGGTTTCTCACTCCGCTCTAGCACAGATCACACTAGATCCCCCTGCTAGGCAGCACCACCAGTCACGTCCTATAACCAATACTCCCAGAGACTTTTCCTGAGTCTCTCTCTAGCTGGTTACTTTTGTGACTGCGTGCTTATGCTGTTCCCAACCCCCTTGTATCTTTATAGATAACGCATACAACTCTGGGTTGCTCTGGATACTTGAATTGTTATTATTCCTCCCTTCACCGCTGCCACCATTAGATACTGTTTCTGTTCAGCCTTGGTAATTACCTTGCCCTCCCTTCTGGTATGTATATCCCCCAGCCAAGAATCAGGCCTTTGGTAAACCAAATAAGTATTTATTAAATATCAGAAATAACAAGATTAGTTTTAGAATGTTTCACAAGCGTATGGTTTCATCTATTCCTGTTTTGTACTTGACTTATTATTAATCAGAACTCCAACTCCCTCTTTCTCCACACTCCTGACCTCCACCCTCAAACACCTCTTTCTCCACACTCCCAACATCCACCACCCCGATTCAACTGTCATTCTTCCATTTATACTCCCAGCCATTCAAACGCTCAGCCAATCATCCAGCATTCTACTGCTCATGTACTCCCCCCTCCTCTTTCACTCCACTTACCATATGTCTTCTATATAAACAGCACTTACCATATTTACACTATAAGCAGGAACATCACAGCATACTATATATTAAATATTTTCATTATAATATGCTCTGCTCCTTTGTACGCCCTAATTAAGTGAATGGAGTAGTAGTAGTCATAGTAGTCATCATCATCATCATAAACATTCATGCTTTCAAATGTTCAAGTGTTCAAAGCCATTCTGATGCTTTTTATTCTTGTAATCCTTACAGTTTTGTAAGGTACATCAATATTACTGTCCCCATATTGCAGATGGGGAAATGAGGCTGAGAGATAGTGGGCAATAGTGCCCTAAGGCTAATTGGCAGGCTATGTGGTATAGTGGCTAGAGTATTGGACTAGGACCAGGGAGACTGTGACTGCGAAGCTTGCTGTGTGACCTTGGGCCAATCACTCTCTCTTAGCAAAACCTACCTCACACGGTAGTTATGAGAATTAAATAGATGAAAGCCAGGATAAATTTGAATGAATAAATGATTGAATAAGCAGTAAAAGACAGTGTGATGGAGCAGAAGTAGTTCTTTGACCTCCTGACAGGTGAATCACTGCTGCTTCCTGGGAGGGGCAAAGTGGCTTGAAGGCTGATGCAGTGCAAACGCACCATCAGAGCCAATCTGGTTCTCCTGACAGTGCATTTGCACCATGCCAACCCCCCTATCATCTTGGCCCTCCCACTCCTGATAAACAGTAGCAACTGATATGTCGAGAAATTAGACAAGCACCTCCACCCCATCATGTTATTGACTACTGTGAATAGGTTCATGGCAGAGGTGAGATATGAACCAGAAAGTGCCTGATTCACAGACCTGTCTCTCAACCACTATGGTGTACCATCTCTCTTGATGGATATTTCCTTTGGACACAATCAACAAACAGCTAGTTATAACTAAGTTCCACAGTGTCTTAGTTATCTTCAATAAGACTTGTGATAATTTTTTGCTGGATTGTGCCAAATACATTCAAGTATACATCAATAATGATCATGGCTACTTCTTTTTCTGCTTCTCACAGCATTGATCCTGAGTTTTTGTATCAATCTACACCAGGGCTTTCTATTATTATTGTTGTTGTTGTTGTTGTTGTTGTTGTTACCACTACTACTACTACTGCTACTACTATTATTATTATTATTATTCAGTTGATTTATATACTGCATTTTCCACAAATACTCAAAGTGGTTCACACAAACAAACAGTCCAAATGCTGTAGCACAATACATAATAAAAAGTATAATCAGTACAACATTAAGAAAAATATATATAGCAAAGTATAAATGAGCATAAAGCTCAACAATAAAGCTAAAGCAAAAATACTTAAAAACTAATCCCCAAGCTGATATAAAAATCTCTTCTATCCCCCTGACTCTTATAGCTCAACCTAAAGGGCCAGAAAGTCTTCTGAAAGAAGCTGCTTTCTACAGTAAGGCACATTTCTGGAGCAGCTGAGGGAAAATACAAGACTACAATGGGATAATAGGAGAGGTGGAAATGTGATGGGGAAACTAATAGCTGTTTAGCTCTTCTGCAGCATCAAACAGGAGACATTATGGAACAAACATTGTCATCACGGAGAGGGATGACTGAAGTGTTCAGATGCAAAGATTTGAAGTGTGTAGGGATGGAAAAATCCATCAGTTTTGGTTCTCTCAGTTTCTCATTTTTCCAATCTTAAATTCAGTTCTTCACATTGCAGCCATTTGATTTTTTTTTTTAAATCCTCATAAAAATTCTCCAGCATTGTATTGTGAATTTCTCATAATAAACACATTTTTGTACAGTTTTGAGTAATGTACACATTTTTGCAAGCCATTTCTCCTATGATGCATTTTTGCATGTTATTTTCACTCATGTATCCATGTTTATGCACATCTTCCCCTGACATATGCATTTTTGCTGATATTTTACTGTCAGCAAAAGAGTCTTTTAATCCTAAATCACTGTTTTTTCAATCACTGGCCATGTTGTGAACCCAACATTTAGCCATGACTAGTGATGGGGGATGTATAATTAATAGTCTCACAATATTAGAAATCTACAGCAAGAGAGTTTTCTGAATAGTTCAAATCAAAATGTGAAATGCAGTCTGGGGAACCCCATCTTGGTCAGGGCTGTGGAGCCGGTATGCCAAACCTTCAACTCTGACTCCTCTATTTTTCTACTGTCCGACTCCGACTCCACCCAAAATTGCTTCCAAGTCCACAGCCCTGGAAAGGGCTGTAAATGTCTTTTTAAATTGGAAGTTCTCATAGGAGCATTTTTATCGCTGCCTGAATATGTGCTGGTCTTGGCATCACAGCATTTGTCTTCATCTGGGTCCTCTGTCATACACTGACACACAAAATGTTTTCCATCTTGAGTTATGGTGAAATGCTCAACTACAGCTGACTTCATAGGAAGCTTCTTTGACATTTTGAATGTATATTTTAAAAATTTGTCAATCAAAATTTATTTTGAAGTAGGAGTTGGTACATTTCTACTGACTCCGACTCCGACTCCACCCAAAATTGCTTCCGACTCCGACTCCACGACTCCGACTCCACAGCCCTGATCTTGGTCCTTGCTGTCTTCTGGTTGTCAGGTTGTAATGCTGCAGAGACAGCAGGAGATACAGAGTAGAAGAAAGAAGAAGCCAAGGAGGAAGTGAAACGGGACTAAAACATACACGGGGCCTAAGGCAGAAGGGTCTGTGCGCTGTAAGTAGGAAGCAAGGCAAGGAAGGAAGTCATAGGATTGGAAGGTCTAAGTCAAACTGGCAGGATTCCCATGTCAAGGTCCAGACTTAGACCCACCAACCCTGTACCACCTTTTGTGTGACATCTAAACTAGGCATTGACTTCATTGGGACGCCATACTCCAAATGGAATTATAGCCTTTCATTTTTCTTGTGGAAATAATACAAATAAGCTTAACTCCCATATTCCTTAGCCCGTGGACATCATGCCAATCCATAGTTTGGTGTGATGAGAATGAGGCTAGGTGAGCCTTGGCTTCACAAGTTCCTCCCCTCCTCCTCTGGCTATGAGGAGGGGTTTGGAAGATTTTGTGGCCATTTTTGATGCATTACAGTTTGCTCTGTCATCCAAATCTGACAAACTATGGTGATGCTAACCTGTAGTAAATCAGAAGTGAAAGGTTCCATTCTCTTCCTCATAGCCGTGATGGTGGATGAGAGGTGAGGTGAGCCTCAGGCTCACCCAGGCTTGTTCTTGTCATACTAAATTATGGTGTGATATCCTGATGTGACTATTGTTTGTGTGGGTTGTTGTTCTTCACTTTTACTGTCCTTCCTGTATTCACATCTGTCATTTCCATTAACACTTTTAACTCCAACCTCTTCTGTTGGAAGATTTAAACATTCCTCCCCCTCATACAACTAAAGATAAACATTAATGGGACAAAACTGGGGTAGGCTGATAACTTTCCCAGCATTTTCACCATAGGTCATGTGATTTTTGGGATCTGCCAGTTCACAGAGCAGCTCTTTTAGAGCAACCCTACTTGTAATGTTGTGGGCTTCTTCATGCAAGTTTTTATGTACAAAACTCATATTTCTATCTCATTTGTAGTTGTCAGGTTGCATTATCTCCACATTTGCTTTTATGTACAAAGCCAGACTTTTTATTTTTATTTGTATACAGGTATATGTGAAGCATGTCTCATTGGTGATTATATTTAGCCATTAGATTATGTAGCTAATTTTTAGGTGCTTGATGTCAAATAACAGTTGCAGTTGTATTTAAGGATGGAGGATTATATTTATCTGAGTGATGAGACTAGAAATTCTCAAGGAATTCGATTTCTGTGAATTCTGTTGTGAACTGATCTGACCTGAACCAAAGTGCAGATGAGAACATAATTATCCTTGAGAGTTTCTCAGAATTTTGTAGTAAAATCCTCAGCTCAAAAAATGCACCAAAATGCATTTAATTTAAATATTTTAGTATAAAATACATTTAGAAATGTGTACATTGAGATAAAATACATATTTAAAGAATTATTCATGGATTGTAGGAATTTCGGTAGTTTTGTTTTTTAAATGTTTTAATCTTTCTTGCTGTTTTCTTTTTAATACCTGGTCTGTGACTGCAATAAAACAATTCATTCATATGTAATGATAAAAATATGTATTTAAATGCATATTTAAATAGCATTGTTCATGTGGGTTAAATAAGTTACAGATTAATGTGAAAACAGAATAGGATGGGCTTGTGAATACATGCAGACTTGACAGAAACCAGAAATAGACTGATCCATCCATCCCTAGATGAGGCCAAATGTTTTGAAAATGCTAGTGTAGTATAGTGGCAAAAGTTGCAACATTTTACCTGTGTACTCTGAAGAATGTCCCATTGAACATTGGAGAATTTGCCTCTGAATAAATGTGCAAAGGATTGGACTATAAGAATGTGAAACAGGGAGTCTCTGGTTCAAGTAACTGTTCTCCAAGCCTTAGATACCTCCACCCCAAACTGCAATATGGGGATTATAATAATGGTGGCCTATTATATAGGGTTGCTATAAGGAGAACTGTGATTATGTATGTGAAGCACTTCAAGTACTCAAAAAGTGCTATATAAATGCTAGGGAAGGTGATAATCTCTGCTTTTTAGCTGAACCTTTGAATAATGGCTTAGGATAGTGGTGGAGGAAATGAACAACATTTGCTTGATGGGAGAGTGTGTGGGTGTAATGTTTTATTCCCATTACCACTTTATGATGCATTTAAAATGACATCAGTTGGGTGGGTCAGATCTGTAGCAAATGTGAAGGCTGGAATGGGGCAGTGCTTTGACTCCATGGGAATAACATTGGCTTGTGAAGAATTTTGCAAAGACACTGCTGGCTGAACTTGACAGTTGATTTAATTACCTGTTCCATCAAACCTAAAAGCAAGCAAGCAAAAACCTTGTCCAAACTCACAAGAGGAATCACAAACTCACAAGAGGCATCAGTCACTCAGCTGGCATCCCTCCCCCCCATCCAAAACAGGTGTCTGCTCGGCCCAAGGTGTTCTTTAGTTGTTGACCCCATCCATTTTTAGCACTCTGCTTACCCACATGTAGAATGTGATGATGACACCAGACAGAAAAGGAAAGCTTGTTGGGAAAACATCTCATCCATGCTGCATAGTGATGTCATTGTGCTGATTAGTTGGCTGGGTTCTGGTTCCCAAAACAGATTGAGCTAGCAGCTAAGGAACTCTTTTGGCCAGGGCTACATATTTGGACTAGGGAGGAACAGTTGGCTGAGCTTCACTTCACTTGCCAATGCCGGCATTGATACTGTGGCATGCTTTCACTCAGTGGCTCTGGAAATACTGTAATGGAGCCATTTTCAAATCTTGTTCCTACAATCCCTGTGGCTCCTTAGAAGCTTAACAGAGGTTTGATAGTTTGATGCTGGATATGTTCTGAGATGCATTGCCTGTGGCAATGGTGAGACCCTCAGGTTTGATCAGGTTACTATTTGAACTGAGTGTGACTTAATATACATTCCTGAAGTCTCTGTAACATGAAGGGGTTCTGTGACAGACATGCAGGCATTCCTCAGTAGGCAAATTGACATGGAAAAGGTTCCTTGAACATAGACTGTTTGACCACCTGTACTGCAGCATTTAGTAAAAATTGTTCAACTGAATGGAGTGTGTGTGTCCAGGATTGGGGATGTAAAGAGGGGTTCGGAAAACAACAACTAGGGCATGTCTAGGGCAAAGCAACTTTGGTTGGCTTGTGCTCATTGTAACCATATTGTAAATACATTTTTATTTTAAAAAGCACCCTTGGTTCAGCCATTGGGGATGTCCATCCGCCCCTCGAAAAGGAGCTTGTGATGATTCCCTCCATTTGTATATTCCTGTCTCTTGACATTCTAACTTCTGCACGATGAGATGTTTCACACCTGTGTGTGCATTACTTGATCACTCTATACTGGTGACTGTCAGCAGAATATGTGGACAATCTACACTGAAAAATATTGTGCATGAATTCATATTGTATATGTGATGGTTCCAAGATTCTTTTTTGCACCTAAAAGGTGCTGTCATCTTCATGAAAGGGTATTAAATGCTTGTGAATTGCTGCTTGCCTTCTTCTGGGGACCTTTTGTCTAGTTTGGAGATACTAGAAGCAAGTATCCTGCTTCTGCTGTCTTGTTGACCTAGTCTTTCCTTTGTGGTTGATGTATTCACCTTTCCTCTCAAGCAACTGTGTCACAAGACACCCTGTTACAGACTGGGAAACCAGCAGCTTAATGCCCTGCCTTGCTGGAGAATAAAATTAAGTCAGAAGGAGGGGCAGAAACTGCAAAAGACCTATTGTAGGTGCCAAAGCCTCAGACAAAAAAAATCTGAACGTTGCGTGAGAACTGCACTTTAACCAAAACCCTCAGAAGGAAGTGATCTATAACTGGATCTAGTCTAGGGATGGGCTTCGCTATCAGATTCCATTCCATTTTTCAATTCAGTTCAATTCCGTTTTTTGTCAAATGGGCTGCCAGTTCCTATTCGCTATAAATTGTGTTCCACTAGTTATTGCAATTCCTGGTTCTCCCTCTTTTTTTCATTATTTTTTTCTGAAAAATTAAGTAATTTTCTCTGTTATTCCTTATGCTGCTGTATATTTATTTAATGTAAACAGCAGCAGCAGATTACAAAAATAATTACATAAATAATTACGTAATTATCACTGCAATTCTTTTTTAAAAAATTACAGTCACTAACAGCCGTGAACGCACACAGAGTGGGACCCTGTTTGATGATGAGACATTATCCCAGAATTCGATACCAAATCTGATTTTGCAAATATTCTACACTATCCCTAGTCTAGTCACAGTTTTCCTTTTACGAAACTAAGGCATTTATAGCTTTAAATTTAATAACTATACCAAATAGCAGCATTTTATATACAGTACTAAGTTATAAATGATACATTTTAGGTTGTTAAAACCATTAAAACAAGTTGCCCTGCAATCCTATGGCATGTGTGTGTGAAATCCAAGCTCGTTCATCTGACTTATCCTGTGCTCTGCTCTCCTGATACTCTCCAAGAAGGGAGGGAGAATATGCTAGTCCTGGAGTTGGTATACTTGTTTTCTCTCTGGCATATTCTCCCTCCCTTCTTGGGGAGTGTCAGGGCCCCCCATCTTCCACCCTGACTGGTGTCAGGCTGGCAGGGCTCTAGATCTGGCAGATTCTTCCGCCCCAGCCCACTGGATTGCTCAGTAAACTGCAAACAAGCAGCACATGCATTTCTATCATAATTTATAAGGCAAATACATTTGAGTGCAATGAATTAATGCACTATTATGCATAACAAAAAAAAATCTTATGGTTAGTTTTTAATACTAGATACTACCTACAGAAATTTATCCGTTTCCAGAGGAATATACCAAGGTAAACAATCCTCACTGCTGTGTTGTTTTTTAAAGAGAGTGATTTGTGCCTTTAGCATGCATTCCTAGCACGTAGGTGTATTTTAATTTTTCTACAACCAATGCTCATTGTGGCTTGGAATACCATCACACTCCTTTTCATGCCAACATAACTTGAGTCTGGCCTCCCACATTCTTCAAACCCATCCCACTCGAGGCACTGATAGCCATAGTAACTCAGTGAGCAGGACCAGTGAGTTAGCAAGAATTTATGTTTCAGAGGCATAATCGCATGTGGTCTATCTGAACTCGTAGATCAATTTTGTACTGAATCACACCACTGCTCCACTTACCTCATTCTTGTGTGAGTGGCAGTGGCTCTCCAAAGCCTTGATCAGAGAGAGGAACTTCCCTCTACTGTCACTTGAGATGCTTTTTAACCGGATTGAAATTAGGAACTCCTGTGTGCAAAGCATGTGCTTCCACTGAGCTATGGCCCCCTACCCTAGTCTGAAACAAGGGATGGTGTGTGTATATCTGCATGTGCATATGATTCTCACTCCTTCCTGGATAGTCTAGAGGGGAGTGCAGCACATTTTTCAAGCAATGACATTCAGTTTTGTAATTCAGAGAGCTTTCTCTAGATTTTCTGTGGACTTTTAAAAAAATGTTGCTTGCTTTGCTTGCAGATTCCTTTAGCTTTCTAGTTTTGCCCTATCGTGGCTTTGCCTGGGTCCTAGCAATGATAATGATTGACACATAGTTAGGTATAATATTTGGAAAGTGACCAAACAAGGAGCAAAAAATAGCAACAGGTTAAGGGAGCAAAATAAGCAAGCTGGAAACATGTCGCTGTGCAGCTGAAAGAAACTGCAAAGGAGAGAGTGTCTGCTGAAGGGAAAACAGACAGCCTCTGAAGAGTTGTTATTAAAGCGGACTCGCAAGACTGCATGGTAGCGCCTGTGGATGTGACTGGCATGCTGACCAAAGAAACTGGATAGGAAAAATAAAAAACACCATCATCCACAAAATGTTTTTGTGTTTAACCAATGTTTTATCCCTTTCAACTTTTCCCACCACAAATCTGCCTTCTGAATAAACCCTGGTTGGATATAGCTGTTGGATGCATAAAAGTCAATTGTGTGTTATAAAAAAAAGGCAGAAAGATCAGTTGAAATAGCAAACTTAAAAAGTATTAATATTTTATTCCATAAAGGTTTTTTTTTTAAAAAAGACCAAAGTATCCCCTTTTAAAATATTACTGCTAATAGCAATATTCGTAGTAGTAATAGTTTTACTATCACTATTATTAACAGGCATGACAATGCTTAATAGCAAGAGTATAGAATGGATTCTAAGATGTCACTATATATTAAACTGGTACCTGAAGTTAATTCATATCCCCACTCTTATGAAGCAGCTGCTTGAAGTTTTAGGAGGGAGTTAATGTTTAGGAATCAAACAAATTAACTGCTTTGGGCTAGTGATCAGTAAAGCTAGTGATCAAAAGGGCTTATGGATTATTCGGCTCTTGTTAGGGTTGACATATGTAGCAGTTGGCCATATTTTGCCAGAGATTCCCCCCATGTCACCCGTGTCCTTTTGGCTCATGAACTAGCTCAGATTCCCAGCTTTAATTTTTTTTAAAAAGGAAGAAAATGTGAGATGTGAGTCTCTGGCTCTTACAGAAGCAGAGATCCAAGGTAAAATGTGCAGGCAGTATTCTGCGCAATCATTTTGCAAGAAACAAGACCCACACTACACAGTATTGTCATAGCCAGTGAGTGAAGTCACACAGGAACAAGCTGCCTTAGTCCAAGTCTAGACCATTGGTCCACCTAGCTCAGTACTGTTGACACTCACTGGCAGTGCCTGTCCAGGATTTCAGGCAGGAGTTCTTTCCAGCTCTGCCTGGAGAAGCTGGGGATTGAATCTGGCACCTTTTGCATGCAAAACATGTGCTCTACCACTGAGTCATCATGGCTATGGCTGACATAGGGAGTGAGAGAACCTCGTAAACCACCTTGACCTCCTTGGAGAAAAGGTGGGATATAAATGTAATAATAAATAAATACCCTGCATCTATAACATACACTTATGTTTCAGGGGAACTAATAATATAGACAATATAGATAAAAATAATATAAAATATAATTTTAAAAATTACAAAAAAATATAAAATTAAAACAAAAGCTAATACATTAACAGTCCATTGAAATAATAATAAAAGTATCAAAACTACCTGTAAATTAAAAGTACTAAAATGATTAATACTTCTTAAAAGCCTGGAAATACTAACATTTTGGCATGGCACCTAAATTAGTAACATAGGTACCCAGTGGGCTTCACTGGTTGAGGAGTCACCACTGAAAAATCTTTTAATCCTTATGTGCATGGATTTTAGTCTGTACTAAAGGGATTGGCAACTGGAGACTCAGGAATTAAATTTGGCCGTCAAAGACCACTCTCCTCATAAACAAACACTGTTAGGTACCTCTGCCATTGTGTCCCTCACATATGTGTAGACTTTTTTCTCCTGACTTAATGACAGACATTTCACTAGTCCTCATAAAAAAAAATTAATGCCCCTGTTCCAGAGTAAAGGTAAACCATAAAGCTAAGTTTGGCAGTATTAAGACATGTGTGACTAGTTCTGGCATAAGCCTCCTTGTCTGCTCTTCATCACATCCCTTGTAAATTTTTAGCCTTGTCTGTCAGGCTGTGATAATGTTGGCCTTACTGTGCAAGGAAGGAATTTTAAATTATTCACATGCTTTAATTTTAAAGAGTTGGATTATATGCCAATGTAGAAAAAGCCAAACTTCTCCATTCTATACAAATATTTGGCCTTACCAAAGTAGGAAAGCTGAGTGACGACTTGAGGGGTGTGTTCAGTTTCGATCAGGAAAATGGTACATGGGGTGAAAGTTAAACACCTTTCTCAGCTCTAAATGCTAAACAAATTGGCATCTACCTCATCAACTGCATTTCAGTTTTTTTTTAAAAAAAGTTCAGGATATCACTGATGGATCTCCCATATAATGAATAGTTTGGCCTTAAAGGTAGGACTTTTTGTGATTTCATGTTGCCAGGCCCGGCCTCCAAGAATTCTTCTGTATCTTTAACAGTTGTGCAGGGGAAAGGGAGAATTCCACCTTGTGGTTTTTCCCATTACAGTGTTGCAAGAAAACCTGCACTTGGCTGAATTTTCTCTTCCCTTACAGAATTATTCTCAGGCCCTGAACCTGACAACCCTAACATCCACCCATAACTAAAGGAGTTATTAATAAGTAAGCACCACAGCTACCTCATGGTTAGTTTTGCTGGTAGGGTAGGGTTCACCCTGACCCTAGAAATAGTAAGCTGGATCATTTTCCAGCCACAATTCTACACAAGGGAAGACTCCATCAACAAGTTGTAACCTCTCCTTGGAGCAGATCTTCTGACTCAGGCTGCAATCCACTACACACTTACTTGAGAGAAAGTCCTGTAAGTCCCATTTAACCCGATGGAGCTTACCTTCAAGTAGGCATGCATTGGATTGCACCCTGCAGATCTATTCCATATCTTATTTATTTATTTATTTTATATCCTGCCCTTCCTCCCAGTAGGAGCCCAGGACAGCAAACAAAGCACTTGAACGTCTTAAAAACAGACTTTAAAACATTTTAAAACAAAATATCTTTAAAAACATATTAAAACAAAACATCTTTAAACACATATTTTTAAAAAAGCTTTAAGAAGATCTTAAAAAGCAATTCCTACACAGATGCAGACTGGGATAAGGTCTCTATTTGATATACTTGTTGAAAGAGGAAGGTCTTCAGTAGGCACCAAAAAGATCCGTTTCAATCCGGTTTTAGGCCTGGTTTTGGCACTGAAACAGCCTTGGTCGCCCTGTATGATGACCTTTGTCGGGAGAGGGACAGAGGGAGTGTGACTCTGTTGATTCTCCTTGATCTCTCAGCGGCGTTTGATACCATCGACCATGGTATCCTTCTGGGGAGACTCGCGGAGTTGGGAGTTGGAGGCACTGCTTGGCAGTGGTTCCGCTCCTACTTGGCGGATCGTCACCAGAAGGTAGTACTTGGGGAACATTGCTCGACACCTTGGACTCTCCATTGTGGAGTCCCTCAGGAGTCGGTTTTGTCCCCCATGCTTTTTAACATCTACATGCAGTCTCTGGGTGCCGTCATCAGGAGTTTTGGAGTGCGTTGCCATCAGTACGCTGATGACACGCAGCTCTATTTCTCCTTTTCATCTTCTACAGGTGAGTCTGTGGATGTGCTGAATCACTGCCTGACCGCAATAATGGACTGGATGAGAGCTAATAAACTGAGACTCAATCCAGACAAGACTGAGACTCTGTTGGTGAATGCCTTCCCTGCCCAGATGGTGGATGCTTACCCTGTTCTAGATGGGGTTACACTCCCCTTGAAGGAACAGGTTCGTAGTCTTGGGGTTCTTTTCGATCCTTCCTTGTCTCTGGAGGCGCAAGTGGCCACGGTGGCAAGGAATGCGTTCTACCACCTTCGGTTGGTAGCCCAGCTACGCCCCTATCTGGACAGGGATGACCTCGCCTCAGTTGTTCATGCTCTGGTAACTTCTAGGTTGGATTACTGTAATGCGCTCTACGTAGGGCTGCCCTTGAAGACAGTTCGGAAGCTTCAGCTAGTGCAAAACGCAGCAGCCAGACTGTTGACGAGGACCAGCCGGTCAGCGCATATAACACCTGTTCTGGCCCATTTGCACTGGCTACCTATTTGCTTCCGAGCCAGATTCAAGGTGCTGGTTTTGACCTATAAAGCCTTACACGGCGTGGGACCGCAGTATCTTGTGGAACGCCTCTCCCACTATGAACCGACCCGGTCACTTCGCTCAGCGTCTAAGGCCCTCCTCCGGGTACCAACCCATCGGGAAGCCCGGAGGACAGTTACTCGATCTAGGGCCTTTTCTGTAGTGGCCCCCGAAATGTGGAATAGCCTCCCCGAATAAGTACGCCTGGCGCCGACGCTTCTATCTTTTCGGCGCCAGGTTAAGACCTGGCTTTGCTCCCAGGCATTTTAATGTGTTTAATGTTACAATTTTAAATCTCTTTGTTTCTGTTTATTTATTGTGATATTTTGTATTTCTGTATTTTTAATCTTTTGTACACCGCCCAGAGAGCTATTCGCTATGGGCGGTTTAAAAATGAAATAAATAAATAAATAAATAAATAAATAACACAGATGGCGCCTGTCTGATATTTGTTGTTATGTGCCTTCAAGTCAGTTATGACTTATGGCGACCCTATGAATCAGTGACCTCCAATAGCATCTGCTATAAACCACCCTGTTCAGATCTTGTAAGTTCAGGTCTGTGGCTTCCTTTATGGAATCAATCCATCTCTTGTTTGGTCTTCCTCTTTTTCTACTCCCTTCTGTTTTCCCCAGCACTATTGTCTTTTCTAGTGAATCATGTCTTCTCATTATGTGTCCAAAGTATGATAACCTCAGTTCCATCTTTTAGCTTCTAATGATAGTTCTGGTTTAATTGTTCTAACACCCAATTATTTGTCGTATTTGCTAAGCTCTCCTCCAACACCACATTTCAAATGAGTTTATTTTTCTCTTATCCACTCTTTTCACTGTCCAATTTTCACATCCATACATAGATATTGGGAATACCATGATCTGAATGATTCTGACTTTAGTTTTCAGTGATACATTTTTGCATTTGAGGACCTTTTCTAGTTCTCTCATAGCTTCCCTCCCCAATCCTAGCTGCCTTCTGATTTCTTTATTATTGTCTCCATTTTGGTTAATGTCTGTGCCAAGGTATTGATAATCCTTGACAAGTTCAATGTCTTAGTTGTCAACTTTAAAGTTACATAAAACTTCTGTTGTCATTATTTTAGTTTTCCTGACATTCAGCTGTGGTCCTGCTTTTGTACATTCCTCTTTAACTTTCAACAGCATTCATTTCAAATCATTACTGGTTTCTGCTATGGTATCATCTGCATATCTTAAATTATTGATATTTCTCCCTGCAGTTTTCACACCTCCTTCATCTTGATCCAATCCCGCTTTCTATATGATATGTTCTGCATATAGATTAAATAAATAAGGTGATAAAATACACCCCTGTCTCACACCCTTTCTGAAGGGGAACCAATTGTTCTCCATATTCTGTCCTTACATTAGCCTCTTGTCCAGAGTATAGATTGCACATCAGGACAATCAGATGCTGTGGCACCCCCATTTCTTTTCAAGCATTCCATAGTTTTTCATGATCTACACAATCAAAGGCTTTGCTGTAATCTATAAAAGCATAGTGTGATTTTCTTCTGAAATTCCTTGGTCCGTTCCATTATCCAGCGTATGTTTGCGATATGATCTCTGGTACCTCTTCCTTTTCTAAATCCAGCTTGGACATCTGGCATTTCTTGCTCTATATATGGTAAGACCTTTTGTTGTAGAATCTTGAGCATTACTTTACTTGCATGGGATATTAAGGCAATCATTCGATTACTGCATTCCCCGGAATCCCCTTTTGTTGGAATTGGGATATATATTGAACGCTTCCAGTCTGTGGGCCATTGCTGTTTTCCATATTTGTTGACAAATCTTTGTCAAAATTTGGACAGATTCAGTCCTAGTAACATGTAGCAACTTTATTGGCATGCCATCTGTTCCTGATGATTTGTTTCTTCCAAGTATTTTAAGAGCAGCTTCCACCTCACATTCTAAAATTTCTGGTTCTTCATTACAATTCCTCTGGGAACGGTTCCCCCATGAATTAGTCTGTCTTCCTTGCATCTCTTTTATATAGTTCTTCAGTGTATTGCTTCCATCTTCCTTTTATTCCATCTTGGTCGGTCAGTGTGTTCCCCTGTTGATTATTCAACATCCCTACACTTGGTTTACAATTCCCTTTAATTTCTCTGATCTTTTGGAATAGGGCTCTTGTTCTATCTTTTTTGATGTCCTCTTCTATTTCTGTACAATAACTATTGCATTAGTTCTCTTTGTCCCTAAGTACTAGTTGCTGTATTATTGCATTTAGGATTCTGACCATGTTTCTCTCTCCTTTTGCTTTTGCTTTCCTTCTTTCTTTAACCATTTTAAGAGTTTCTTCTCCATTGAGGTCTTTCTCTCTTTTTAACTAGAGGTATTGTGTTTTTGCATTCTTCCCTGATAATGTCTCTGACTTCACTCCATAGTTCTTCTGGTTCTCTGTCACCTAAATGTAAAGCCTCAAATCTTTACATTCTTCTGGGATGTTATTTAAATTGTATTTTGGTATTATGATTGGTTTGTTGCTCTTCTTTAGCTTTACTCTGATTTTCGATATGATCAGTTCATGATCTCTATCACAGTCTGCTCCTGGTCTTGTCTTCACAGTGAGTATGGAGCATCTCCATCTTCTTCTGACAATTATACAATCAATTTATGGTAATGTCCAGGTGTACAATTGTCTTCTCGGTTGTTCAAAAAATGTGTTTGCAAGAAACAAATTATTGGCTCCACAGAATTCAATAAGTCTCTCTCCTCTCTTAATTTCTATCTCCTAATCCCCATTTCCCCACAATTCCTAGTTCTTCTCTGTTCCCTACTTTTGCATTCCAGTCCCCCATGGTTAGCAGAACATCTTGTTTTGGTGTGTGATCAATTTCTTCCTGTACTTCTGTGTAGAATCTCTCCAGTTCCTCTTCTTCTGTGTTTGCCATTGGAGCATAGACTTGGATGATGATTATGTTAATAGCTTTCCCATTAAATCTCATTGATATAACTTGCTCAGACCTTGCATTAAGGCTGCTATTTGCTTTTGCTACATCATTTCTCACTTTTAAAGCAACTCCATTTCTTCTTAATTTCTCATTTCCTGCATAAAATATTTTGCAGTTGTGTGATTGAAAATGTCCCATTCCCGTCCATTTTAATTCACTCACACCAAGTATTGTAGTCTAATATTTAGGGGGAGGGAATTCCAAAGGGTAGGTGCCACTACATTAAATGTGCTCTTCCTATGTTGTGCAGAATGGACCTTTTCATAAGTTGGTATTTGTAGGAGGCCCTCACCTGTAGAGCATAGTGATCAACTGGCTATACAAGGGGTAAGATGATCCTTTGGTATCCTTGTCCCAAGCTGTGTAGGGCTTTATACACCAAAACCAGAACGTTGAACTTGGCCCAGAAGCTAATGGGCAGCCAATGCAATTATTTCAGCAGCAGGATGACATGTTGGTGATACCCTGCCCCTGTGAGCAGTTGTGGTGCTGTATTTTGCACCAGCTGCAGCTTCTGGACTAATGTGAAGGGCATCCACACATAGAGTACATTACAGTAATCCAGCCTGGAGTTACCAGTGCATTAACAACAGTGGTCAGACTATCCCAGTCCAGAAACAGCTGTCTTAGCAGCCAAAGCTGGTAAAAGGCACTCCTAGCCACTGAGGTCACGTAGGCAGTGACAAAGGTGGATCCAGGAGCACCCCCAGACTACAAACCTGCTCTTTCAGAGAAAGTACAATCCTATCCAAAGCAGGCAACTGACCAACTATTTGAACTCAGGAACCACCAACCCACAACACCTCCATCTTGCTAGGATTCAGATTCAGTTTACTGGCCCTCATCCAACTCACCACTGCGTCCAGGCAACCAATTCAGGACTTGCATGGCCTTTCCTGATTCAGATGTTACAGGGAAATAGAATTGGGTGTCATCAGTGCACTGCTGACATCTCGCCTCAAATCTCCTGATGACCGTCACATAGATGTTAAACAGTATCAGGGACAAGATGGTACCCTGCGGCACCACAGAGCACAACTGCCAGGGGGCTGAAAGACAATCATTCAATGCTGTTCTCTAAAAATGACCCTGGAGATAAGATCAGAACCACTGTAAAACAGTGCCTCCAATACCCATCTCACCAAGTTGGCTCAGAACGGTACCATGTTCATTAGTATCAAAAGCTGCTGAGAGATCAAGTAAGAATAACAGCATTGCACTCCCCCTGTCCTTCTCCCAATAAAAGTCATCCGCCAGAGTGACCAAGGCTGATTCAGTCCCATAACCAGGCCTGAACCCAGATTGGAATGGGTCAAGAGAATCTGTTTCATCCATAAGCCACAACTCTCTCAATCACCTTCCCTAAGATGGAGGTATTTGTGACTGGGTGGTAGTTGTCACCAACCAATGGGTCCAGGGTGGGCTTTTTTAGGAGTGGTCGGAACACTGCCTCTTCCAGAGTGGCTGGGACCATTCCCTCCCACAAAGATGCATTGACCGCACCCTGGATCCACTCGGTCATACCCCTACCGCAAGCTTTAATAAGCCAAAAAGGGCAATAGTCGAGAGGACCCTTGACGTGGCCAAGGTGTTTGTGACAATGCGGCCAGCAATCAGGCCACATCAACTGAAACTGATCCCAAGAAGCTGCAGCAGACATTGCACTGGACACCTCATTGGGGACTACACTAGATGTGGATGGGGCATCAGGATTGCTATGGAGGTGAGCAGCTTTATCCTCAAAGTGCCTTGCAAACAATTCACAGTGGGCCTAAAACTCCATTTCCTGGAGTTGATGTCAACAGACCCCTGACATTACAAAAAAGCCCCACTGGACAGCTAATTGATGTGATGGTGGCGGAGAAATGGGCCTCCTTCGCTGCCCTCACTGCCACATAGTATGCATAGTTATATGGTTTTATTCATTCCCAATCAACCTTACACACATCTTTCATCACTTGCGCTCTAGCCATTGTCCAGCCTGTTTCATTGCCCTTAGTTCACTGGTGTACCAAAGTGCAAACCAGACTCCACAATGCTGGAGAGGATGCTCAGGGCAACCACGTTAAGAGCCCAACATGTCTTGCTGTTTCACCTGCTCTATCTACTGGGATAGTAGGGCATTCAGGGATCCAATGGATTCCATTAGTCTCCAAGGGCGGACCATCTTAACCTGTTCACCACCCCTGCAGGGGAGAATTGGAGCTATAAGTCTAAACTTCACCACGAAGTGGTCTGACCATGTCAATGGGGTGACAGAACACCCCTTCCTCCGTCTGGAGCAAAAATCAAGTTGAGGGTGTGCCCTGCCCTATGTGAACCAGTGACAACTTGAGAGAGCCCCATGGAGGCCATGAAGTCCTGAGCCAGAACAGTAGAGGCAGCCTTATCATGGACACTGAAATCACCTAGGACTATCGTTCTGGGTTCTTCCAATAGCACAGCCAAAACGGCCTCTGTCAGCTCGGTCAGAGAAGCTACTGGGCAGCAGGATGGAAGGTACACCAACAGAAACATAGTTTACTGTCTCCTTAGCCTGACACCAGGTGCAGCCACCCACAGATAGCTCCAAGACAGAGTGGTTTTCTGGTGACAGAGATGGAAGTGCTGTAGACCACAGCAACCTCCCCCCATCCCTGCAGCCTGGGCTGGTGTTGCACCAAGTATCCAGGTGGGCAAAGCTGGGTCAGATGAGCTCCTCCCAGCTCACCCATCCAGGTCTTGGTAATATACACCAAATCGGCACCCTATCCACAATGAAATCATGGATGAATGTGGTCTTATTGTGTACATACCTTAATAAGCATCCCACATTGCACTTCACATGGCAGGCTTGGTTGTTACTGTGCTGATGTGAACAAAGAGCTGTTGAAGAATGTTCTGAAAAGCGGAGAGACATTTAGTAATCATTCCTTCTAATAGTGAGTTAAAGTGATAAGTGCCAATAGAACTGTAGCCAAAGTAGGGCCACTGAAAAACAGGCGGTATCAGCATTCTCTGGAAAACTCTGAGGTTTGCAGTATTTTTTTTTTAAAAAAAAACTAAAAAAAAAAACTAAAGGGAAAACCCTCCACCATTGAGGACCGAGCATGCTCACTAAAGATGGAATGCTGCATATTAGCTAGGAAAGAAAAATTGAAAACTTGGGTAGGGGAGGGGAGTAGAATGTCCTGCTGGAAGAAGACATAGCTGGTTAGCTGGAAACCTAAACAGAAGTACTCTTATTACGAAGTGAGAGTACATTCTAACATTTTGTTGCAGGTTCCACTTTTAATTATTTTTTAATATTGCTGTTGGTTAACTGATTTCTCTCCTGCTATTTGGGCTGAACCAGACCTTCAAGGTAGGTTACACAATACAAAGAAGCAGAGCATCTAAAATATTTAAAAATGCTAAGAACAACAATAAAATTTAAGAACAACGAGAAGCATAACAATCAATAAAATGACACAACCATAAAATATTGAAGTACCCCCAATCTAAACAAGCCTGGTGCATTTAATAATATTTCAAAAATTAAATCCATCTTTTCTGAAATGCTATAGAGATCTTCCAAAGTGAGTTTATCCTGCAATTCCTGGAAAATAAGACGAGGGTATTGAGTTCAAATTCTTGCAA
Organism: Rhineura floridana; assembly: GCF_030035675.1. NCBI lineage: Eukaryota > Metazoa > Chordata > Lepidosauria > Squamata > Rhineuridae > Rhineura > Rhineura floridana. The sequence goes on along the minus strand of NC_084486.1, from coordinate 14,732,970 downwards.
GATTAGTTGCTGATTTTAGGGAAATCAATTTTGAATGTATTTAAGAGTTCTGATTTGGTGGTCCAGTACTGGAGCAGTTTCCTAAGCAACCTGATTGGTAATTTCCAATTGCTTCCTAACAGAATTAACTCTAGAGTTGGCTCACTTAATTCTAAATGATGCTGAATTATTGGCAATTTCAGTGTCTTTTCTCTGACACTCTTGCCATCTCCCCTCGTGAAGTGCATGTTGCAGTGCTTAGACAAGAAGCACACTCTGCTCCATCTCAGTTTATTTATGCCCAGGCATTTACAGCATGACAACAAAGAATTGTTTCATGGGCTCTTAAAATAACATCAAAAGCTAATAATTCACATTTGGAAAACAGGCAGGAATTAGACAGAACAAAGTTAACTGCAAAGGCAGTTAATCCCAAAGAATCCCAAAGAATCCCAAAGGGATAAAATGTGAGAAATAAACTGCAGTAACATAATGTTTGCTAACGCAGGAAGATAATCACTCCCACTTGGCTGGTTATGCATGTTTTCCTTCTGATTGTTCAGACCATTTGTCTGATTTATAAATTGGATTTATTTATTTTAATTCGAGAGCCCTTCTTTGTTAACATCCTAGATTTTCTCTTGTCTATCTTAGTTACCAACATTCTGTTACACTCTAATCTGACCAGAAATAGAACTCTGAAACTTATTATGCAGATGAACAGGTGGCGCTCTGTCGATAGGAGACTTGATACTCGGTGCCAGAGTACTTGGGGATCACCAGCAACCAGGAGCAGGCTTACCTGCCCATCCAATCTCAGTGGTGTCTGTGTAGGCACCTCTCTACTTCTTCCCATATAAATTAATGCTTGTCGTTCACTCTTGTGGGAAAAAGCAAAGTGTTGTACTTGGACATTTTGGGAAGGGCAAAACCTTTAGTCCCCAGTGAAAGTAACTCTTCTGCAGTGGACTCCCAAGGAATCTTGAAACAGTGAAACTTCCTCCCTCTGCATATATCCATAAATTTGGGCTTTTGGTTGGTGATAATGATTAGCATTTATGTCAAACTTTAGTGTATGCTCTGCTCTTCACATAGTCCTAACTTCAACCCTGCAGGGTAGGTCAGTATTATTCCACTGTTGTAAATGGAGGTTGAAACTGCAGAACGGTCACTGGTTTAAAGCCATAAATTGAATTGAGGCTTGAAGGCTGCTCAGTCTCTTCAGTGCTATGGTGCCCTATCTCTCAGTTAAATGCCCTAAGTAAAGTCACCTCTGACTCAAGATGAAATAAAAGCAGAGAAGATATCCTTTTTCTAAAAAATAAGAATAAATTATCTCATAATGTAACTCTAATTAAGGAGGTGCACAACTAGCCCTTAAATTTAATGTAGCCTGAGAGAAAATCCTGGTAGTACTTTGAAACATTTAAACATGCTGATAATGAAACTGCACCATGAAGAGATTCTTCAGCCCTTGGTGTGCTGAAGAGACTCCTGGGGAGTAAAATAGTAAGCCAAGGTTTGAAAAAGACATAAAATATATGGGGCAGGATATTTAGGTCAGCAAATGGGAATTTGATTTGGAATTGCTAATTAATTTTCCTACTTAGACAATTGTTGTTGTTATTATTATTGTTATTTATTAAATTTATATCCTGCTCTTCCTCCCAGTAGGAGCCCAGGGTGGCAAATTAGTGGACAAACATATGCTTTGTATGCTTATGGTCCTCATTCAGTACACTGCATCTTTAGTTAAAAGTATCCTAGACAGAGCTGGGAACGCCTCTGCTTGGAACGCTAAAGAGCCATAGCGAGTCAGAGCAGAGGATATAGCAACACAGGGCAAGCAAGATGGACTGATTCTGAGCTTCCACACCTGCTGTGAATGCGGTTTTATAACTGCCCCACTTCATTGGATTTGTGGCGGTATGACAAAATGAATATGAAGGCTCCTAGAAAGTAGAAAGGCTATGAGTTGGCACTTAAATGATGACGACACTGTGCAGATGTTGTAAAACACAACAACAACCTTGCATGCATGAGCAGCACTGATTTCCCATTACATTCCTGCTCGTAAACACCTATCATGTATTTGTGGGTGGGCACATTATGCTAATTCAGGAGTTGTTGGTTGGAAATGTGAAAAACGTTGGCTTTCCATAAGCAAGTAAATTGAAAAATAATAACACGCCTCCATGCAGAAAATATTGCTGTGTGTTTTTTGACCTAGAAACCACAATGCTATCATGTTGTCAATCACAAGAAAGTCGCAATTAGAAACTAAAGTGACAGTCCTGTTGCATCATTGTGTTCCTCTCCTATGCATTGCTCCAAATGTGGGAGTCTCCTACTGCTAATCCTCCTCCCCTGGAGGCACCCCTCACATTTGCGGAACTCTTCATGCACCACTGGGGCTGACTGGACCTTACTTGTATGTGAGAGAATCAGAATTGCTAGGGTGCTAATGAGAATGCATGACTTGCCCTAAAGAGCTGTGGGGTGGGATGCAAACATGTAATTTAGGATATAATTTTTAAGGGCACATCCATATAGCAGTTTACTGTGGACTCAGTGCTGCTCATGCATACAACTTCTATCACCCTCACTGACACCCCAATCTGTGCTGCTTCCAAATGTTTCCATACAAAACTGCTTCATTTTAATAGCCTTCAAACTAAGTTTATTTCTTTTGGCCTGTCATTAGGGTCCCATGTATGCATTCAGTACAATCAAGTATCATTGTTTCCCTGGACTATACCACTTATAAAGTGGAGATTGTGGAGAATTGCTTGGTTGATGGCTTCTCCATTAAAAAAAAAAAGGCCCTGTACATAGAAAAGCAGCATGTTAAAGAAAAAGTTAAACTGAACTCTTCTGCACATGCTAGTTTTCTATGTACAGGGTTATTTTTAGGGTGTGGAAGGGGAGCATTCAAATGTTCATCTTTTTACCTGCACCCTGCTTGATACTACTGATAGTATAAGCTGGCCCTCAAAAGGTATTAAAGTGCAAGAGTACAGCCCTTTCAACCAGGGTACATTACAAAAGGCTCATTTACTCCTCAGACTAGGTTGTGTTGGCTGCTCCTTAGGGACGTTTCATGCATTACAGCAGCCACACAAAGGTTGCAGAGAAGCACTTCCAGCTGGTGAGGTCTCTTTGCAGCAGCTATAAATAACATATGCAACTGGCTTAATGTATATATTGCACCACTATCACCACATGGAGAAGCTTGATATGAATCCTGTACATCTTTGACAACAGCCACTGTCACTTAGGATTTCCAGTTTTGTTTTGTTTTGTGAAAAATGCTGGTCCCTTGGTTATGTAGCAGAATATGTTTTGATTGCCTGGACTGGTAAATACCTTTCATGGGTCTAGACATGTACCAAATGACAGGGCCAATCCACACATTGAGCAGATTACATCTGCACAGCCACTGCGTTGAGCCAGGGCTTGCAGAAGTCTTTTTTGTTTGTTCCGTTACCCTGCTGTCCAGAAGGTATAAGTATGACAACATGTTCTTTGCTAAAGGCCAATTAATTTCCATTTTATTGAGCAATAAGCCTGCTCCTCTGACAGATAGTATGGTGGAAAATAAACCCAGCTTCCAAGAATTTGTAAGCCTCACTTGAAAATTAGACTTAATTTATTTATTTGTTCTGTTCATTTTAAAATACGTTGAAGTGATAGTTCAAGTAATCAGTGTCATACAAAGGTCTGGTTAATTCAGATGATACCACACTGCTGTTTTCCACAGTTACAATAAATGTATTAGTGGAAAGCATTATTTGAAAAATTAACATTCTGGATCATGATCTTGGAAATGAATTTGATTTTTGTTTTGCCTTTTTCTGCATATGGATATATTTACTTCAGAGACACCCCACTAGGGTAGCTATGGTGTATGCTGCGTAGATGCAGCATTCTTTCTACTTCCGACAGTGACCTCAGGATTGATCTCTTTTAAATTCCGGCAGTTATGTCCGTTGTTCTGCCAAGTATGCATATATATATATATATATATATATATATGTACACACACACACACACACACACATACAAAATGGTTTCAGACCAACAGCTTAAAATGGAATTGCAATAAAGGTTTCTTAGCCAAACATTTAATCCTCAAGGAGCTCCACAGGAGGCAAAACAGCATTCTTAAGTGTGTCACTCTTTAAAAAGAAGTCCTCCACATCTGCTGTTTTTCTTCCATTGCAAACATTTAAAGGCCTAACAAAATGAAAACTGGCTCTTGCTTCCCCCTCTCCCTTGTTCTTCAAACCATAGGTCAAACTGACATGACGTTTCCTGCAGGAAACAGTCTAAGCAAAATCTGATGACCAGTATTAATGTGCTGGAGTTAATACTCATTAAATGAGTTAATGCTCATTTCCCACTTTTCTACATACCTTTCCCCGACCTCACATTATTGGCTACCCCAGCAAACACCAATAAAACACTGTGCTTGTTTTTAAACTCAACTTGGTTGGCTAAAGCCAAATTTTAACTTGTGCATCTCCCCTTTGGAAGAAAGGACAGGGAGGTTAGTAGCCTGTAACTATAGGGATGTTTCAGCTGCAGGCAATTCAGTGACAAAAATGGGAAGCCTCTGTGTGTGTGCATGCACGCACACACAAAATGTTATCTGCAGAATGAATGGCCACCCTTGTCCCTAATATAGTGCTCATGTGTGTAGGGCTTTTCTTCAGTATAAGTAGCCAGTTGTTCAGCATTCAACAGATGAAAAGACTCCCTGCAGAGCTTTGGACAAGAATTAGAAAGTTCCTCTAAGACTCTGTCTTGTTAACTGGTCTCCTAAACTCCAACTTCCCTGTGGGATTTTTTTTAAAACTCTATACATCTTGTATGAGGGACTGTCAAGCTTTGTCACTGTGTAAGCCTATAAAACATTGCTTTACTATAGCATGGCCAGGTTTATCCAGTCTGTCTCCTCCTCTCCAGAATGGTCCCAGCACCCCCTTTCTTTTTCTTGTTTTGCCTCACTTCACCTTTTAGGCCACACACACAAACACAAAACCCCAAATTTGGGCGCTTCCAGACTCAGTATTTTGCATGAAGGATTGAGACACATACCAGAAGTTTGGGTTTGTGCAATGAAAGTGGATCAAAGTGTTCTGTCACCCTAGCACAAGAAATCCACAAACCACTCTGGGATTAACTTTGTGAGGCGAATAGGGATCTCCTAACAGCTGTCAGCGCCCTTAACAAGTACAGTTCCCAGAATTCTTTGGGGGAAGTCATACTATTTAAAGTGGAATAAGAGTGGGGAAAATGTATGGTGTGAATGTGGTCTAGTACAGTTTACTGAAGAGTGAAGCTTGGCTCTTTTTTCTTTTTAAACCTTTGTGATAACTATAATTCATCCAGTTTTTTGCATTCTAAAAATATTAACTTGAAAAACTGTCATAACAGAGTTCTCAGCACCCTCATGAGCTACAACTCCCTGGATTCTTTTGGGAAAGCCATCATAATTAAAGTGGAATAAACTTACACTTGTTACAAATACATATATCTAATATTTTGATCCCCGCCCCAAATATCCCTGTAAAACAAGACAATTGCAAACCATACCATGAGCGGAGGCAAGGGAACACTTGTGTTTCAGCTATCTGCACAGATGGTGCTATATAACTGATTGACTGACTGAACTAATTTTGCAACATTATTCTTAAAATACACGTGCAAGTGTCTGTTGTGGCTCTCTATTCCTCCCTGTCATGGGAAAACAAAATTAATGAATTAGCTTCCAGGTTGTTATTACCTACCTTTTTCTACCTAATGATTAGGGCTGGCTCTAATCTTGAAATGTTTTTTTTTGAAAAACTGGTCGGGTGGGGGAAGGGAACAGGTAACTAGTCTAAGGGAGAACAGATAGGGCAGCCTTTCCCAGCTAGTGGGCCACCAGATGTTGTTGGACCACAACTCCCATCAGCCTCAGCCAGCATTGCCAATGGTCAGGAAAGATGGGAATTGTGGTCCAACAACATCTGGTGGCCCACTAGTTGGGAAATGCTGAGATAGGGGATGGCAGCAGCTACCTTACCTCTGAGGATTTAAACATATAGAGCTGGTGGCTGAGCCAGATGGGAGATGGAGTCCAACAGCATCCAGAGGCCCACAGGTTCCTCATAATTAGGCATGATCGTTGTTGTTGTTGTTTAGATGCCCATTTTGCATATGTTATACCACTGCCCACAAATTCCAAAAGCTCGGACCAATACCCTGGCAGAACAAGAAGGTTTTAAATTGAAATCTTCCAGCCTTCTGGGCATCCAAGGAGAGAGAATTCCAGAGAAAAGGCCTACATTTCCACCTCATCTAATTCTGCTTTCTTTTAATTTATTTCTGTGCTCCATGGCATCTTTGTAATGATGCCTTTGCCATTTTTGCAACTGTTGAAACAAATTACTGTGATGCAATTTCTAGGTCAATTTGTTACACTAGTGAAAAAGTGGTTTGGGATACAACTCCAATGTAGCAGTTGCTTCAACCTGTCTTAAATACTTATTTGCTGATGCAGTTTAGGGCCATTAGATAACCTCTTACCTAATTCCTTGTAGATGTTATTCTGCTATCTTTTCAGTGCTGGCTGAACCCTGGAATCCTTACCCCCTCCCTTCCCAAAGGATAGTTTTTGGCTGCAGTAGTTAATGTGCCCTATTTTCATTATTCTTGTCTGCACTCCAGGTGATATCATAATTTCCATTGAAACCCCTTAGTTTCAGAGGGGCTTATAATTTTGGCCATAAAAACGTTCACTATGCTGAAAATTGGCACTGATAGGAAAAACTATTTGACCATTTTTATAAACACACAGACACAATGCATCATGTTTTAGAGGCTTTTCCACCCACTGCTATCCCTCCACCTTCTAGAACAGCCCCCCACAAAAAATTAATGCTATTTTTCTGGCTTATAAACAGGTCTCATTGGATATACCTTTGGAATAAAAGCAATAGATGAATGATTTTATGAGCCAAAATAAAGTACTTCGAGGCAATCCATCACACTAGCATGAAAATGCAAGTGATTTACTGTTCTTTTAATTATTTTATTTTAAAAAAACTTTATTAAGAAACATATATAAAAATGATTATTAATTTGTGCTAAAGAATTCAGGGATACACCAAAGCACTTAAAGCCTCTTTTCTCTTGCTGGGCCAGTTCTGTCTCTGTGTGCCCTGCTATGTGCCAGGTTTGTCTCAGTGTGCCCAGCCATTCATAGCGCTATGCCATGTGTTGACGTTGTAGGCATCTTTTAATCACACTTACAGAGCAATACTATGTACGTTTACTCAGAAATCCCATTGAGTTCAATGGGGCTTACTCCCAGGTAGGTGGATCATGGTCTTAATGTTTTTTGGTATAATTTAACTGTATAGGGGGCAGGTGGCTAAAATGAGCACACTGCAGCATGAATGCTTCAGCCACCTGCAGCAGCAGGAGGCAAGGGCGGCAGGCAAGTCCGGACCTCCCTGCAGGACAATGTCCCTGCAGAATGAACACTTGGCAGCAGCAGGAGGCATGGGGGGCAGGAGGTGAGGGCAGCAGGTGAGAGAGCAAGCAAGATGGGAGCGTGAGGCAGCCTGGTTGAGCCACGGAGGAACAGACAGGACAGCCCGCGGTAGCTCCTCATCAACTGTCCTGTTCTGCTGTTGCTGCCTCCCGACCTCAAGGTGAACCTCAGCTGTGGAAGGCGAGGAGTGAAGCCACTGGAGAGCAAGATGGTTGCTGAGGCTCTGCCATGTGTTGCTTGCCATGGCTGTCTGCCTCCCCACAGGAGAAGTTCTGAAGGGGAGGAGCGAAGGACGTTTGGTGACCTGTGGGAGGGGAGATTGGAGAGGCATGGTATAAAAGGAGTCCAAGCACAATAGTAGCCACACCTGTGAGTCACAGAAGCTGGGTGCAGGACCTGGACCAGCTTGCCCTGTTGCAGCTGCTCAGCTTGGTGGAGGAAAGCAGGTGTGATGGGCTTGAGAGGGAGGAAGAGAGGAAGGCCCAAGCAGCACATTTCCCTTCCCCAAGTCACAGCAAATGGCTTCAGCTCCTCCTCCCACCCCCCAATTTGAGTCCTCAAAGACCCCCATTTCTTTACCCTAGGAGGAGTTGTTGTGGAATTAGGAGTGGTCTGTGGCAAGGAAGAGTTGAGAAAAGAAGGGATGATGAGGAAGGGAAAAGGTGGAGAAGGCAAAAATGGGGTGTGCAAAGGGAGAATGCAGAATAGGTGGGAGGGGGAAAGGAGTGAAGGTAAAAATGGGGGTGCAGAGGGGGAATGGCAAGTGGGGCAAGCAGAGGGACAGAGCTCCCCTACTACTGAGCATATTTTTTGGGGGAAAGTGCCCTGCTGGGAGGAAGAGCTGAATATAAATAAAATAATAAATTAATTAATAAATAAAGCACTGAAGCAGGTGCTCTTAGTATACTGACTACAGTATTTCCCTTTTTTGTAAAGGATTTTTAAAGAAAGTTTGAAAAATGTTCGATTTCACAATAGTTCTTGTTGGAGTTACTATAATGGCTTCTAATCATGGTTAGAAATGGATTTGGCTTGAATTAATCATAGTTAGTGATACATCATAGCAGATGTAATGCTGTACCATTTGTTGTTGTTATGTGCCTTCAAGTCGATTACGACTTATGGCGACCCTATGAATCAGCGACCTCCAATAGCATCTGTCATAGACCACCCTGTTCAGATTTTGTAAGCTGAGGTCTGTGGCTTCCTTTATGGAATCAATCCATCTCTTGTTTGTGTTGCGTGTGTGCGTGTGTAGATCATACAAGGATGGAATCCAAGAGCCGCATAGAACAGGAATAAGCCAGGCCAGGCAAGTTTCTTGTAAGAGTCTTTACTACGCAAAGACATTAGACACAGTTCTCTCCACAGACAGTTTCCCCCACTCTCAGTTTTTCCAAGCTTCCCACCTTATCAGGCTTCCCAGCCAGCTACTGACCTTGGCAAACCTGGCGTTCTGTTCTCACAGCTTAACCCTTCTGCTTCAGGTTTCACTCTCTCTGCTAAAATCCCTGTCTGTGAGTCTCACAGCATGCTTCACTGGCCAACAGCCCCCACCTGAGACTCACAGATTACAAAACTTCATTGTTCATTATTACATTTCTACAATATTAACTTTTCATTACAATACATATCAGTACATTGTTTGTTTTCTTACAGTTTCTATTTACATTTTCAGTTCAGTTCTTGTTTCTTTATTTCTTTATTCACACAAGTTTCACAGATTCATTTTGTTCACTTTTATTTGATGATACATTTATATTTCATTCCTCAACACAAAACTTCCACATGAGATCCATTGTTTCTTTATCTATTGGTCCTTCTTTTTCCCATTCTACTGGATATGTGTCTGTTTCATTATTCTGTTGTGTAACATTAAATGTGAATCTCTGAGGTGGTTGACCTTTCGTTTTTCTTTCTGATCTTCTAACATTATCTATTTCCATTTCTTCCTCACTCTCTATTTTACTTGGACCTGCACCTGTTCCTGCACTTGTACTTGGCATTTCTGTATCTTGCATTGTCATGTCTTCACCTCTCAGCCTTTTTACAGTACGTTTGCCACCGTGTATTAGATCAGTCAATGCAGTTCTTAATGGAATTTGCTGCCCAAAAGGAACATCTGCTGCTTCCTGCTTGCTTGCACTATCAAGTATAACTGTTTGACTGTCTCTCCAAGGTTTATCTATCACCTTTATGCTTCTGCTTAACACTACTTGTTGTTTCTCAGGCAACCAAACTCTATAGTATGAATTCTGAAATCCCAAAATGCGTCCTGCCTGAGCTCTTGAGGCTAATTTACCATGCCTTTTCTGTTTTGCAACATGTACCCAGCATTTTGCCCCAAAACGTTCTATGTGTTTCACCCTGGGCTTTCTTCCAGTCAGTTTCTCATAGGGAGACATGCATATTGTTCTGTGCATGAGACGGTTCTGAATATAAACAGTGTACAGAATACATTCACCCCAATAAGTGTTATTCATATCTGCATCTGCTAGCATGGCTCTCATTGAATCCTGCAATGACCAGTTCCTCCTCTCTGCAGTTCCGTTGGAGGATGGGCTGAAGGGAGCAGTGAGACTCTGTATTATTCCCTTCTTTTCCAAATATGTTTTAAATGAATTACTGGTAAATTCACCACCTTGATCTGATCTGATATTCTTGATAACAACCCCATATTGTGTCTCTGTCCTCTGTATAAATGCCTTTAATTTCTCTTCTGCTTCACTTTTCTTTTTCAATAAGAACACATGTGTAAATCTGGAAAAGTCATCCACAATCACTAAATAAAACCTTGCTCCACCTTTTGAGCACTGGAAAGGTCCAGCCAAATCCACATGTATGAGCTGATAGGGTTCAGTGGTTGTGCTTTCACAGCTCTTATTTACTGGAGTCACAGTCATTTTTGTTTTATAGCATACCTCACACTCATCCACATGCTCACAATGTGTTAACTTCAAATCTTGACTATGTTTTGGGGTGTTTTGTACCTTTTCGAAATGTGCGTGTGCCAATTTTCTGTGCCATTCATGGAAACAATTATCATGTTTCTCTTTATTAACTCCTATCCAAGCACACGTGTGTTTATCAAGATTGCACTCAACCATAAACATTTGGTTCTGTAATTTCCCTTGCATGCATATTTCACCATCTTTTCTCACAAAACATCTATCCCCTTCAAATGTAACTTTACAACCTATTTGAGCCAATTTTCTTACTGATAGAATGTTATATTTTAAACCAGACACTAATAATACATCTGTCAATATAGTTCCCAAATTACATAACCTGAGAGTGCCTTTTGCAATCGCGTCCTGAGTCGATCCGTCAGCCAGATAAATCTTCTCCTGCGTCGGCTTTGAAGTGTAAAATAAACTAGAGTCTGTGATTAGGCAATTAGACGCTCCACTTTCGAGAAGCCACTTAGAGTTAATGAGTTTATTGTCCTCCTTAGTAACAAAGTTCACACTTGTTCTCTGACTTTCAAAGTCCCTGTTATTCCTCTTCTTTAAACAATGTCTCTGTATATGTCCACGGGACCCACAAAAGTAACATATTTTATTCTCTTGCCTTCTATTCCATTCTTGTTGAAGTTTCTGTTCTACAGAGTCCAAATTCAGATGTCCGTCTGGTAAGCTTTCCAGGCTAGATACCAGTACATCCCATTTTTGATCAAATGAAGATAACAGGATATAGACCATCTGAATGTCACTATGATGCACTCCTCTATCTTGCAGCTCAGCATTTAATCTACGAAATTCAGCCAGATGCTCTGTCATAGTCACTTCATCTGTAAAACGCATCTGATAAAGTTTCCGTGCTAAACACAGCCTGCTCCCAGCAGTTTGCTGCACATGAGCGGCTCTTAGCTTCTCCCACATCTGATTAGCTGTCGGCTCATCACTCACCAGCAACAGTTGAGAATCAGACAGCCGCAGAGTAATAAAAGCCTTCGCTTTCTCGTCTTTCTTCAACCACGCTGCTGGAGGAGCTGCCGGAGGGGGGTTTTCTACGACATCATTCAACTCTTCTTTAATCAGAACTGCTCTCATTCTCCATTTCCAGCTGGAGTAGTTTACAGCATTCAGTCTCTCCATCGGCATACCGGATAACAGGTTTACAGCCATGTTGCCCACTCTTACTTGCCTCTTACTTGCACTTTGTTTCTCTCAGCACCAACGCCACGTCAACAGCTCTCAAACCTGCTACCATTTATGATAAGCTGGGCCCATAACCCCTGTTGCGTGTGTAGATCATACAAGGATGGAATCCAAGAGCCGCATAGAACAGGAATAAGCCAGGCCAGGCAAGTTTCTTGTAAGAGTCTTTACTACGCAAAGACATTAGACACAGTTCTCTCCACAGACAGTTTCCCCCACTCTCAGTTTTTCCAAGCTTCCCACCTTATCAGGCTTCCCAGCCAGCTACTGACCTTGGCAAACCTGGCGCTCTGTTCTCACAGCTTAACCCTTCTGCTTCAGGTTTCACTCTCTCTGCTAAAAACCCTGTCTGTGAGTCTCACAGCATGCTTCACTGACCAACAGTTTGGCCTTCCTCTTGTTCTACTAGCTTTTATTTCACCCAGCATGATTGTCTTTTCTAGAGAATTATGTCTTCTCACTATGTGTCCAAAGTATGATAACCTCAGTTTCATAATTTTAGCTGCTAGTGATAGTTCTGGTTTAATTTGTTCTAACACCCATTTATTTGTAGTTTTTGCAGTCCATGGTATGCCCAAATATCTCCTTCAACATCACTTTTCAAATGCATTGATTTTTCTCTTCTCTGCTTTTTTCACTGTCCAACTTTCACATCCATACATAGAGATCGGGAATACCATGGTCTGAATGATCCTGACTTTGGTGTTCAGTGATACATCTTTGCATTTGAGGACCTTTTCTAGTTCTCATAGCTACCCTCCCGAGTCCTAGCCTTCTTCTGATTTCTTGACTATTGTCTCCATTTTGGTTAATGACTGTGCCAAGGTATTGATAATGTCCTAGTTGTCAACTTTAAAGTTACAAAAATCTTCCTGACGTTCAGCTGTAGTCCTGCTTGTGTGCTTTCCTCTAACTTTAATCAGCATTCGTTTCAAATCATTATTGGTTTCTGCTAGTAGTATGGTATGTATAGTATGTATGTTCTGCATATAGATTAAACAAATAAAGTGAAAAAATACACCCCTGTCTCACACCCTTTCCTATTGGGAACCAATGGTTTTCTCCATATTCTGTCCTTACAGTAGTCTCTTGTCCAGAGTATAGGTTGCGCATCAGGACAATCAGATGCTGTGGCACCCCCATTTCTTTTCAAGCATTCCATAGTTTTTCATGATCTACACAATCAAAGGCTTTACTGTAATCTATAAAGCACAGGGTGATTTCCTTCTGAAGTTTGTTGGTCCATTCCATTATCCAATGTATGTTTGCGATATGATCTCTGGTACCTCTTCCTTTTCTAAATCCAGCTTGGACATCTGGCATTTCTCGTTCCATATATGGTAAGAGCCTTTGTTGTAGAATCTTGAGCACTGCTTTATTTGCATGGGATATTAAGGCAATAGTTTGATAATTACTGCATTCCCTGGGATCCCCTTTCTTTGGAATTGAGATGTATGTTGAACGCTTCCAGTCTGTGGGCCATTGTTTAGTTTTCCATATTTGTTGACAAATTTTGTCAAAATCTGGACAGATTCAGTCTCAGTAGCTTGTAGCAACTCTATTGGTATGCCATCTGTTCCTGGTGATTTGTTTCTTCCAAGTATTTTAAGAGCAGCGTTCACCTCACATTCTAAAATTTCTGGTTCTTCATCATACGGTTCCTCCATGTATGAATCTGTCATCCTTGCAACCCTATCAAAGAGTTCTTCAGTGTATTACTTCCATCTTCCTTTTATTCCATCTTGGTCAGTCAGTGTGTTGCCCTGTTGATTATTCAACATCCCTACACTTGGTTTAATTTTTCCTTTAATTTCTCAAATCTTTTGGAATATGGCTCTTATTCTTCCCTTTTTGTTGTCCTCTTCTATTTCTGTACAATAACTATTGTAATAGTTGTCTTTGTCCCTATGTACTGGTCACTGTATTGTTGCATTTAGGGTTCTGACCATGTTTCTGTCTCCATTTGCTTTTGCTTTCCTTCTCTCTTTAACCATTTTAAGAGTTTTGTCAGTCTTCCATTGAGGTCTTTCTTTCCTTTTAACTAGAGGTATTGCCTTTTTGCATTCTTTCCTGATAATGTCTCTGACCACTCCATAGTTCTCTGGTTCTCTATCAACTACGTTTAAAGTCTCAAATCTGTTCCTTATTTGATCTTTATATTCTTCTGGGATGTTATTTAAATTGTATTTTGGCATTATGATTGCTTTGTCATTCTTCTAAGCTTTACCCTGATTATCGATGTGACCAGTTCATGATCTGTACCACAGTCTCTTCCTGGTTTTGTCTTTGCAGAGAGTATGGAACTTCTCCAACCCCTGCATCCAATTATATAATCAATTTGATTCCTATATTGACCATTTGGTTATGTCCACGTGTACAGTCATCATTTCAGTTGCTCAAAAAATGTATTCGCAAGAAACAAATTACTGGCTTCACAGAATTTAAAGTCTTTCTCCTGCTTCACTTCTATTTCTAATCCCCATTTTCCCACAATTCCTAGTTCTTCTCTGGTCCCTACTTTTGCATTCCAGTCCCCCATGGTTATCATCATATATTGTTTTGGTGTGTGATCAATTTCTTCCTGTACTTCTGCATAAAATCTCTCCAGTTCCTCCTCTTCTGCATTTGCCGTTGGAGCATAGACTTAGATGATGGTTATGTTAATAGGTTTCCCGTTAAATCTCATTGATATTGCTTGACAGTTTCTAACTTTCCCTGGTTCATGCTTCTCACATTCCATGTTCCTATTGTGTGCGTCGTACAACTCCAGACTCTCCTTTCGCATCTATGCACATCAGCCTCTGGGCTTCCTTTCGACTTTGACCCAGCTGTGTCACTAGTCACAGCGCTACTCGTACTTGTCCTTTGTTCCTCCCCAGTAGCTTGGTGAGTGCCTTCTGACCTGGGGGTCTCATCTTCCACCACTATCTCATGTTGCATTTTGGATACTCTGTTCATAGGGTTTTCTTGGTTAGAGGTGGTTTACCATTGCGTCCTCTGAATTTGGATGCATCTTAGTCTGGTGTCTCAGCATTGACCATTTCGCCTTCGCTGCCACTGCTAGGCATCTAGCCTCTCGGCCTAGACTCCTGATGGCATTGCTCTCAGCTTCTTAGACAGTCTCAAATCCCCTCACCACGTTAAGGTGTGCATTGCAGAAGGGGATGCTGTACCATGTTTGGCTCCAAAAGGAACGGGAGGGTGGAATTCATGTACAAAAAGGGAAAGAGAGAGAGGGAAGAACCATGCAGGCCACTTTCTGTCTCCTAGATATCTAATAGGAGATTGGAAACATAATGTCAGCCACAGTGAAGCTTATGGCTACACTACGATTTGTGCTAGGGTATATCTGTAGTCCAAAATGCCCTAACTATACCACAGCCAACATTTCACATGTTTGTAGCTGGACTTGATTCTTCTGCACCTGTTACTGAGAGTCAAATTAAATGTGAATTTAAGCATGTTTTTAATCATGTACATGTGATTGGCCACTAAGGATGCTCAAGCATTTTGTTCAGTCCACAGTTTTAAACAAACTTACCTGATTCGCATTTTCTAGACAAATCTGTGGATAAAAACACAGGGCTTGTTCACATGGGGACTTACTCTGAGATCGGTTGTAGTCGCATACCTGTTAAATTTTCTGAGTTTACATAACGTTTCAGCCCATAGGAAGGCAAGTCACTGCTTTCTCCCTTAAATCTGAAGCAAATCAATCCAACTTTAATCCAAAAAGGGAAGAAAAAACATCTGTACTTTGCATCTCTAGGGGCTTGTAGATGCTTAGCTCTGATGCTTTGGTGAGTCCACGCCAACTCCCGCCTCCTCCCTTTGTTTTTTGTTTTTTAAAATCTGGAATAAAGTGACCATGCTAGGTTGCCAAGGTAACTAGAGGAAGAGATAGTTTGACCTTAAGAAGGCGTGGTCATTAGGAAGCTGTGAGATTAACCCTTCCCCTTCAGTATGAACGCAAGACAGTGGATTGAGGGCTCATATAAGGTAAGAAGTGTGAGCCTTTAAACTCCATCATGGTGAGAAAAGCTTTGCCTTTAAAATGGAGTTTAGCCCCAGTGTGAACCAGCCCACAGTTATACTTTGGTTTTCACAGTACTCTGAATCTTACAGTGCCATTCTTGGCTCACAAATGTGGCAAAATACATTAAAATGTATATTTTATGATAAAAGGCATAAAATGTGTATGTTGTGAAAAAATGCATTCTTAAATAATACAAGTTTTTGTGCTTCTTTTAGTTTGCTACAGAAATGGGATGGGATGTATGTATGAATGAACACCTGTGAAGCTGATGTGGAACTTAAATAACGTGATCCCTCCCTCCATCCTGGCAGTGACCACATCTTTTTGTTTTATTTCTAAAAATCTGCAGACCAAATCCCCCTTCCTCCAGATTGGGATTGCAGTATGGCGTTGCTTAACCCTTCAGCAATTTCGGGGAGGGGACTTTCAGTGGAAAACTGGTGGGAAAGGGTTAACACCTTCTCCATGCTGTGGTCCCAATTCAGATCTGAATCAGGGCCTCTGCAGCTATTTAAAACAACAACAATGACAACAAAGAGACATGGCTAAAGAATGTACTTCAAGTCATGTGTTGTTTGATTCTGAGCCTCTTTGCTGAAATATAGTACTGAAATGCAAAGCTTTATGTTCTGCGTGTATGCATATAGGATCATGCATGAGAAAAGGAATGTAAATGAAAGCAGCTTCCAGAGATGGGGAAAGATTTTTGGAAGACTCCAGCATCAGTCTGACATTCATAGTACTTCCTCTTAGCAACTTGTTGCCAGGATTATTTCCCCTCTGTAATGTACCCCCAGGAATGTTCATTCCAATGGAATCCCCTTGAATCATACAAAACAACCGCAGATAACCAAGTCTGTAAGGGTGCAATCCTGACACTATTTACTTACGAGTAATTCCTTTCGATTCCACTGGAGCTCACTTGTGGGTAGAAAGGAGAGTAATGCCTATCCAGCTGGGCTGTGGGCTGGTTGAACGTGTAGTCAGACTGGATTGGGTTGTTATTTATTTTTTGTTTTGTTTTATTCTTTAATCAGGAAGGCCTTACCTAGGCCAGAGAAAGAAGCTCAGTCCATGGTTATATTTTCCAGTGCCTGGGTCAGAATCCACAATCCAGGAGAGCATTTTGTTGGGAAGGGGAAGGAAGCAGGCAAAATCCAGGCAAGCAGCAGGAAGGGCTAGGAGTTAGGTTCATCTGGAGGGCAGCGGGAAAATTGCCAAGGTTGCAGACTGCAATATGGAGAAAGTACGAAGGGAACAGCAACAGAAGAGCTGGCGAGGTTGGTTCAGATACCTCCACAGGAACTGGAAGACATCCTCTCAGTGCAAACAACAGCATCTGAGAAAGGATAAGGGGAAAAGGGCTAAATTCCCTTATTATCACCACTCACAGAGAAAGAGCCGGTGCTGTTTGCATTTTTTAATGATTGCATGTTACATGCAAAGGTGTATCATGCCTAGCTTGGACCTCAGTAACATTCAGCAGTATCCAGCAGTAAAGGGATTTTCCTCTAATGCGTTCGGGCTGCAGGAAGAGGAGAAGGTTTGCATGTTGGAATGCTCCCCTATAAAATTGCCACGTTCAAATGTGTGGCCTGAAGCGGTACAGTACAAGAAAGGTTTTATTGTTGAGTTCTGCTGGTTGTGTAAACTAAGCAGAGATGCTCAGACAAAAGCAACAAAGTGTTAACTGCGGTTTTAAAAAAATACAAGGCCAGTCCATAATTGACCAGCAGTCACTTGGCCTGACCATGATTCTGAAATTTCTGATTTGTTCCAACAGTGAGCCTGTGTCTGTCTGATGGTGCATTGCAAACGAATATTGCCATAGATCAGTGGTGGGCAACCTGTGACCCTAGCCTTAATTTCATGTGAGTGGCAAGGAGAGAAAAATGGGGGGGTGTAGGGATGGCAGACAGAGAGAGAAGGGGTAACCCCACCCACTCTTGGCTCCGGCCATGCCCACTTTGGGCTCCATCTCTACCTACCACCTGTATGCAGCCCAGGACACATTGCCCCCAAAGGAATGTAGCCCTCAACAGAAAGAACAACATTGCCCACTCATCCTATAGACCGTTTAAATCCAGTGACACCCAGAAGTAAAGCTGCTTTGTATATCCGTACACTTATCTGCTGAATATTTTTGGCCATCAAAAAGAGCTGAAGAAATCATTAAGGAATTGTGCATCTCCTTTAAGCATTTAAATTGCCTAAATTCTGTGCATTTTTTTGTTCCTGAATGATTATATTCAGTGACAATCACATTGGATCAAGGGAAATGGGTTTGACTACCCACCCCCTCCTCCTCCAGTAGCCCTCAGAAGCCCCCCAAGGGTCAGGAGCTTGATGACCCTGATGAATATGAATAGGATAGATGGTGGCATGGGAGAGAAAAAGGAACTCATCCTGATTTTCTAGAATCCCTTTTCCCTCTCAGCCTACCCACCAGAGCATATCCCATGCCACATGGCAGGGAAGTCATTTTCTGCAAGCCCCACTACGTGCTGTTTTTCTCCTAGATCAGCGTTTGCCAACTAGTGGGCCACCAGATGTTGTTGGACCACAATTCCCATCTTTCCTGACCATTGGCAATGCTGGCTGAGGCTGATGGGAGTTGTGGTCCAACAACATCTGGTGGCTCACTAGTTGGGAAAGGCTTTCCTAGATCCAACCTATTTTGTGTCACACATCTGTAAGTCTGTAAATCTATTTTCCCTCTCTTCCTGAACTACTGTGCCACCATGGACAGGAAAGATACCGGTTGAAGGCTGAGACAGGGACAGGGGGTACTGTGGTATGATTGGAGATCCTACAACCTTTCACCTGGAAGAGAATCTCCCTCTGCAATTCCTAGGAATTGGGTAGGAGAATATTACCACTTTCCACTGCTTCAGGAGGCTGTCTCTCAGCCTGATCCATACCGTCAGACCCTAGAGTCTCTGCGGGCAAGTTTAAAGTTCACCCGAGTGTGCCGCTAAGTGCACTCCTTTAATTTGTCTCATGTAAATGAATAACCAACTCACTGATATGGGTAAAAAATAAATTGTACATCAGGGCAACCACCACCCCGACGTGCCTGCATCTTGACACCTTAGCTACGGGGTGCCACAAGGCACTATTTTGTCCCCAATGCTATTTAACGTCTATATGATGCTGCTGGGAGCAGTCATCAGGAGATTTGGAATGCATCATCATCAATATGCTCTACTTTTCTAATACATCTGAATCAGGAGAGGCCATAAATAAGCTGAATCAGTGCCCGGGTACTGTGGTGGAGTGGATGAGCATCAGTTGCCTATTAGCCAATGAATTAGTTTTAAGGTTCTGCTACTAACATACAAAGCCTTAAATAAATCTGGACCATGTTACCTCAAAAACCACATTCCATTCCATTGCCCCATAAGGGCATTGGATTCAGCAAAAAGAACCTGCTTGGTTTTGCTGCATCCTGATGACTATGAGGTTGTGGTAACACAAAGGCGTGCTTTTTCACTGGTGGCACTAGTGTTGTGGAATGCCCTCTGTGCTTAAATACGAGATGCCCCATCCCTATTGGCATTTCACTGCCTCCTGAAGACACACCAGTTTAGATAAGCATTCTCCTGAGTTGAACTTCTGATCTTATTGCTTTAACTGTTTAGAACTGTTTTAATTGTCATACTTTTAAATTGGATTGTTTAATGTATGTTTTACTTTAGGATGTTTTAATGCTCTGATGGAACTGTTACTGTGTATTTTAATTAAGTATGGAATTTATAATTGATTTTATAGCTGTAAGCCGCTTAGAAGACATTCTGGCGTATAGCAGTATATAAATTAATCAATGATGATGATGATAACAGCAACAACAGTAGGTAGCCTCGTTGTCAGGGATATTAAACAGTGTGTGTATGTGCATGCATGTTGGCATGAATGTGCAATGTGTTTACAGGCCCTCTCTCCACACACACCCCTCCCATAATCATTGCAAACATTTAGCTAGCCCTGTAACAAATGTTGCTGGAAAGGTTCAGGCAGCATAAAAGGCACCTGTGATTTCCCCTCAAGCCATCAGTGGAGATTGTTCCAAGACCCTAGTAGTTGGAAAGAGTTTAATTAGAGCTAAGTTATCACAGGAAAATAATGTGCCATTTAAAAAAAACGTGGTAGTGGTAAGTGAGAGTTAGGTCCAGTGAGTCTGGAGCCATTTGTGAGGTTTGGCTGAATGAATAGCAGCTGCCTATTACATGCTGTGGTTCATATTGCAATGGCAGATGTAGAATGGAGGGATCATTAGTCTAAATACTTCAACGTGGGCCAACTGGATGACACCAGGTGAAGGAATAAATAATGTGTCTGCATGAGTGAGAACATATTTTATTATAATATTCCATATGGAATGCCAGTCCTATTAAGAATAAGAACCAGGTATCAACAGGGCAGATTTATTAAGCAAATTATGCAATTGATATGCAATGGAAATCCAGTCCATTACTGAACACCTAAGATCTCTGGTTCTCAAATGGAGAGGAGGGAAGTCTTCACTATAGAGAGATGGAGAGAGAGAAAACAAAGTCAAGAAAGGGGAGAGAAGGAAGCATCGTTGTCCCACCTCCCTCCAGTCTTGTGTAACATAGTTTATGGATTGTCCCTGTGAGAAATTGAAGGAACTCTTTCTTAAGTCATCTGAGAACAAATTTTTCCAAACGATTCTCTGCTAAAGGCAGCCCCTCTAGCCTCCAGGGAATGTTCTCCAGAGCATTTTACATCACAGAGCATTCTTTTAAAACAATTTAAATAAGAGTGATCTACTCATTTATTCATAAGTCACCACCACTAAAGAGTATTTGAAGGAATAAAAACTTGTTACCACATTTAGGAAGATTAATTCCATCCCCGTGACTATGAGTTTCCTGTTGGTTTGAAGCTTCAGAATAGCAAGCTCCAGCTTTTGCTGGGTTTGACCTTCACTCTAGAGTGAGCGGACATCCCAAGGAGAGGTGAAAGACAACGAGGGTCATTCGTCAGAGAATAATTAAATTGCAGCAGGCTTCCCACAGAAAAATCTGAGACAGATGTAGATCTGAGCTTTCCTTGTAACCATTTGACTATAAAATTCAGAACGCTATGTTTAAGGCCTCTTTAACCAGTCACAAATGAACAATTACTTTTGTTTTTTTCTTGTTCTTTCTTTTTCCAGGATTTAAAATTGTCCTGCTTGAATAGCCTTTGATGCCAAATATGTTCTCTTGTGTGTGTGTGTGTGTGTGTTCTTTCATATTTTCCATCAATGTTGTAGCACACAATGATTGTGGGATAGCATCCAAAAATAATAACTTAGTGTCTATGCTGAATACACTAGGCGTTTGTTCACATGGTGATTTACTGTGAGATTGGTGCTACTTGCATCACCGTTTAATTCACAGTGTTTACATGACATTGCAGGCAAGACGAAGGTATGCCGTTGCTTTCCCCTTTAAATCCATATTAATTCAATTCGCTGAAAATACAAAAAGTAAAGGAAAAACTGTCTCCGCTTCACTGCCCTCCTCCCATGTAGGTGCTTTGCTCTGATTTTTTTTGGGGGGGGGTGGATCGTCACTTTCAGATATTATTATTATTATTATTATTATTATTATTATTATTATTATTATTATTATTATTATTATTAATCTATTTATCTATTTATCTATTTATCTATTTATCTGTTTATTTATTACATTTGTATACCGCCCCATAGCTAAAGCTCTCTCGGCGGTTTACAACAATTAAAAACATTAAAAGCAAATATACAAATATACAAATTTAAAAACACTTTTAAAAAAAAACAATTTAAAAACACATGCTAAAATGCCTGGGAGAAGAGGAAAGTCTTGACCTGGTGCTGAAAAGATAACAGTGTTGGCGCCAGGCATACCTTGCCAAAAAATCATTCCATAATTTGGGGGCCACCACTGAGAAAGCCCTCTCTGTTGTTGACAGCCTCCCAGCTTCCCTCGGAGTAGGCACCCGGAGGAGGACATAAGAACATAAGAACATAAGAAGAGCCTGCTGGATCAGGCCAGTGGCCCATCTAGTCCAGCATTCTGTTCTAACAGTGGCCAACCAGGTGCCTGGGGGAAGCCCGCATCAGGACCTGAGTGCAAGAACACTCTCCCCTCCTGAGGCTTCCGGCAACTGGTTTTCAGAAGCATGCTGCCTCTGACTAGGGTGGCACAGCACAGCCATCACGGCTAGTAGCCATTGATAGCCCTGTCCTCCATGAATTTGTCTAATCTTCTTTTAAAGCCCTCCAAGCTGGTGGCCGTTACTGCATCTTGTGGGAGCAAATTCCATAGTTTAACTATGCGCTGAGTAAAGAAGTACTTCCTTTTGTCTGTCCTGAATCTTCCAACATTCAGCTTCTTTGAATGTCCACGAGTTCTAGTATTATGAGAGAGGGAGAAGAACTTTTCTCTATCCACTTTCTCAATGCCATGCATAATTTTATACACTTCTATCATGTCTCCTCTGACCCGCCTTTTCTCTAAACTAAAAAGCCCCAAATGCTGCAACCTTTCCTTGTAAGGGAGTCGCTCCATCCCCTTGATCATTCTGGTTGCCCTCTTCTGAACCTTTTCCAACTCTAGAATATCCTTTTTGAGATGAGGCGACCAGAACTGTACACAGTATTCCAAATGCGGCCGCACCATAGATTTATACAACGGCATTATGATATTGGCTGTTTTATTTTCAATACCTTTCCTAATTATCCCTAGCATGGAATTTGCCTTTTTCACAGCTGCCGCACACTGGGTCGACATTTTCATTGTGCTGTCCACCACAACCCCGAGGTCTCTCTCCTGGTCGGTCACCGCCAGTTCAGACCCCATGAGCGTATATGTGAAATTCAGATTTTTTGCTCCAAGATGCATAATTTTACACTTGTTTATATTGAATTGCATTTGCCATTTTTCCGCCCATTCACTCAGTTTGGAGAGATCTTTTTGGAGCTCTTCGCAATCCCTTTTTGTTTTAACAACCCTGAACAATTTAGTGTCGTCAGCAAACTTGGCCACTTCACTGCTCACTCCTAATTCTAGGTCATTAATGAACAAGTTGAAAAGTACAGGTCCCAATACCGATCCTTGAGGGACTCCACTTTCTACAGCCCTCCATTGGGAGAACTGTCCGTTTATTCCTACTCTCTGCTTTCTGCTTCTTAACCAATTCCTTATCCACAAGAGGACCTCTCCTCTTATTCCATGACTGCTAAGCTTCCTCAGAAGTCTTTGGTGAGGTACCTTGTCAAACGCTTTTTGAAAGTCTAAGTACACTATGTCCACTGGATCACCTCTATCTATATGCTTGTTGACACTCTCAAAGAATTCTAATAGGTTACTGAGACAGGACTTTCCCTTGCAGAAGCCATGCCTTTGCTGTTGAGCGTACTGTACTGTTGGGTTCGTGTCAGGAGAGGTGTTCCATCAGGTATTGTGGTCTCAAGTCGTGTAAGGCTTTATAGGTTAAAACCAGCGCTTTCAATCGAACTCGGAAACATACAGGCAGCCAATGCAAGCGGGCCAGAATCAGTTTTATATGTTTGAACCGTCTGGTCCCCAATCTGGCTGCTGCATTTTGCACTGCAGTTTCCGCACTGTTTTCAAAGGCAGCCCCACGTAGAGTGTATTGCAGTTAAAAGAGCATGGACAACTGAAGCCAGGTTATCCCTGTCCAGATAGGGGGGTAGCTGGGTCACCTACTGAAGTTGGTAGAAGGCACTCCATGTCAAAGAATGCCACCCGGGGGTTCCTTGACCTCAGCACCCCAAGGGGGTTTCTTTGCTGCCGAGAACAGTCCCAACACCTTTGGGTCTCTGCTTCCCAGGCAAACTCTCCCTCCTTCAGGATTAAGTTTACGGTAGTACTGCCGCCACCCCTCTTTCTAGCTCCTTCCTCTGAGAAAGGGGATCTCAGAGAGCTACGCGAGTTCCAAGGGTATTAACCCACATCAGTCAACAGTAATCAGTAGCGTCCAGCGATCAAAGAGTGGATTTAGAGTCACTAGTTTCAAGTAATACACACTACTTATAAAAGGGTAGTTTATTTAAAATAAAAGAAAGGTATATACAAAAAAGAGAGCAGTAATTGTTTCCTCAAAGCTAGTCGCCCTCAGCCGGGCTACAAGAGATACACTGGCATAACAAAGGTGAGAGATTCAATACAGACCGAAAAACATAACAAAGAGCTTGCTAATCTATGATTCTATACTCACAGTAGAATACCCTGGTTCTCAACGGCTTTTCCCTGTAAACCTCAGGCGAGTCGAGATAGATGGAAATCGGGAACAACCACTGAAGGAACATCCTTCATTTTTATGGAGTTTACCGGTCAACGGGGGGGGGGAATTAGCCATATTCCGCCCCTGCCGTGATCAGCTCCTTTGAAGATAAGGGGGGCAGACAGCCCCACCCAGGGGTCCTGATCTACAACACCCCCTCTTCCTGACTTTTGATCTCAGGAAGCAGATAAGAGATAACAGCTACGGTTCAGTTGCATCTTCTTGACTTTTGTAAATTGCCTGTCTGGTGCTGAGCTGCTGATCTCCCTCAGTAGGGCATCCCAGGGATCCACATGGCTCCCAGAATTCTCTCTGGTTGAACCATTTTAGCTTGACCAAAGTTAGCTATTCTTGACACTCTGTGCCACAGAGGCTACCTGAGCCTCAAGTGACAGAGATAGTTCTAGGAGAATCCCCAAGCTACGAACCTGCTCCTTCAGGGAGAGTGCAACCCCATCCAGGACAGGTTGAACATCCACCATCCGGTCAGAACAACCACTCACTAGCAGCATCTCAGTCTTGTCTGAATTGAGCCTCAGTTTATTAGCCCTCATCCAGTCCATTGTCGCAGCCAGACACTGGTTCAGCACATTGACAGCCTCATCTGAAGAAGATGAAAGAAGAAATAGAGCTGCGTGTCATCAGCATACTGATGGCAGTGCACTCCAAAATTCTGGATGACCACACCCAACGGTTTCATGTAGATGTTGAACAGCATGGGGGACAGAACTGACCCCTGTGGAACCCCATAGTGGAGAGTCCAGGGTGCCAAGCAATGCTCCCCAAGCACCACCTTCTGGAGCCACCCCACCAAGTAGGAGCAGAACCACTGCCATGCAGTACCTCCCACTCCCAACTCAGCCAGTCATCCCAGAAGGATACCATGGTCGATGGTATTGAAAGCCACTGAGAGATCAAGGAGAATGTTGACACACTCCCCCTGTCTCTCTCCCGACAGAGGTCATCATACAGGGCGACCAAGGCTGTGCCAAAACCAGGTCTGAAACCCGACTGAAATGGATACTCCCCTTTCTCCACCCACCAAACTCTCCATGAATTC
Organism: Rhineura floridana; assembly: GCF_030035675.1. Taxonomy (NCBI): domain Eukaryota; kingdom Metazoa; phylum Chordata; class Lepidosauria; order Squamata; family Rhineuridae; genus Rhineura; species Rhineura floridana. The sequence continues at coordinate 14,707,894 of NC_084486.1, read as the reverse complement.
CATTTTGTTGCTGGCAGCTTAAGAAGGCACTTCCAACTGACTGCTCCTGAACCCCTGCAGCCCTCCTTTCTTTTGCCCCCTTTCCCCCCAGTAAAATGCCTTCCTTCATGCCTATTCTTTTTTTCCTTTTCCTTTTAAATTACGGCATGGTTTGAACTCTTTCCACCCAAACTCCCTCGGGCTTTGCAAAAGCGAAGCAGCACTGCCGATCTACAGGAAGGAAGGGAATGTTGGGCTGCGAAGTGTGTGGTGGGGGCAGTGGGGGCGGCAATGCTCTGGCGTGATAGAAACGGGGCAGCCCAGAGTGCATAACGAGTTCCACTGAAATCACTTTTGTGACCCAGACTAACAACTTCGGCAGCTGCATACAAGAGTGCACATATGCGTAACCAATGCTGATCTCTCTCTCTCTCTCTCGCCCCCCCCATCACCTATCCTTTTCCCAGAGGGAGAGAGAGTGGGCAGAACAGGAAGAGGAGGGGGAAAATCACTGGCCTTACATGGCAAAAGAGAAAGGCAAGTTCTGGCTCCACGTGGAGCAACTGTCCCTTAGAAGATAATCCTGCACACTGTGCGAGCGTTTCTTCAGACCACGAGGCACTGCTTTTCCCTTCCAGTTTGCTGCATGCCAGCCCAGCAGAGGGGGGAAAGGAGCAAGGCTCCGGGGTAGCCTGAGCCACCTCCGCATCTCCCCAAAACCACAACGTTCCCTAGCCCCCTACCATTCCTTAAGGGTTCCCCCTCCCCTGCTCACATGCAGGCGATCCTGCAACTCTTGCAAAGCAAGATAGTTTTATCTGCCAGTTACAGGCGATGTGACACAAGATGCATGCACGCACACACACTGTCTCCCACTATAAAAAAATGCATTTCATACGTACTTAATACTTAATACTTAATAAAAAGGTTTTTTTTACTATAAATATGTCAGGAGGAAATGAAACTGACAGAAAATAGTTTTTCGTGTCAATCGCACCCCCCCCATGCTCTCCCGCTTCAGCATGCAATTGTCTAAACAAACCCTCCCCTTGTCGGTTAGCAATATGGATACTCCGGAGGGAGTGAACATGTCAATTTGGGGATGGGGCCACAAGGCAACAGCGATATTAAACTTTTCCAGATGAACGCGAACTAGTGTGAATGCAAAACTGTGTACTGGAAGGTAGGAAGTATGTGAACCTTCCAAATCAGTCACGATGGAAAAAGTTGTGTCTTTAATCTGAAGTTCAGCTCCCATGTGAACCAGCCCTAGGGTTGACTTGAACTGTTTCTTGAACTAAGCGGATGATTTGCTCGGTCTGATTCTCTTTAGTCTCACAACCTAGGGACTTCTAGTAAACATGACCATAAGATGCTTCCATTTGTCAAGGAAACAACTGTTTGAGCCTCTCCAAATTTCACAGATGACATAACAATTGGGTTTGCCAAACTGATGTTTCAGATGACTGGCACTGATACTTGTACTGGCCTTCTTAGCAATATGGCCATCCATACATAGAAGCAGACAGGGCTAGTCTTAAAAAAGAATAACTTTTAAAAGATGTATAGGAGGCATGTGCTGCAGTACTTCAAAGGATGAGCATGTGGCAAACATTATGGGGAAGTAGGGATTCAGAATGAAGCATAACAACATGAGAGAGCTGTTATTTTTTAAAATAAAGTTTAATCTAAATACATAAACAGAAAATAAACCTATGCAAATGCATTTCTAGATCATATGTCTGTTACATTCATATTTAATTACAAAAAGGAAAAATAATTATCTACTGCTATTTTTTCTGATGCAAGCTCTATGCCTTTAACAGCTGCAAAACAGGCATGAATTCAATAGGTGCAGTATTTTCTATTGATACATCATCATGCTAGGAAAAGCTGTACCTGCTCATTCCAAAGATATGTTGGTAAGCCCCCTTCTAAATAAAATAATCCTGGAGTGGAATACAAAACAGTACAATAACAGAATCTAGTTGGTACTAGAATATGTGATCTTGAAAACGTCAATAATCCTTTGTCCAAAAAAGTTGCCACCTTAGGAAATATACACCATGTGATCTGCAGCAGTTGTCTGAGGTGATCTATTTTTAAAAAATAGACCAATTGATAATTCTGTTTACTAATAAGAGGATGTGGAGGAGTGTTTGGCATCATTTACTGATTGCAGACAAGTATTTCATAGCCCAGCACGACGTAAAAAGAAATCCCTACTCAAATGATACATGTGGCACTGAGATTAGGGAGAAATTGATTTGTAGAATATACTGTAGTAACTGTTTCTTGGTTAGGGCTTCAACCCTGAGCATTTTCTATCTGCTTAAATCCTAACTGGGCCTCTAAGTATGACTTTGGTTGCAGCCTTCCTTTCCTGCCATTAACTTTTTTTAGCAAGTCGGATAAACATTTTTAGTGAAGGAAAGCATAAATCGTTACTGCTTTTCCTCCCTTTTAAATCTTTTTATTAACATTTTTGCTCATTGTAGTCATACAGTCATCAGAAAACTTGTGCTTTTAGATGCGAATCTTTCTAAAATTCCCATTGAAATCAGAAAAGAAAATCACCTTACTTTGTCTTTTTTCTTTGGCAGGCATTGAGCAGCAGTCTATATAAGAGTGCCTCTCCCTATGGCTCCCTTAATAACATAGTAGATGGCTTGAGTTCCCTCACCGAACATTTCTCTGACATATCCCTCTCATCAGAAGCTAGAAAGCCCAGCAAGAGACCACCGCCCAACTACCTATGTCATCTTTGCTTTAACAAGGGACACTACATCAAGGACTGCCCACAGGTAAGGACAATAAAATTCTCTCCATGGTGTGTTTGCTGTGCCACCCACTAAGAAAGAGGTGGATTGTTACTTTCCTTGCAAAAAAAAACAAAAACCCTAATGTGATACATCAGAATAAACTTCTTGACAAGTTTGTCAGATTTAGCAAACAAATCACCTGGGCTGATGATGATGGAAAAGAAAATATGTTGGTATCTTATTTTCTCACTCCCCAAAAAATAAAGTTTATCTCACTCCCAACTGAGAGATGTTTGGAAATATTTCATGCTGCCATGCTTTATCTATTTCAAAGAACACATCAGATAAATTTCTGTGCTCTTTACTAATGGCATTTCCATAATCTTTTAGCAGTGGTTATTGAGTGGAACACTTCATTTAAAACAACAAAGTAAAAGTTGTTCCAAGCAAAAAACATGGAGGAAGCAGAAAATTCAGCAACAGCACATCTGAATCTTGGGAATTAGTGCCTGGCCTGAAATATCAGCTGCCAGGTTTGAGGAAGCCCTAGGCAAAATGCGCTCTTGGCCTCCCTTCCAGCGTCACCCCACTTTTTCTCTAACCCCTGTGCAATCCTGCTCCCCCCCTCCACTCTCCACTTACTAGATGGCAGGAAGGAATGGATGGGTCTCCTTTTCTTTCTCCTCCCCCCAAAAAAATAACAGAAAGAAAAAAGGTCTGGTTTGTTCCCTTCCCCCAGTCTTCCCCTATTAGTAATTCGTAGTGGTGGTAGCTGCAGTGGAGGCACATCATTCAGGAAAATAAAGATGATGGCATGACTTTGCGCCACAGCAGCTTGCTCACTCTTAAAAGTTTTTTTTAAAATAAGGAAAAATGGGGGGCTGTGATGGCCCTGTTATTTGGGGGCTCATGGGCTATAGGGCATTGGACCTGTACCCCGTAGTCCAGCTCTACCAGCACCACTGGTGATGGAGACTGGCTTACCTAACTGGTAGCTAGATTCATCCCAGTCTCTGGTACATCATATGCTTTGAGTATACATAAGGCCCCAGGCTCAGTCCCTGGCATCACCAGTTGAAGGATCTTAAGTAGCTGAGCTGGGAAAAGCTATTACCCAAGACTCTGAGGAGCTGCTGCTTTAAAGAACCTGAAGTAGACAGTACTCAGTAGTTTAATATAAGACAGCTTCATTCATACAAAAGCTGATTTTTGGAGGATTTACACAGCTAAGGCTGTGGCTTGTCCATGGGACAATCCACAATCCATGGGAGCATGGTCACGTTTCATCTCACCGAGACCCTTTCCCCTTTGTATTTGAGGGACGGCTCAGAGTGAGAGTGAGCCAGTCCATGTGAAGATTCTCCCACCATAATTAAGTTTAGTTGACTCATGTCTGTCAAGGTGGGAGGGGTTGCTTAATTCCTCACCAGTTGCAGTTTCTGAACAGCTGATTAGGACAGCCCTACATAGAACATATTATAATTGTCTAGTCTGGAGGTGGTGGAATTTCCTAAGCCAGGAAGAAAATGGTCACACGCTCAGAAGAGGCAGGTTGTGTACACTCCCACCATGTGTTGAATGATTTGAATGAACATATGTGAGCTTCAATTCATACAAAACATATGTGAGCTTCATATCCATGTAGGCCCTGCTTGTATGACTGTCTGCCACAAGTCGTGTGAGATTTAACATTATAAATGTAACTTAAAGACCCTCATACTAAAGGTTCACACAAAACATGTCCTGCCTAGGGTTGCCAGGTTCATGGCCTGAGAATGATCCTGTATCTTTAGGAGAAGAGAAAGTCAGCCAAGTTGGCCACTGTGAGAACAGGATGCTGGACTAGATGGGCCACTGGCCTGATCCAGCAGGCTCTTCTTATGTTCTTGTGTTCTTATGTGCAGGTGTTCTTGCAACCCTGTAATGGGAAAAAACACAAGGTGGAATTCTCCCTTCCCCCTGCACAACTTTTAAAGATACAGAAGACCTCTTGGAGGCTGGGCCTGGCAACCAAGAGGTCTTCTGTATCTTTAAAATGTGTGCAGGGGGAAGGGAGAATTCCACCTTGTGGTTTTTCCCATTACAGTGTTGCAAGAACACCTGCACTTGGCTGACTTTCTCTTCTCCTAAAGATACAGGATCAGTCTCAGGCCATGAACCTGGCAACCCTAGTCCTGCCACATATAGAATGTACAGTTAATGGGTTGTGCTGGGCTATAAAATACTTGTTAATGGGTATTGGAGAACCAGGTCTTAGATGGGAGTGCTTGTAAGTTAATAGTTCTGAAGACAGATGTAACAAAATAAACAGTACTGAGCATTCTTGTATGTCAGGTGGAGCAATGTCTTGTGGTTGGCTTAATATGAAGTTATATACTTCTAGCTCCTACATTTAAAAAAATTCAGATTTGGGATTTTTCTTTTATTTGGATGGGAATTTTTCATCCTATGGTCTTGGATATCCATGAAATTTCTGCAACGTGTCTTATGTATCCTAGATTTTAGGAGCAAAATGTGTAAATCAGATGCACATCTAAATGGGAATTCAGTTGTCAGTATTTTCTGTTGCTTTCATTGAGATGACGGAGATCTCTGTTTAGCTATCATTAGGATGCAGATTTAGCTGTGCATCATCAATCTTAAACCCTTGGCTTGCATGTGCAAAAGTTGTGCCATCCAGCCACCAGTAATTTTTCTTCCCATCAGAATGTAAATGATATAGAATTGGACCAAAGAACTAGCATCTACATCAGAAATTGAACCTGCTAGATTGCTTCAACACCCTTAGTTCAGAATAATGCTGTACTTATGACAATGCAGTGTTTATATTTTTAACGTATGCTCAACCTTTCCTTTTAGATTTCCTGTGAGAATTGTTGAGGGACTTTTCATCTCATAACAAAATCATTCTACTTCCTGTACTATTATCTAAGTCATGGAAAGCCACTCCCACATTTAAGTGTTAAGGTGAAGAGATTGTTGCTACTGTTGTTATAATGGTTGTCATTTATTTACTTATATACAGTATTTATTTGTTTTTATAGCGTGTGTGTTTTTTGTTTTGTTTTTCGTTTTTAATCTTTTATTGGGATTGTGCTTGGGTGCCAAATGAGTGAAAAGGTAGACTATAAATCAAATCCATATCATGGGAATTCTTTCTGCTTTGGGAAAGGGCATGGATACTGCTCAGCCACTTTGGGGTCCATATCAGTTATTTCCTAGATGTGTGTTTCCAACACATTTTCGTATGGCAGTGTCATGTGACTTCAACATGGTGTGGAACATTGGCAAAAGAATGTACACGATGCCTCACACGATGATGGATGGGCATGATTTCACACATTATAACCTAATTTCTTCCTGTCTTACTAAAATGAGACTTTTGTTACCTCAGCCAATTTTGACTCAAGTTATGAAAGCCTAGGAATATCAGAGCTACAAGTCCCATACATACTAGCTGGAGGAATGTTGGTCAGGAACAAGGTTTAAACCTTTAAACCTTTAAAACCCTATACGGTTTCGGCCCAGTATATCTGAAGGAACGCCTCCAGAATCACCGATTGTGCCGCCTGACGAGATCAGCCTCGCAAGACCTTCTCTCGGTCCCACCGGTGAGAACAGCTAGGCTGGTACGGACCAGAGAGAGGGCATTCTCTGTTGTGGCCCCCACCCTCTGGAACTCTCTCCCTTTCGATCTCAGACATGCTCCCTCCCTGTCCAGCTATCGCCGAGCCTTGAAAACCTGGCTGTTCAGGCAGGCCTACAAGATTGGGACAGATTATATGTTACAATTGAATTAATGAATGGTTTTTTAGCTTAAAATTTGATTATGTTGATGTATATGGATTGTTTTTATTCTTGTTGTTCGTCGCCTAGAGTGTCCCTAACCCGCACAGATAGGCGGCTGAAAAATAAAATTTATTATTATTATTATTATTATTATTAAGGTCAGCATGAAATTATCCAGAGATATGTTCCTGTGTTTTGTTTAGTTTAAAGAAAGTATTATCACAGTTGACCTTGAACTATATACCTTCTTACTATAGTTAGACAAAAAGATATTCTTTTTCCATGTGGCGTTATTTATTTATGTATTTCATACACATTTGTCCCGAACATGGGACAATCCAGCTTTTATAAAATGGCACCCATTTTATTTTAACTTTATTACTACTATTTAACATTTATTGAGCATGGATGTTGGTATCGGCTTTAGGCATTTTCACACTCAAAGTAAAAAGTCTGAATTTTTTTCCTGCGTGTCTCTCCCCACTCCTCTCCCCTCTCCTGGCTTTGCCCCGGAGCTCATTTTTTTAAACAAACAGAGATGGAGCTTGGAAGGAGGAAAATGGTGCCCTTCCTGGAATCTGCTGCTTAAAAACCTGTTGCCATGAAGTCACTGCTTCATGGTAACAGCAGCCCTGGAGAAGGTGGTGCCAGGGTAGTCCAGGAAATGGTACTGAGGAAAGATGTTAGGATATTGTGTCATTGGGGTTTTTTTTAGATTCTGAAGTTCTTTTTATGTTTGGGTATTTACTAGATAATGTTACTGTGAGAATTATAACAATAGCCTTAAGCAATTCAAATCCAATTCTGTATGGTAGAATTGAAATCAGTTTTCAAAACTTTCGTGGTCAGTTTTTAAAAATTTCCTTTGCTATATATTCAGGCATGGGACTGTTCCCTCACTTTCGAGCAACAGAGATCTGGAATCAGGAGAAATTAGGCAGGTGATTTGACTGGTAGAAATGTGTAACGGGAACAGGAAGAAAAGCAGAATTGATGATAGAGTGGCAAGAATGGCAGAAGGAAATAATCAAATATGTATCTGGTGCTAGGGATTCATATAACATAAAATTAGTACATTCATAATTTTTAATGTGCTAATTTATATATGCCTGCACTTCACCTATCCACAGCTTTATAAACCATGGTTTCTGAAGCCTTGGATGATTGTCCAAACGCAGCCACTATCTCTCAGTCTCAATCTTCCATTTGCAATCGTACTTTGAACACTAAATAATCTATAGAAATGCTAAGTATTTTTTTATTATCTAGAGCAGTGTTCTTCAACCTTGGGTCCTTAGAAGTTATGGGACTACAACTCCCATCATCCACTGACAGCTCAGCCAATGGTCAGGGATGATGGGAGTTGTAGTTCAGCAACATCTGGGGACCCATGGTTGAAGAAGAGTGATCTAGGGTAGTCTGTTTGTTGTTTTTCACTCCAATAAGATTAATTGTTCTCCTTGCCCAGGAAAAGGTGGATTAATAGTGAAGGTAGGAGCAGTGTTGTTGACAGAGAGGACGACCCCAGTACACTGCCTTGCCAAAACCTTTGTCTTCAGCTTCTGCCAAAGTCCAGGCTGTCTGTTTCATGGCCATCTAACCCTCCTCCAGACACCTTAAGACTTTTTTCCTTTTAGAAAGAAGAGGTGCAAGGCTTGTCATTCAAATACTGCAAGTCAAACATGGGCATGTGGGTTTAAGGGCTCTGTTGCTGTCTTTCCTCCTTCAGTCTGTGCCAAACTGGTTCAAATTGTTTGCTTGACAAAGAGGGAACCATTTTAGTATTAACACCTCTGTCTGAAATATAATAATCGCAAGGAAATTCCATTGCTTTCTATAAACTTACAATCATGTAACATACAGAGAACTAATTGTATGGAGGGGGAAAATCACTTCACTGAGTTTACTAATTTAGGGCAACTTCCTCCAGCATTGTGCCTGCCAGATGTTTTAGACTAGTCTATAACTCCCATCATCTCTGACTTTTGGTGGCTGGGAGAATGGGAGGTGTAGTCCAAAATTTCTAGAGAGCACTAGGATGGGAAAGGCTTAATAAAGGCACATCTACACTACATATTAAAATGGTTTAATAGTCAACCCCTCTTTTCAGAAAATCTTAGCAATTGTCGTTCTGCAAGGGAAGAGAATGATCTCTAAAAGAGGCACTTCAGCACTTTACCAAGCTACAGTTCTGTGGATTCTTTTGGGAATCTCATGACAATTTAAAGTGGTCTATATTACCAAATGTTTATACTGGTCAATAAATGTAACAATTCTTCCTAATTTGCTGTGGGGGATCCACATGTCTTCCCTCAAGGTAGGGATTCTGTTGTGTCATGATACTCGTTTTTCTAACAGTGAAACTGCAATTCTTTTTATATCTAGCCTTTAAAAAACTTTACTGGTTTACATTCTGTCTTCCAGAGAACTGTAAGAAGCTACAGAATTTTCAGTGTCCTCGACAAACTATTCTTTCCAGGATTGATTGGGGGACAGCATGACAGTCAAAGTGATATGAAACTGGCATAATGGTTGTAGTGTAGTTACACCCTTTGGGTTGTATCCATTAAAGTCATTGCGCAAGCACAATGATTTCTGCTTGCACAACAGAATTTGCTCTCCTTCCCCCCTGCACCTCCCCATTATGTTCTGGGGGTTCCCCTAAGCCTCTGGAGCAGATTGGGAGGGGTTGCAGGGAGTACACAGGGGAGCAGAGGCAAGGGGAGTTCCATTATGTGAGCAGAAGTCACTGGTGCAATGACTTTGTTGGATTCAACCCTTTGTCAGGAGGAAAACACTGTTGTTTTTGCAGCTTACATATCAGTTACCACTGTGAGTAGCATTTGACATCATTCATGAACAAGTAGCACAGCTCTTCCTGCTCCTGCCCCCAAACCCTTTTGTGAGTTAAACAAAGATTTTTAGAGGGCAAGCTCTTCTCCTCATAATACCTCATAAACCTGTAAAAGGTGAAGCAGGGCCTTTTTCAGTCCAGGAATAGGAATTCATATGAAGATTGAACTGGCTAGTTGGGTCTAAACATTTCATGGGCAGGCTTGCAAGGAGGGAAATATGTTCTTTCTGGTGCTGAAATAAACTGTAAAACTCTCATCTGCTCCAGTGTGAGCTCCCATTCCTGATTCAGCATGCATGAGAGTGCTAATAGGAACCATATGTCAGACCCCCACTCCCCAAAACCAATATGCTCTCCCACCCATTTGGTGCATCAGATTTCTTGGAGATTTAAAAAGGAGGAGGAGGAGGACCAGGAGAGATTCCCAGAACAACTGAAACTTTAGAATCCAACAAGTAAATAACATGGAAGAAGCTTCTAAAGGAGGTGGAGGAGGTAAAAACTGACAGCAAATAAAAGTTTCTCCATCCACATAATTCCGCAAGGGAGAAAGGAAATTGACTGTATGTGGTTGTTCTTTGTGTTCCAGTCCACAAAATGAGTTTCATTTTGTTGTTGCCAAGATTACCAAAGATAGAAGAGTTGTGGGTAGTATAAGTTGCAAAAGCTCTAAAACTGGGAAAGAAGTGAGCACCCTGGATGGTGATTTGGAAGCAGAAATACAGCAAAACTAATGTCAAGTGAAAAGAACTCACTGTTTCCCGTGGTTATTTTCAGCAGGGCCAAAAACTTCCTCCTTTTTAACCACTTTTTGGCACTCCTTGCAAAATGTTTGCTTATTTAAGTAAATTGCCATCATCTGCCTTCAGTGTCGTCATCATGCAGTCAGACCTAATTGGTTAATGTACTACTGTGACCTCATCACAGTCACTGATCCCCCAGTAGGGTACGATCACTGGTCTGACTAATCCAGGAAGGGGGAAGAAGCAATCAGGAGTTAAAAATGGCATCTTATAAGCAGCAGCTGGAGGAAACAATACTGCTGAACAGGATTGAAGAAAAGTAGATATTTGCACAGTCTTAAGTATTTTCCGGAGAAATATCCATCTAACATAATTATGAGTTGGGACTTGGTTGTTTTGAGTCCACTCAGGAAGACTCACTCAATCCTGCTGAGTTCCAGAAACCACTCCAATGTAGTTTTTGACTTGGGCATAGTCTTAGGAACTCTAGGAAGATCAAGGGTGCTGTGAACCTATGGAGGCTCATTGCACATTGCCAAAAAAGAGGAAATGCATAATCAAAAAAGAGGGCAGAAGAGGACACAAATGAGCATAAAATGTGAATGTGCTAATTATAGATGCAAAATGCAACACATCTCCCCATAGTGGGAAAGACCGTGACCAAGTGCATTGTGTGCCTGTCTAAGTACGAACTGTTGATCAGCAACTTCAAGGTTCTTACTCTCCCATCTTATGGTTCCTTTCTTTAAACCAGACTTGAACTGGACAGCCCTTCAAATGAAGAACTTCTTCAAATAAACTGTTCTCTGATAGCCCTTCGAGGACTGTTCTATAAGTAGGGCACCCGACTTGAGCTGCACTTCCTTGTCTGTGGCCATGAATCCCTCATCTTTGAAGAAATTGGATTAGGCCTGGCACAGACCTGGGACACTACACCTGTGACTTCTAGGAAAATCAGTGAACACCTGGGCAGCTTTTGAATGCCTCTTATACCTTCTTGTTCTTAACTCTCTGTGTCTTCAGGCTTCACCCCCACCCCCATATGTATATATAGCTTCCTGCTACATCCCCTAATATTTTTTCCATGACCATCCCTAATGCATTAGATGTTTAGGATGAGCCAAGATTAGCAACCACTGTGAATAAGAGTCTGAAGAGTTTGAGAAGAGAGGTGGGGGTGAGTGAGAGATGGTGTTGGTGAGAGAATGCAGCCATCTGTTTGACATCTTCCATCTGGTGTAAGTGATACGAGATCTAAAGCCAGCTAGCCAGTGAGGAGCTGGCTGCATTTGCATTCCCCAAATGCTACCTCAACATGGGGCATATCCATTTAAAGCAGTGGGGGGGATGCCTTTGGCTTTTGTTGCAGTGGCCATTGGCATCACATTTATTTCTACCTGTTGGCACTGTAAAGATCTTTGGCTAGAAAGAAAACTATCAATCCACTGCCACAATACACACTGACACACCAATATTCTTTTTGTCTGTTTCAGTCTCAGTTCTGCTTATTTACATCTGTAGAAAATAAAAGGATACACACAATTTTCTCCCGAAAAAGACAAAACACCCCATGTGGTAACCATCAAATTACAAAATCCCTCTCTTCTTTTATTCTCTCTCTTTCTTTTGTTGACAGGGTTCTCCACATCAAGAAGACATTGCCTTTCATGACTACCTACCTAGACTCCAGAATTCCTTGTTTACAAATTTCCTTTGGGGGCAAAGTAGCATTTTATCCAAGGGACAATTCCCCTGTGGTATACTAGTGAGGAAGGGGGCAAATTCAGGTTGCTCAAATCTAAAGAAAAACTTCAGATTGCAATTTGGGAGGTTGTATATTTGGATGTCCCCCCCAGTTTTTTAAAAAATCTCTAAATAGAAAACGTGTGTTAAAGAGAAGGGTTTTAGCTAACTTTCTCCCAAATGTGCTAATTTTCTATGTGTGAGGAGTTTTTATATGGGGCAACATTCAGTCATAAGATCACCACTTGCAATCTGTAGTTTTATCACATGATCTGCTGTTTGTGTTGATAGCTTTAATCCTGTCCCTGGGATATTCTGTTATCAGCAGACTTGGCTCCCATAGTCGCTGTTAAAGTGCCGTAGGTTGTTTTTCTTCCTTAACAGTTTTCATCTCAAAATGTTTACTACTATCCTTAATGTAAATTCAGACTCTTCCGCAGTTGTGGGAGTTATTCCTGTGTCTGCCTAGAGCATATAGTGCAAATTGGTAAAGCATGAATTTCACTTGCTGACAGACTTGCAAAATCTGGAACTCCACAATGGATTCAAAATAAGAGTCAGACCTGTGGACTACATTTTTCAGTTTTGCTGAACAATCTTTGTGGCTGGAAAAGTATATTTGCCTTTAGTTCGTAATGGTCAGAGACAAATTGTCAGACAAACCATGACAGCTTGCTGGGGGTCAAGCTGGGATGTGGGCAACAAAGCTGAGTGTGTGTGTGTGGAGGGGGGGGCAAAGGGACAGGATGATGAAAGCTGAGAACAAAGACGCAGGGAAAAGGCAAACAGATCAAGTGGGATTCTGGAGGTAAGGGCAGAGCGAAGCAAAAGCAAAGCAGACAGCCCAAACAAGGTTCAAGGCACAGCCAAGGAGCTGTTGACCAGCCTGCCGACAATCTTTCCTTGCTTTCTTTTTGAGGGGCTGCCAGAGCCACAGAAAACAGGGAAGGTGTCTGGGGAGTTTGCATTCCAAGACAGAGTGGGGCTGAGGTGCTATTCCTGACATTTAGCACATGTGAACTAGTGCACAGCCGCTCAGATCCAGCTACGGTTTATATGAGTGTATCCCTTCCTGGATAATGATTGCTGGTATGTGCATGTGCAGTTCCCCAGCCTGATCCAGCAGCTGGTACAGTTGTGCCAACCAGCTGTTCAGGAGAGAAAAGTGGAGGCTGAATTCAATACTACTCTTCTCTCTCCTTGCCAATCATGCAGTTGCATGATTGGTCTGATTGGTCTAATTCAGGAGTAGCCAACATGGTGCCCTCCTGTTGTTGGACTCCCATCAGCCCCAGCCAGAATGGTCAATGGTAAGGGATGATGGGAGTTGTAGTCCAACGTCTGGAAGTCACCATGATGGCTACCCCAATATAATTTATTGTTTAATAATACATTAGATTTTTTAAAGAAAAGTATTAGTGTGAACCTTGGTAACAGTTCATCTTGCAGATCCTGAAAAGGAGAGACAAGTCCTGCCATTCTTACTAATTTTAATACAGAGTATTATTTGGACTGGCAGGTCCATCAGTTGCCTGTTGTACTGATGATCTTTAAAGTATTGTCCAGTAGTAAATAATTAATTTAATATAATGATAGAGATTTATAAAAATATAATTTATTGATGTTATTTGCAGATTTATAACCACTTCACAACCAAAAGATACCAAAGTGGTATACAACAAGATGGAACGTGAAAGATTATATATTCAGTAAACTGAAAGCAATAAAACTGTGCAATAAAATAGTGGCATGGAGAGAGGGACTTTTTTCCATTTTGTTCTGGATTAACGAAAGGAAATACTTCAGACAATGTATAGTTGACTTATGGGATTCACTACCACAAGGAGTGGTGAAGTTCAGTAGCCCAGATGCCTTTTAAAGGATTAGGCAGTTCATGGAGGGCATGTTTATCAATGACTATATTATTATTTCAGATCACTGTTTGATCTTTAGCCTTCCCCAGCCCTCCAGCTTATGCTCACACACACCTCTCCTCGCTTGATTCTCTCTTGCTGTTTTTCATTCTCCTTCCCTTTTCCCCTCTGCTAGTTTCTCCTGTTTTCTGAGGCTTGTTGCCCTCTCAAATCTTTGCCTAATACTTTCCAGGTCTGTACACACTCATGAGCCGGTTTACCAACCAGAGTGCATTGGTTTTCTCTACTGCCCTCCCCTCCCCTAAGTTAGTGTTTCCACACCTCCTCAGTGCTGCCAGAAATGACATTATACCCTGCTGGAGCTGTGCACAAGCAGTTCCACCAACCTTTATTTTATTTTATTTTTCACAAGTCTTTCAAAAGACAGGATAACTAGAAAGAGGGGTACTGGGAACTGGTATATAGATGTATTGATATAATGATAATGCAGTTTGTTTCTCTGCTTTTCCATCTCTCAAGTGAGGGCATACCATTATTGTAGTGGCTGCTTCTTGAACCTTTTTTCTCCCCCCAAATATCAAGTAGATAGCGGATTTCTTGAGTTTTCAATGAAATCCCTCTTCCCGTTTACTGATATTCCATTGTCCTCCATTGCAAAAGCAGCAACCCTCAGCTTTCCCCGAAAAGGAAGGGAAAAGCTAATTCCCAGGTGAGTGGGAATGGAAATGAGGGGGAGTGGCACAGCTTTGCGATGTCAGAAGGTCTGACCCAATAGGACCCGAGGAAGCTCTCTCTGTGTACACATTGAAGCAGCAAGTGCTTCAGAGATGCATTCTTGGGACAAAATGGATTATAGCCATTCCAGCAAAAAGATCAATGAATAGTGTAGAACAGGGATGACATGGGGATGACATAGTGTGTACAGCACCCCAGAAATGCACCTGCATCCTGCACTGAATGCACATTAACACACAGTGTGTACACAGCCTACATCAGCCTTTGCCGGCTCCAGCAAGGCAATTCTTATGTTCAGATAGTGACCATTTCCAGACAGTGTGTTTATTGAGCATTTATCCTGGTTTGTTTGCAGGAAGATTAGATGGTGTTATATGGAAGCATGTGCTATCCCACACTTTCCAGTGCATTTCCCCATCACTTTCCTTACTGTAAAAAGTCTGAAATTTTGGGAAAGCAGCTTTGTTGCAAGAAACCTCCAAATCAATTTTAATTGTGCAACCAAAATTTGCTGGTAAGTGATGGAATGTCACCTGAAAATAGCAACAGTCTGCAAGCACCAATTGTCTAGATTCGTCATTACTCATGGTTGTATTTGATAGCTGTTTCAGGAGGCTCTTTGTACACCTAACCTCCCTTGACAATTGTAATGGCACATAACCATTTCAAGCATTTTTACTTTAAAAGCAACACTTTTTGTGTCATGTGTTTAATCCTTCATTTCATCTCCCCCTCCATAATAGCTGCTCAATTAGAAATGTTAATTAAACTATTCTAGTGACTTGGTCTTCATCTTGTTACATGCTCAACTTTTTTAGACAAAGTAGTTGTTAATGTGGCTTGGGTTTCTGCATTGAATGTACACTAATGGTCAGGAATATATATTGTTTGCAGGTGTGTGGCGTAAGTCAACACAGTGAAATGGGAATGTGCAGCCCCATAAGCATTGCCAGATACATGGGAAGCCACATTCCCATCCACTGCAGTGTGATTGGTGATCTTTCTGTATGCCTCCGATTCAAGTGTACCTTCAACTGATCTGTGGACACAGTTCCTGATCCAGCAGACATCAGACGTGTGGGTCTTTGCTTTCACCTGTCAATCATCCTTCCTGAATTCAAGCAAAGAACTTTCTTACCAGGTTAGAGCAATGGCCTGACAAGCTCAGTTACCCATGTAGGGTAGTAGAAGTACTGCTGGGAAGAGCTGTAACTCAGTGGAAGAGCACATTCATAAGCCCCAGGTTTATTTGAGGGCATCTTCAGATAGGGCTGTCTGAAACCACGGAGAGCTGCTGACAGTTTGTGCAGACAATACTCAGCTAGATGAGCCAGTAGTCTGATTTGGTATAAAGCAGCTTTCTATATTCCTAAGGGAGGTCAATATGTTCCCTCCGCTTTACAAGTCTTTGTGGCAAAGGTCATCTCCCAAATGCTCTACGACTCTCAGGCATTGATATACTCCAAATCTGTGTCCTTTGAACCCGTCCACACCCAATTTTTAAGATCAATTTTTGGGACACCGACGTGTGTCTCAAATAATATTCTAAGACTGGAAGTTGGTCTCCCTACAATTGAGGCCCGCATTTGGAAATTAAGAATAAGGTTTTGGTTAAAACTGCGGTTCTGCCCCATGGGCTGGCCCCGCTGGTACTTTCTGACTCTTATCAATCTAAATGGCATAAGTCTTTGATTGAGAAACTTGCAAACCTTGGCTTTTCTCCTCCCGCGATTTTCACGCTGGGCTATTCTAAAGCGTGGCTGGCTATATCACAACGAATCATGGATGTAGAATTACAAAGTCATCAATCGTCGATGACATTTAAGGATGATTCTCTTTCCCACACCAGGGGCTTTGCGCTCCTGCATTACTTCAGCTTGCTCCCTAATGTGAGATACAGAAAAGCATTTACATTTCCCACCTTTAAAAAACCTATATAACATATGCAACATATTTTGTACAGATTTTGTGTTTTTGGCTAAAATATATTTCAGTTGGTCGCCATTAGGGATGGGGGGGAAATTCAGTTCAGTTCGCAATTAAAGCCACATTTCTCAAATGCACGCTTTCCAAAACAGCCATCCTTTGAAATTCGTACTTCTCTGAATTTTGTGATGCAGTTCTTCAACCAAGGAGTGTTTACAAAAATGCATAGGGCAAAGTGTGCATGAAAATGAATATATTAGTGAAAATAAGATACAAAATGCATTATATTAGGAGCCATTGCAAAAATATGTACATTAATCAAAAATGCATACAAAAATGTGTTTAGTAGGAGAAATTCTAACTAAAATGCTGAAGAATTTTCATGAGGATGAAATGTGCAGAACTGAATTTAAGACTGGAAAAATGAGAAACTGAGGGAAGTGAAATTGATCCTTCTATCACTAGTAACCATTTTGTAATTTTCCAGTTTAGGCTTCTAAAGCTTTGGGATATGAGTTAGGCGTAATATTTGAGTGTCATCAAAATTTATTAAACCTTGTGACGGCAAGAGCATGTTAGTACGGAGTTGGTTTCAGCCATTTTGGTCAAAGTTAACATTCATACAAATAGATTTGGATTCAACTGCTCAAAAAACATAAAACACACATAAGCAACCAAATTCCCTTCAGTAGCCTCAAAATGTGGGACATCACCCAAACTCTCAACCCCCAACCTTTTGACCTCTGCTACAAGAAAGGCCCATAACACTAGCTCAGATATGTTAACATTTACATGGATTAAATAGTGTGTATAGACAAGAATTCCTCATGGTAACTTAGGGATGAAGGAGACTTTTATTTGCTCTGAATTTTTAAGCAAACTGGCTTAATTTGCACCTCCTGGGCTGAGGCTGCAGACTTAACCATGTCTACTCAGAAGTAATTCCCATTGAATTAAATGGGGCTTATGCCCAGGCAAGTGACTTCAGGATGGCAGCCAGAGATTGGAAGTAAATGTACTACACATTTTGCACTTCTCCAAATGTTGTGATAATTCTCACTCAAAAAAGTATCAAAATGCATTACAAATATATATTCACTAATAGGCAAAAAAACCCTTGCGGTTTAAGAATGTACCTATAGCCCACAGATATTTCTACCAAACTTTAAAAAGCAGAGAAATTGGGCAGCTATAGTGAATGCACCAGGGGAGCAGGAGACCTGACCTCCTCTCTGAGATATTGTACTGCCCTACAAAGTTGTCAAAATGCAAACACAATTTGGGTTGGTCTTTCACAGTCCAATCCACTTGCTGTGTAGCTTGGAAGAATTTGGTAACATGTGCCTCTGAGCATATGGTGAGTGGTGGCAACACCTGCCATCTCCAAAGATGGAGAATTATATTTTTGTATGTTTGTTGGTGTTCTTTTTACTTTGCTTCTTTCCTGTGTTACTAATGTTTCTACAGAGAATCTAAACTAGAAAATTTTATTTCCCTCATTATTCATCCTAGAAATCTGTGTCAAATATATTTTTATTAATTTCAAAGACTTTTTATTGGTTAATGTCATATGATGGTGAAGATAGCCTTTTTTGTTTCAAACTGGAGGTTATGGTCTATTTCTATTTTGGGTGCATTAACAGTTGGACCTGAAACTGCAGTTTAATGTAAAATCAGACTGATTCCAATATGCTGCTACTTTAGCAATGGCTCTAGTTGTTAGAAAAAAGAGGATGCATGTTTTCAGCCTGCTATGTTTAAACCACTTTATTTAAGGCAAGGTGTTCACAATCAATTAAAAACGTAGAGCACACCTAGAATTTTGCTAGAATATATTTCACCTCCCACTGTTTTATCTTGTGCAAATTGAGACACTTCTGAGGTCCACTGGAGATTATTTTGCAGATGTCAGTGCCATTATTCCACAATTATGTTTGGAGTTTTTTTAGTATAAATTTTGCAAAGTGTTGCTGTACTTCACATATTCATAGAAACAAAAGCAAAAGAAAATGATTTCCTATAGAAAACTTCACTAAAATTGCAAAGTAAATCAGACATATTTAAAGTGACCATCTGAACTATATCAACTGTCTTAATAATGTTGCTTCCTCCCGGCTAAAACAAGATCAGCACAGGACATATCTTCTTTCTATTATTTGGGCTGATTACAGGTGTTGCCACCACTCACCATATGCTCAGAGGCACATGTTACCCAATTCTTCCAAGCTACACAGCAAGTGGATTGGACTGTGAAAGACCAACCCAAATTGTGTTTGCATTTTGACAACTTTGTAGAGCAGTACAATATCTCAGAGAGGAGGTCAGGTCTCCTGCTCCCCTGGTGCATTCACTATAGCTGCCCAATTTCTCTGCTTTTTAAAGTTTGATAGAAATATCTGTGGGCTATAGGTACATTCTTAAACCGCAAGGTTTTTTGCCTATTAGTGAATTTCCCTGCTTTTTAATCCGGGAGGTAAGAAATGGGATCCTGTGCAA
The DNA here is from genome assembly GCF_030035675.1 of Rhineura floridana. Taxonomy (NCBI): domain Eukaryota; kingdom Metazoa; phylum Chordata; class Lepidosauria; order Squamata; family Rhineuridae; genus Rhineura; species Rhineura floridana. The sequence continues at coordinate 14,688,993 of NC_084486.1, read as the reverse complement.
GTTTGCTGAGAATGGATTGATCATTTGCATGTTTATTAAATTCAGTGCGATTTACTCCTGTGCAATCATGTTTAGGATAGATAAAACTGACCGGGGGGGAGGGACGGAGGGCTGGAGTGGGCAGGGAAGGCGGAAGAAGGAAGAGGGGAGGAGAAAGGGAGAGGAAAGGGGAAGGAGGGAAAAGGCAGGTCTGATCATTTGTATGATTATTGAGTTGAATCGGATATACTCCTATGCAATCATGATTAGGATAGGTAAAACTGACCAGGCTGGGCCTGCCAACCAAGACATCTTCTGTATCTTTCACAGTTGGGCAGGGGGAAGGAACAATTCTACCTTGTGGTTTTTCCCATTACAATGTTGCAAGAACACCAGCACTTGGCTGACTTTCTCTTCTCCTAAAGATACAGGATCAGGATCAGGCCCTGAACCTGGCAACCCTACCTCCCACCCAAATTTAAAACAAAGCTGTCCCTGGCCACATCCACACCAGGCCTCTATTACATTTTGGACAATCATTATTTATTTATCTATTTATTTAGTCTATTTATATACCGCCCCATAGCCGAAGCTCTCTGGGTGGTTTACAATAAATAAAAACATTAAAAACAAATATACAAATTTTAAAACACATCTTTTAAAAACAATTTAAAACAATTTATCATGGCTTCTCTCAAAGAATCCTGGGAATTGTAGTTAGTGAAGGGTGCTGAGAGTTGCTAGGAGACGCCCTGTTTCTCTCACAGACCTTCAGTCAGAGTGGCTGACTGTTAAACTATTCTCTCAGGGGAATAGGAGTCTCCTCTCAGCACCCTTCACAAACTACACTTCCCAGGAGTCTTTGAGGGAAGCCATGACTGTCTCAAGTGAAATCAAGTCTGGTGTGGGTGTGGCCCTCTGATTAGCCAAGCCCAGCAGCTGTGAGGCTTTTAGAACACTGACAGTTGGTCCTTACTGAGCATGCTCTGTGCTATGATTGGGTCCCAGCCAAAATTTCTTAAATTAATTAAAAATCAGCCAGGCATTTTTTAAACTTTTAAACTGCAGCAGATGAAGGTCAGAGTATGGGGCAATGTCAGTATTAGGATTACAGGTACTCTGTGAACATGGCTGATTTTTAATGAATGACAACAGATTATAACTCTCAGAGTAAAAAGTCCAAAAGGGCTCTGAGGTTTTTCTCTCTCTTTTTACACTTTGAACTGTCTATTCTCTCTGACTGTTTTGTGTATCGCCATGAAAATTGACAGGGTTGTTAAGCAAGCGTTTCTGAGTTCAGGACGATAAGTTATGTAAGGTTTTGTTTTGAAATGAGCTTATATGAAGCTTCAGAATGGCATGGGGGTATTTTCCATTTAACATTGCGGAATGCGAAAAATCCCCGCTGACTATAGTATACAGCCACTCTCGTGGCTGTATAATTTCAGGATAAAATTCATTTAGAAATATGTAAACTGATATGAAATATGGATTTACATATATATATTATATAATAAAATATATATTCAAATGTGAATTTAAATACAAATATGAATTTTCAGATAGTCCTTTTTTAAAAATTTGAAGACTGGTGAAGAAACAGGACAGAATGGTCTTATGTGAAAATGACACAGACTGAATGGTCCATTCCTAATGGCAACCTGGATAAGCAATTTAGATTTTAAGTTTATCAACTTCTGGAAAACAGACAGTTCTTCCTGTGATATCAAATTGTTTTGAGATACAGGGTGCAGGACAGACCCCACTCCTTGCCATTTTGGCAACTCTTACATAATTACATCATAGTATCCTTGGTATGCTGTTTAATCTAGCCCTGCTGTTTTATCTTGAATGCCGTGGTTTCTTCTGCTTTAATTCTTTGCTGCACCAAATATAAAATTTGAAGAGGAAAGAATACTGGTTTAATGTGTTCAAGAGGGGGAAAATGCTACTGCCTAAAAATTTGGCTTGCATTTGTATAAATCTTACTTGCTTATGATTGTTAAGATTAAGCCCGCACATATGTAAAGTTACACAAAAGCCACAGTGGCAATATCATATCAGCAATACAAGTCTAGCTGTACCATTGTACAGTCCAGGTCTGTTTATATCAAGTGAAGGGCTAAGTTGTTACAATCTAAATTAAGAAAATAGGTGACACCCTAGGAAAGAGTGGGGAGGGAGTCGGTTTACTGAGCAGGGATGGAAGCCAAAAAGGGGGTGGCGTCGGCGATATACACACACCCACGCATTGAGTCCACTTCTTTAAAAAGGAAATCAAAAGTTGAGTAAAAGAGAGGGGTTTCCTGCCAGATGTGGTGAATTACATAAAGGGGATGTCGTTTTCAATATAGTTCGCTGATCCAGCAGTCCCACAACTTCCGTTTGCTCTAGTTAAACAGCTGAGATTGAGCTTCTTATCTGTAGCAGGGAGCTTCAGATAAACTATGAACAGTTGTTGCCTTGTTGCTCCCAAAATTTTGTGTGGAAAATAGGCTCATTTTTTGATCGCTCTTGCTTTAGAAGGTGCAAAAATGTGCAAATGTTTGGCTTGCACATGACTTTTCCTTAGGCAGAATAAAAAGGTCAGAATAAGATAACCTGAGGCAGAATAAGAAAAGTGTTCTTTTAGTCATTCTCTGTTAGAGTTACTCAGCCCCTGCATTGCACCTTTGTTGCACTTATGACTACATTGCCATTGTGATTCTACTCCAATCCCCAATGTTCTTCATCTTTCTTCTGTTGTCACCATCCCTTGCTATAAATAAACAAATGCTTGTGGTTTGGATACAGAATAATTTTTTGCAAATAAAGCAATATATCCAAATATGCTTAATGTGAAAACATAAGTGTAGCAGTGTGTAATGTGTAATAGTAAAAGATTTCGGATTTTAAATTTTTACATGGTTTTACTGTGTGTGTGTGTGTGTATGACTGTTGTAAACCGCTTTGATATTTATTTATGAATAGTGGTATACAAATATTTTTATAAATAAATCCTTTTATGAAAACAGAATTTATTTATTTATTCTTTATTATTTAATATTTGGTTTATATCCCGCCCTTCCTCCCAGGAGGAGCCCAGGGTGGCAAACAAAAGCACTAAAAACATTTTAAAACATCATAAAAACAGACTTTAACATACATTAAAACAAAACAACTTTAAAAACATTATTTAAAAAAGCTTTGAAGACATCTTAAAAAAAGATTTAAAAACAATGTTTTTTAAAAAAAGATTTAAAAACATTAAAAAGCAATTCCAACACAAAAGCAGACTGGGAAAAGGTCTCAACTTAAAAGGCTTGTTGAAAGAGGAAGGTCTTCAATAGACGCCAAAAAGATAACAGAGATGATGCCTGTCTAATATTTAAGGGGAGGGAATTCCATAGGGTAGGTACCACCACACTAAAGGTCTGTTTCCTATGTTGTGCAGAACAGACTTCTTGATAAGATGGTATCTGCAGGAGGCCCTCACCTGCAGAGCGCAGTGATCAACTGGGTATATAAGGGATAAGACGGTCTTTCAGGTATCCTGGTCTCAAGCTGTATAGGGCTTTGTACACCAAAACTAAAACCTTGAACTTGACCCGGTAGCAAATAGAAATAGCAAATTTGGGGTGCCACTGATTTTTCTGGTGGGAAATCCAAGGGTTGGTACCCAAGTGCTGATTGAAGGAATATCTATTATTGTTTTACTTCGGTAACAGCCAACCATTCGGTCAGGTTTGCTGCAAGTAAAGGCCAAACCATGAGACTGTGCCACTTTAGTGTGCATAACATATGACTTGGGTAGTTTTGTCTCTGAGCTGGGAAGCAGGCAGGTAGAGGTCTCACTGTTTGCCATGCCCAACCATCCAATGTGAAGAGTTGCATGTATTACTGTCTCTGTTGGTGATTCTGGAAGTGACTCAGCAATTGTTTATGGGTCATTTTTTCTCAGAGGTCTGGCAGCTTTACACATGCATGGGTGGGAGGAGACATTTCCCCCCTGTATGGCCTTCCTCACTGCACAGAAAGGTATATATGCAAAGCTCCATTTGTGACCTTCATGAATCATGCAACTTTTGTACACCTGCTCCGTTTATCCTACAGTTATTACTGTTTTACATAATTTATTCTACTTAATGCTAGGCATAGGGAGGAGCAGGGAATTCTTCAGGGCACTACCACTAGAAGTTCTGTTCAGTAGCCCCCCTTATGAGGTTTCACCATTAAATGTCCGCACACTTTCAAGTTTTTCTTCAAAGCAAAAAGGGCTAGGAATTTACTTTAAACAAAATATTGTGATTCTCAGGAGTATCATAGTCTCTCCCCCCCCCAATGTTTGTGCAAAACTGAGGCCTGCATACAGGCCTGCATATAATATTTATTATTTATTTATTACATTTATACCCCTGCTTAGCTTCAGCAGGGCGCTGGCGTCATGTGCCTTCAGACCATCGCCTGGGACCAATATGCCAATGAAAAGCAATCCCACAGCAATTTTCCACTGTAAACCAAAGTGTATACTGAGTTGCTCTGGTCCTCAGGGTTGCTGATTGCCATTTACTCTAGAGAGATGCTAAAGAGAGGACAGAGCAGGCAGCAAGTCCTAAGGAAGGAGGAATAGAAGAAGCTGGGCCCGAGAATGGAAGTATGGAAGATGGAAAGCCTCTAGATGATTGAGAAAGGGAAGACCAAAAAGAGGCTTTTGAGAGGGAAAGGGAAACTGAAAAAAGAGGAGTGGCCAAGGGATGAGGGATGAGCATGGCCAGAAGTTCAGAGGTAAGGAAGGCTGGAGTTCACAAAACAATCTGAAATAACCAGCCAAACCTTTGACCAACTTCTGATTGTATCTGGAATTCAGTGCAGCAGCAACATCAAGGCAAAGAAGGCTGTGTGCTTGTGTGGTCTTCAAGGCACTAGTAAGAATATGCTTGAGACAATAGGGAGAGATTGCCCCTTTTGAAGAGCCGCATACATGATTGTTAAGATGCTATTATAGCGAATGATGTAGAAGTTCATGAACTGCTACATATTCAGAGATGGCATAAACTCCAAAGTTTCCCTTTTGAACCTTATTTGACCTCTACGGGCCTGCCAAACAGGACTGGAAAGCAAAGGAGAGCTGGCCCTTTAACAAGATATTGCTGCTTCTGGCTGGGGCAGCCTTTCCCTTGGTATTTTGGATTTCTCTCCCCATTCTGGCTCTTGTCTACAACCTGGAGAAACAGATTTGTGTGGAAAAAAGCAACTTCTACCAAAATCTTTGATCTTTAGTTGTTGGCTGTAGGGATCGTGTTACTGTTTTGCCCATTCCCAGCCCTTATTTACATGCTTAGGTTTTAACAAATCATTTGTCCTTGTTGAGGTATGTGGAAACCTCATTGAAACCATAAGGAAAGTTCTAAATCTTAAAGAGAACTGTGTGGGTGGAAATGAATATCCTGGCCAGGCATCCTCAACTAAACCCAACCAGCCACTGCAGAGTCAGAAGACAGAGCTAATTAGATGGTTCATCGGTGGGGACTTTTTTGTTTTAAGTTTTATTCCTAGAAGCAGAGTTAATCAACTCACAGGTGGACACGTCTATTCATCCATCTGTCTGTCTGACACTTTTCTATCAAAAACAGGTACTCAAAACAATTTACCCTAATCAGGGTTGCCAGGTTCATGGCCTGAGACTGATCCTGTATCTTTAGGAGAAGAGAAAGTCAGCCAAGTGCAGGTGTTCTTGCAATGGGAAAAACCACAAGGTGGAATTCTCCCTTCCCCCTGCACAACTTTTAAAGATACAGAAGACCTCTGACAGGCCGGGCCTGGCAACCAAGAGGTCTTCTGTACCTTTAAAAGTTGTGCAGGGGGGAGGGAGAATTCCACCTTGTGGTTTTTCCCATTACAGGGTTGCAAGAACACCTGCACTTGGCTGACTTTCTCTTCTCCTAAAGATACAGGATCAGTCTCAGGCCAAGAACCTGGCAACCCTAACCCTAATAACATTAATAAAGAAATAAGATAATAAAAAATTGAGATGAAGTCAGTATTGCATCTCTTTATATGTTAGTTTTTCTCTCGGTGAGAGTGATAGCTCAGTGCTATACGTGTATCAGAAGAAAATTCCATGGATTTCAGTGAGGCTTTATCCCAGGTGAGTGGTTTAGCATTGAATCCTGAGGCTCACTTATATTTTCTGCCAAATTATACTATTGTGTAGGTGCATTTTCATTTACCTGGATCTCACCATTTTGAAAGTATGCATTTTGAAATTCTGAAAATGTTAGCATTGTGGGAGTGGTGATGTTATGATGCTCAAAACAGGCAAGAGAACTGAAGGTGGTGTGGTTGAGCTGTCATTGCCCACATGAACATTCAGATTTTCTGCAGCAGTGTAATCTCTGCTCAAGCAGGGCTTTGTCTCAGAATCCTGAAAAAACTGTTTGAACAGAGATGAGAACACCCTGAATATGTATATACATTATGGTTGTCAACTAGCCAGCATGTACTTTACTGGACCAACAAGTAAAACAGTGCTTTGTGGGGTAACCAGTATTAGGATTTAACAAACTAGTAAAACCAAGATTCTGTCAGGCTCCATCTATCAGCTGCTAAATTCTGCTCTGGCTCCACCCCTGACCAGCCAAATTCTTCCAGGTTCTGTCCCTGATTTGCCAGCTTCTGCCAGCCCTGGTGACACCTCCTACCCCTATCAACGGGTTCTGTGTTTTTTTAGAATGAGTTGGCAACCATAGAGTAAATCACATGCTACAATGCCTTTATTATACCACTTTCATCTCTCTTAAAAATGTTTCAGGTAAGCATTGTGTCTAGTTTTCCACTGACTATTTGCAGCAGTGCTGTGACTGACAATTCCTGCCAGCATGCCTGTTTGTTTGCATCTTGCTTTTATCTGCAGTTTCTTTTTCAAGGGTCTTTCAGTGTGCTTGGAATGAACATTGTGATAGACACCTTTTTTGTCCTTTTGTTTGCCACTAATATTTGGTCTATCCTTTGGAGTAGTCCAGAGAGCTGTCTTCATCTAACCTAATTCAAGTGGGCCCAAATATATGCCTGTTCTCACAAGTCTAACCAGATGGATTTAGGGTCACATATATGCTCAAGTTGCAGGACTTTGTGTTATTTCTTGGGATGCACTCTGCAGGCAGGTGATGACCAGACATCTTATGCTGCCGAAATGTTCATTTGGTCTGGAATTTATTTATTTTACTTCAGTCCATGCAGCTACTTCTTAGCTGGTAAAAATAGGTTAGTTATTGTATAGAAATAGAAGAGGACAACAAACAGGGAAGAACAAGAGCCGTATTCCAAAAGATTAGAGAAATGAAAGGGAAATTTAAACCAGAGATGCCAGGATGGCAGACTCATTCATGGAGGAACCGTATGATGAACCACCAGAAATTCTAGAATGTGAGGTGAAAGCTGCTCTTAAAATACTTGGAAGAAACAAAGCACCAGGAACAGATGGCATACCAATAGAGTTGCTACAAGCTACTGAGACTGAATCTGTCCAAATTTTGACTAAAATCTGTCACGAAATATCAAAAACTAAACAATGGCCCACAGACTGGAAGCCTTCAATATACATCCCAATTCCAAAGAAAGGGGATCCCAGGGAATGCAGTAATTATCAAACTATTGCCTTAATATCCCATGCAAGTAAAGTAATGCTCAAGATTCTACAACAAAGGCTCTTACCATATATGGAGCGAGAAATGCCAGACATCCAAGCTGGATTTAGAAAGGGAAGAGGCACCAGAGATCATATTGCAAACATACGTTGGATAATGGAACGGACCAAGGAATTTCAGAAGAAAATCACCCTGTGCTTTATAGATTACAGCAAAACCTTTGACTGTGTAGATCATGAAAAACTATGGAATGCTTGAAAAGAAATGGGGGTGCCACAGCATCTGATTGTCCTGATGCACAATCTATACTCTGGACAAGTTGCAAGTACAGAATATGGAGAAACTGATTGGTTCCCAGTTGGGAAGGGTTTGAGACAGGGGTGTATTTTGTCACCCTATTTATTTAATCTATACGCAGAACATATCATACGGAAAGCGGGATTGGACCAAGATGAAGGAGGTATGAAAACTGGAGGGAGAAATATCAATAATTTAAGATACGCAGACGATACCACACTACTAGCAGAAACCAGTAATGATTTGAAACGAATGCTGATGAACGTTAAAGAGGAAAGCACAAAAGCAGGACTACATCTGAATGTCAAAAAGACTAAAGTAATGACAATAAAATATTTATGTAACTTTAACAGTGACAATGAGGACATTGAACTTGTCAAGGATTATCATTACCTTGGCACAGCCATTAACTGAAATGGAGACAATAGTCAAGAAATCAGAAGAAGGCTAGGACTGGAGAGGGCAACTGTGAGAGAACTAGAAAACGTCCTCAAATGCAAAGATGTATCACTGAACACTAAAGTCAGGATCATTCAGACCATGGTATTCCCGATCTCTGTATATGGATGTGAAAGTTGGACCATGAAAAAAGCGGATAAGAGAAAAATCAACTGATTTGAAATGTGTTGGAGAGCTTTGTGCATACCATGAACTGCAAAAAAGACAAATAATTGGGTGTTAGAACAAATTAAATCAGAACTATCATTAGAAGCTGAAATGATGAAACTGAGGTTATCACACTTTGGATGCATAATGAGAAGACATGATTCACTAGAAAAGACAATAATGCTGGGAAAAACAGGAGTAGAAAAAGAGGAAGGCCAAACAAGAGATGGATTGATTCCATAAAGGAAGCCACAGACCTGAACTTACAAGATCTGAACAGGGTGGTTCACGACGGATGCTCTTGGAGGTCACTGATTCATAGGGTCGCCATAAGTCATGGTCGACTTGAAGGCACATAACAAGAACAACATTCATATTCCAAAATTTGCCATCTGAGACAGGCTGTCTCATCCTGCCTAATATTATGTCTGGCTCTATCCTTTTCCCAGTACCAAGACTATACCCCTGGTAACAAAGCAAGCCTTGCCCTCTTTGAGTACAGAGTGATAGGAGGGATATCGCTTGATATGACAAATACTTCCAAAGCATTAAAAGAAAGCAGCATTACCACTGCAAGAAAAAGACTATTGCCCAAAAAGGTCCTTGGTAGGAGTTCCATTTTTCATCATCATAGTTTGTTTCTAAATTACAAAATGTGACTCAGTGCTCACTTCAAATGGTGGTAACCACCCAAAAGGGAGGTTAAATTGGTTCTTATGTATGTCAAAGCAATAATAGAGAAGTGTAAAATAAAACACAAGTATATCCTGTAATAAATGTGCCCTGATTTCATTAACCATTCTAATGTCTGTTTTCTTAGAAATTCAATTAAGGCATACAGAATAAAGCACAAATATTTTGATAATACAGAGAAACTCCTCTTAGTAACAATTGGCACATTTTTCTTTTTTCTTTTTAATGGCCAGAAATTGCTTTCTTGTATTAGTTTTGGACGTGTAAAAAGAGCAGTGGCCATCTTTACTGAAAACTCTATGAAGTCCAACAGCAATCTTATTTGGTGATTCAGAATGAGTGATCCTACCTTCTGCCAAAATAATTAAATTGAACATTTTCAAGAAATGCAGTAACTGGCTCTTCTGCTCTCTCTCTGGCATCATTTTCATTGAGTTTGGAAAAAGTTATCAAAACTGAACATTTGATCCAGAATTGGCTGTGAAACCTAATATGAGGTCAAATACTGCAGACTAGTTTCAGAACTGATCATTGTTTTTCAAATGCAGAGCTAAGGTCATGAGAACATCAGCAACTAAGTAAAACAAAGAACTGTGTAGGGTCAGTACCTTGTCTCCAACAGTAGCGAGCCAGATACTCCTGGGAAGCTTATTAAATTATTATTAAATAGCTCGGATCCTTGGAATCCTTGAGAGATCCCACTCTTCCCTCCATTATGTATTTAATATTCCCTTCCACTTCCTATTTTTAACCTATTACTAGTCCGTGAGAGGATCTGTCCTCTTTATCTCTGTGATAGCGAAGTTTCTTCAGGAGCCTTTGGCTAATTATAATGATGTTACATCTTTTAGCCCAGCAATTTCACATTTGGATTCATTAAGAGCTGTTAGGCAAATGTCATCTGGCCTCAGTCACTTTTAAATTTACTTACTAGTGCTGGCCCTTGGATTGCTTCATAAGATACAGAGAAAAGAAAAAAAATTGTTAGGGTTTTGATCTGATACAGTACCACCTCTGTGATGTTGTGCCTTTTAAAAACAAATCTGTAACTGTCAGCTGCTGTTGCAATGCTGGACCTTGAAGACCGAATGCTGGCAAGGGAATTCACGTCCATCAAACACAAAATGGCGCAGATTGTCTTTCATCATCCCTGCCCAGACATGCGCAGTTTGAAGGGCAGGACACAGATTCCCAAATGCTTCCTCCTGTTCCTACCTTCCTTTAGAGGTCAGGTTCCACAGGTTCCTTGTCAGATGGAACTTAAACCTCTGAATGTGCCTGAAAGGTATTCAGATGTAAGGGATTGTTTGTCTTGGATAAGTTAACTAGTTCTGAAGCCCACTTCTCACTTGCAGCAGATATGGTGGTAAACCCATGTCTGGTTGTAAAATATTTATTACGGTCCAAGACCAGCAGTATAATTACAAATCCTCTGAATATCAGAGTGGAGATAAAGTACAATACAATATCAGCGCCGTGAGAAAGCTAAAAAGCTAAAACCGGGTCCACATAATAATCTAGCTAAAACCTTGATCTAATAAGCATCGCACTAGGTCCCTCCTGCGAGCCATAGCAGCTGCGCAGAACGAGGTGACCTTAGCAGTGATCTGTGAATCTGAATCTGCCATTAAATTGTGTAAAATCATAGCTTCTAGGCTCAGAGAAAGATTAGATAAAAGTGGAGAAATGAACTTGAGGCGGAGATCTGAATAAAAAGGGCAACAAAGTAGTACATGGCTCACTGTCTCCACCGCATCTGCTCCACAGGGGCAAGTTCGATCGCAATAATCGACGCCCCTGTATCTACCCTCCAATAGTGCCGAAGGCAAGGCATTAAATTGGGCCAGGGTAAAAGCTCTCCTAAGTTTCGGGGTAGATAAACTTGAAATGTAAGTGGCCAAGATACAGGGATTTACATTAATACTGCACTGCGACTAAGCGGCAACTAGGCTCATATTATTCTGATACTCAATATCTTTAAGGCATTGGATAATTGTTGTTTTGGCGGTCGTATGGCCTAGGGCGCCAGTAGCTAAACTTTAATATCCAGGTGCGGGTCTCGATCAGAAGGGCACCTAATTCTAAGCGTAAGGTCACATTGGGGACACATCTCGGGGTGCCCAAAACGGACTTCATAAATTAGATTGTACCCTCTCCAACAATGCGTAATTGCCTCCGCTACAAATTTGGATCCCGTAGAGAAGTTGAGAGAGCACCTTGGCGTTGAATACCTGGACTGCTGCTGGAATATACTGACCACCCTTTGTATAAAAGAAGGTCAATAAAGCTCTGGCTGATTTCTGTGCGGTCGCAGCGGACCGGACAAAATGCGCATTCCATGAACCTAAGGGATGGAATGCAATGCCAAGGTAACTGAAGGCATTGACTTGGTCAATAATATGGTTGTCAATTTGCCAGCGGTGTTTCTGTCTGCTTTTGGCAAAAACTAAAACCTTGCATTTCGCATAGTTAATTCTCAAAAGTTCATCCGCACAAAAGGAGGCAAGTTCTCTTAAGAGACGACGTAAGCCCACCTGCGTTTGGGATAACAGCGCAATGTCATCGGCATATAGAAGACATGTTAAGTGTCTCCTTGCCAAGACAGGGGGGTGAGAGTTTACTGCCGACAGGCATTTTGTCAGCAAGTTAATATAGATATTGAATAAGGAGGGCATGTCTGGATGGAACATGATGGAATTCAAAACCCCAGTATAGAGCCTTATTCCTGACATGCTCGTTATCCTTGAATGTCTCTCCCCCCCATCAGGGAGCATTTCATCCAGTGAATAGTAGAGGTTTACTAGCTCATCAGGCCTTTGTGAGAACTAGGCCTCATAACAGTCTCTGCAAGGCTGGAAAACATAAATTGAGATTTCAGAATAAAAAGAATAAAATAAACTCCCTGTGTTATTTTGACTACTTGCCTTTTCTACTCACCAGGGCCATGTGAGGTTTGTTAAGGACAAGGCAACACAACTTTAAGATGCCAATCATCAAAGGAGGAACCCCTATTAATACATCTTTTCTAGGGTGGATTTTGGAAGCCAGTCTTTTAATTAGGTCCAAATAGATGTAAAGACGTGTGGTTAGGTGAACATGGCAGTAATTCACATAATTTTTTATGCCTATTTAAATATTTTAAACTTTTCTGTGGAGGTTTGGATTACTGTTCCACTTTAATGGAAATGCAAATCTGAAACTCAATTGTATTTTTAGTGGATTTCAGTGTGGCAACCGGATACTGAGACTTATTGGCAAACTCCCCTCATATCGATTAAGAATTTAATTCAACAGAACTATTTCCTCAAGAAAATAGCTCGACACAATGGAGTCTGAATGCCTCTTCCCCAAATCCCCCATGTCCCCCAACCCTTCCCTATCTTTCTCCTGGCAGTGGCAAAGTCTCACTGCTTCTGTGTTCCAGATTCCCAAAGGAGGTGAACAGGTTTTTGCAATGATGTCCCACAAGGACAGCACTTTACTTAACAAGTCAACCATTCTTTTATTGGGAAGGAAAAAGTGGGTACATTGGCTGCAGCTAAGCATGCTCCCTTTAACCCTGACCATTCAACCCTGTACCTTTCTGTATGACCTCAGGTTCTATTTCGCGTCACTTGGGTTATGGTAGAATGGGAACTGGCTTTTCCCCATTTAGATTATTTAGGGTCTGGCTTTTTTACAACATCCAAAAGTACAACAGGAAATATGATGCTTTTAATCATGATTAGCCATTATCCTAATAAGCCTCTGATGCAGTACATAGCCATGCTACTGTGAAAGGCTTCACATATGTCTGTGTGCATGTAGTTTGTAATGAGAAAACCAATGAGTTTCCATTCCTTTTTGCAGATAGGATGCTCCTCTTAAATTCCTTTCAGTTGCTCTGTGTTAATTTTGTGCTAATGACTCCCAAGGGTGCTGAAGTCCAAACGTGGCACTGCAGATGAGTCATCCTCTCATGTTAGGGTGCTTCCAGACAGAAGGCTTTTAGCACTGCACAGTCATTATTCTCCCACTTCTAAGCTACATAACTTTCTACATTTTAGCAGGTACATTTCCCTATCTTCCATGATGTCAATTTTCACTCACTTTTTAAGGGGTGGGAATTCCACATTAAAACAACTAGAGTGGAAACAGTCACTTTGAGTTTGTTCTCACACACATCTATCTCAGTTGTACTTTGCTAGGTGCTTGAAACTTTGGTGACCAAGCTTATCTACACTATTGGCAGCTAAGAGTCATGTCCCACTTGCATCTATGACTTTTCCAGTTGAACACTGAAACTCAAGAAGGGTTGGATGTTCACCTAATATGAATCCTAAACAGCCTGAAATTTAGAAACGGAAGCTTTTTCTGGCATAGAGATATGTAATGGGGTAAAACCTTTGTGTGTATGTTAGGCTGCAGCCCTCCCAGGGGAAACCCCTGCCCAATTATTCTTTGTCAGTTCTGAATCAAACTTTCATGTCATCGGACATTAGAACAAGGAAGTTTGGGATGCAACCTCGGGGAAATTGATCCATCCAGAGAATGTTAATTTCCTAAAAATGTGAGCCTCCCTTAGCGGGGCCAAGGGGATGCAGAACCAGGAAAAAAAGCCTAGACCATTCCTGTGCCTGTATTAGCTGCTTGGTCTGCAGAAATCAACTTTAGAAGTAAGCACGACCTCCTGCTAATATCTTCAGATCAAGCAGATGTTAAAGACACAGAAGTAGGAGCTGGTAAAGATCTTGGCAACCCTAAGAGAAATCCATATAGAACGTGGGAGGCTGACCTTATAAAATATGCCTTATGCCTGAAAAATATGCCTTATGCCTTAACCATTTATGTGCTTTTAGAATGCCTAATAAGGACCCTGTGATTGTGGGTCACTGGCTGCTCGTTTCTCCACTTTCTCTCCTAAGACCACGTCTGCTGTGGTAACTGTGTGCATCATTTGAAAACAAACACAACATTGTTTTTGTTGCAAAAGTTTTTTACTTTGTTCTTGTTGCATATAACAATAATAGATAATCTTGGGGGGGGCTATTGCACATTGATGTATTTATTCAACACTATTAGTGCATATTATCTCATGCGGCTGCTGTTTGTTTCCTTCTCTGTATAATATTGATATGTTTTATCATTTTATTGTTTTAATATTTTATAGTGCTGGTCTTTGACCGTAATAATAAATAAATGATTGATGGTTCTTGTTGCATTGTATTTGAATTGTTCTTGTTGCATTGTATTTTTACTGTATATTATTTACCGGTTCTGTCTTATGTAATTTTTTTGTAATATGTTTTAATATGTTGTTCACCACTTTGGGGGCCTTTTGGCCAAAAAGTGGTATATAAATAAACGATAAAATAAACTATAGAACTAAACTTTCATATACAAAGCAAAAAAAAAGTCTGTCTTCTTTTGGCTACAATCTTCTAAAAGCAACAGTTAAAAGGGTCAGATTCTCAAACTATATCCATGATTATAATGCCAAAGGTCCAGATTAATATAATATATGCATGTAACAATTTATATTTAGTAAAAACGCAGAATGGGGGGAGGGGTGTCATCTGGTCTGTGTGTGCATGTGCATGGCTCCCATCACACTCAAATGCATGTAAATTGTATGTATAATCCAGAGCTTGGAAAAGTTACTTTTTTGAACTACAACTCCCATCAGCCCCAGCCAGCTCCATGCTGGCTGGGGCTGATGGGAGTTGTAGTTCAAAAAAGTAACTTTTCCAAGCTCTGTATGGGCCACAGCTTTCATGAAGGTTTGGCAAACATGACAGGCATCTGAGGAGGATTTCAATAAATTATTTTCAGTACACTCTAAGCCTTTCCCAAAAAGATGCTTCTCATTTTGAGTCAGGGTAGGGTATCTGCATGATTGGCCCTAGTATTGGGCAAGTTTGGCCAGCTCTTTCAAGAGCCCACCAAGAATCAGTGTGTCATTTCTAATCCACATTCCCTGCTGTTCATGGGATGCTGGAGAAACCAACTGCGATGGAAGATTAAAGACTTCCTGCAGTATGGCACTGCTTGATCTTGCATGGCACAAGATCCTGAAACAGGTCTTGTAGCTGACCTGATGTAGTTACCTGATGTAGCTTGGGCAACATTTGGGTGGCCAAAAGAGAAGGGCCTAGGCTGGGTTTCTGAAGATTAGCCTCGGAATGGATTCTCAGGCAAGAAATAATGCTGGGAAGTTCCTTTTCTCAGGACATTAAATTTCAACCAGCAATGAACAGGGAGACCCATGGATTCTAGGTAGATCTGTGGCATATTGATAAAACTCCATGTAGCCTGCTTAGTTAACCTGTTTGTGTTTTTTTACTGTGTTTTGGGCCTGCTCTGTTAACATTTTTATGAAAGGTTCATGTTACTGTGCAACACATCTACAAGCAGCAGGTGGCTTTCGAGCCATTCTTAGTTCCTATGAAAGACACACTAAGCTACAAAGCACCGTCTTGTCAGCCTCTTTTCCAGTTTGGAAAAAGAGTACAGATTTCTCTTGCCCTTTTTGTCCCGAAGACGACATTCCTTGCCCAGGGGTCTCTCACCTGCTCCCACAGCTCACATCTCCTGAAACTGGATCCCAGCATGCAGCTGCATAAATAATTTTTTAAAAGCCAGCCCTCTCCCCAGCCTCTGTGCTGGGGGGTCAAGCAGCTGGGAGTGCAAATGCATGAGAAGATTATTCCCCATCCTGCCATCCACCATTTCCCAGAATTAAACAACTCCCATTAGCCAACTTGTAGCTTTACAAAAGTCAAGCGTTCTGACAGCTTTTGTCTGTCTGAGAGTGTTATGGAGCCTGCTTGGGTGAGCAGAGGCTTCAGTCATCATCATCATCATCATTTATTATCTGCCGTTCACCCAAAAGTCCCAGAGCAGATTACAACAATTTAAAAACATATAATTAAAAACAGTTAAAAACAATGCAAACAACATCCTTGTCCTTCCCTAAACTGAGCCAGTAATTGAACAGCAGCCACCTTATATCCATTCCAGTCTGGGTTCAGGCTTGGCCATGGGGCTGAGTCAGCCTTGGTTGCCCTGATGGATGACCTTTATAGAGAGTGGTGCAAGGAGAATGCAACCTTTCTTCTGTTTCTCAATCTCTCTGTAGCTTTTGATACCACTGATCACAGTATCCTTCTGGACTGGCTCTGTGGAATGGGAATTGGCACCGTGTTATGGTAGTTCCAGTCCTATCTACAGGACTAAGCCCACAGAGTAGCATTGGGTGATTGTCTTTCGGGGGCTCTGGCAGTTGTGCTGTGGGGTGCCACAGAGTAGCATCTTATCCCCGATGCTATTTAATATTTATATGAAGCCTCAGGGAGCAGTCTTTAGGAACTTCAGGGCAAGGTATCATCAGTATGCTGATGGCACTCAGCTCTCCTTTTCCATAACATCTGAGTTGGGGAAGACTGTGTGCCTGGCTAGATGGAGGCACTGTGGGTGAGTGGTTCCCATGTCTAAGAAATTGGTTAATTGTCTGTCCTGGACATGGTTGCACTCCCCTTGAAGGGGCAGGTACACAGTCTGTGGGTGTTTCTGGATCCAGCTCTGTCACTGTAGGCCCAGGTAGGCTCAGTGGCTAGAAGTGCCTTTTATCAGCTGTGCCTTTTATCAGCTCTGCTTAGAAAGACAACTATGACTGTTCCTAGACCAAGAGAGCCTGGTCACAGTAGTTCAGGCAGTGGAGACTTCAAGACTAGATTACTGCCATGCGCTCTATGTGGGGCTTCCCATGCATTTGACCCAGAAACTGGAGTTAGTGCACTCTATGTGGAAAGACTCCACCTCCTTCCACACCTCCTACTTCTGTTGGGTTCCCATTGGCTCCCTCACCCCTCTCTCTTCTGAGCTGAGCCAATCAGCAACACAACAAGATTAGAAAGTAGCAGTATCTGTGCCCCAGAAGCTCGGGGCAATCAATAGCTGAAAAATAATAAAAAAGCGGGGGGACGGCACTGTCAAAGCTTTAAATATGGAGAATTGGACTCCTCTCCTCCTAGCTTCTCTTGTTTCCGTCCCCCACTTCCAATTTTTGTTGATGTGTGTGATGGTCAGCTCAGTGCTGGGAAGGGAGGAGGAAGGCAGGGGAACAAAAAGGGCATGCCAACAAGTATGGATGAGGTAAAGGTTTGATTTGAGTACAAAGAAAGTGCAAAGTAATCAGGTTTGGACTCCAGCAGACAATTCCAGTAAGGAAAATGTGGAGTTTTAGTATGGTGTGGATAATCCCACAGTTGTCCTGGAAAGCAAGTGAGAATAATTGTTTTCTAATTTTAGGGTGTTATATTCTTTTCTGACTTTAGCGTGCTCCTAAGGAGTTAGGAAATTGTTCTGTTCTGGATGGAGTTGCACTTCCCCTGAAGGAACAGGTGTTAGCTCTTTTTTGTGCGTGCGTGCATGCGTGCGTGCGTGCGTGCGTGCGTGCGTGCGAGAGAGAGAGAGAGAGAGAAAGAGACATCACTGTCAATCTAATACATCAAATTTTTGTAGTGAGCTGAAGACAGTCTGGAAGCTGCAGTTGGTGCAGAATGGGGTAGCCAGATAACTGACCAGTGCTCTGACTGCCTATTTGCTGATGGGATCAAGGTCTATAAAGCTCTGTGTGGCCTCAGGTCCAACTATTTAAAAGATCACCTCCCCTATTACTTGCCATCCTGTGACTTAAGATCTGTGGGTGGCCCTACTCATAGTTCCATCAAGATCTGTAGTTCATGTTGTAGTGACACCAAGCAGGACCTTCTCAGTTGTAGCACCCTGATGTGGAACTCCCTTTCCAAAGAGATCCAGCTGTCCCCTACAGTATCTATTTTTCGGCATCAGATTTAGGCAAATTTATTTTCAAAGGCTTAGAGCTTTGGCTGATGTAAGAAATGGACTGCTCTTGGATTATCTGTGGTTTGATGTCTCGATATTTTGATGTTTTGTTTTGATACTTGTTTTATATTATGTTTTATGGCTTTTATATTGATCTATGTATTTTAATATATTGTTATGTACTGCCCTGGGAACCGTCAGGTTGAAGGGTAGAATACAAGTTTAATTCATTAATAAATAATATATTACACACATGGTTGAAACATACAACAGCCGAGAGAGGGGGAAACACCTCTTTCCCCTAAGCCATAGGACCAGGCAGGAAAAATGCTTTTTTAAAAAAATCATCAATTTATTTTTACCAAAAAAAAGCTACCTCTTCCAGTTGTTCTCAAAACTGTACCGTAAGGTAAGGCACTCTTTAAAGCCAGAAAAAACAAGGAGGAAATGAACAGGAAGTAAGTGTTGAAGAATGGGCAGCTTTAGGAGATTTTGGGGCCACATAAAATGAGGTTGTGGCTTATAGTTCACACCAGTCAAGTTTCCTGAGCTGTGTGTCTTTAAGGCTTCCATGACAGCTATGGAGTAAGGGCCTACTGTTGCATTTCGGTTAACTAATATTAGAGAGAGACTTGTTATGAAATTCATTTCAAACCTTGATTCAGATAACAGAATCTAGGCTGAAGATACACTAGATGTTAAAAGAGTTAAAAGACTTTAAAGTAGTTTGAGAGAAGATGTGCTTCCCAAGGTTTGCACACACTCTCTTTTGTCCCATTGTCATCTGTGTTCAAGCTGGTTTTTCAAGCGTTTTGAAAAAGTATAAACAGAGCCTACAGTGAAATGAATGGGCAAAACACAGGCAGTGGTGCCTCAGAGTTTGTGGTATGTATCTTGTATTTATTTATTATTTAAAAGAGTTGACATTTCCCAGATAAAGGAAACTGCACACATTTACACGGTGGAGAAATGATCCCTCCATATAAGGACATTTTGCTTTGATTGCATGTTCAAGTTACAGGGTGATATGTGGGAGCCAGACATCCTTATTACTCAGTGCCCCATTGCTCAGTTTCATCCAGAATTGCTGGAGAACTGAAGTCAGGGAGAAGGACCCCTTCCCTTTGAATTTCTCCCCATAATTCAAGTGAGTCAGAGCCACAGAAAATTAATGAATCAAAGTTCTGAGCTGGATCTGTATGTTTATGGACTGCAGGCTCTTTGCAATGCAAGACATGCTTGGAGGCATTCTCCCAAGTCTTACCCACCCACACAAGAAATCCTGGGCACAAGCCAACTCCAAGAAACAGGATTTTGTGCTGCATCCCCACCCACCCACCTGCATAATAGAAGGCTTTTCACCCTTGTTAGTTCCAACTCATTCATTCTCATGTATTTAACAGTCAGAGATTTGCATCACGAGCACACAAAGCAGTCTCCACGCAGAGACCATTTTAAATGCCTCCCTGTAGCAGTTGCCTCTACGTGGCAAGCTGTGCAGTGTCTCATAATAGGATCAGGGTATTTTTTTCCATGTCACTACAGAATTTGAGCAAGTGGACGAATAAATGAACTGCCAACCACATGCAGATTGGCGCCATAGGGAGTTAAAGGGTCCCCATTTGGTGATGTTGGGGGGGGAATCAGTTCACAGCAAGTGGGGCGCTTGTACCTCCCCCAGAGTTGATTGATGTGGAAGGCAACATTTATTCTGAAGCCCTGAGAGACAGTTGCTAGCACTGCAGCAGGGCTGGAAGAGTGTCTAACACACAGAGCTTACAAGGACCAGGAAAGAGTTAAAACAGGAATGAGGAACTTCTGGCCTATGGGGAAAACTTGGTCCATGAGGCTATTTTCCCCCCTGCCATACATGTGACTTCAGATGTGGGGCAGGTAGAGCCATGGCTGGATCAGTAACGCAACCATGGGGAACTCAGTCACACAGCCAGTCCCGGCAGAAAACAGGGTTGAAAACATTGCCTGGTGGGTTCAAGTCTGTTGGATTGGCTGCGCAACTGAATTCCTTGTGGAGAACTCAGTTGTGCAGCCAATTGCTGCAGAAAGCAGCTTTGTCAGCCCTGCACTCAAAACAAGGACAAAGCTTGGAAAGCATTTTGCATAGCAATTCCCAAATGCACAACAGTCATTAGGCTAGTTGTTGGGCATTTGAGACCTCCTGAGCAAAGTGCTTTATAAGCCCTGTGCTCAGCGCTTCCCAAATGCCAAGCAGAGGGCTGGCAAAGCCCCTTGCAGTGTGGTTCCCAAAGGCCAACAACCAGTTGTCTGTCAGGCGCTTGGGAAGCGCTGTAGAAGGGACTTTGACAGGTGGGTGGGACAACCCATCTGTCAGTGACATCATAATGATGCCAGGTGATTGACAGGTGGGTGTCACTCCCTGTCAAAGTTGACCCATGGGGGTGTGGACTGATAAGTGGATTTTAGCCATTAAAATATAAAGCTCCCAAATCCATTGCCATGCATAGATAATTCATTGATGGGTGGGTAAGTGAGCCCTATCAAAGAAATGCATTGTTATTATTATATAATTCCCACTTCTGCTAAATGCAGCCAGAGCAGTATATAAAGCAAAAGCATAACAGCACACAATATAATAAAAAAAATGAAAAAACACAATTTTGACAGCCTATAAGACAACACTAAAATACTGAAAGCAACAAGGCTAAAAGATGTTTAAATATGCATCAAACCTGACAGCAGCAAGAAGTAGATGTTACACATTCAAAGCCTGTCAAAATAAGACTGCTTTCATATTTCTGATGGGAGAGACACAAAGAGCAAGCACTGCCCAGAGAAGACCTGATCTGTTGTGCTTCCTTGACAAATATCCTGAGATGGCACCAAAAGCAAGGCCTCTGAAGTTCATTATCATCCTTCCCTCTGAAGGCAAGCTTTTGGACAATGGTCCAGAGGCTGAATAAAGGCTTCAAGCCTCTCTGTAGTTTAGCATTATGTGCAAATGCAGTCAATACCTTTTCCCACACTCTCCAGTGGATACCTTTTATGTAAATCTAATCAATTAGGTTTGCTATCATCCTGGCCACTAACAATCAGCTAGTGATCTCAGTTAATTTTCCACTGTGAGCACAACTTTTTGTTTTATATACAGCGGGCAAATCTGGACAAAACTGGCTAGGTACTTCCCTTTTTCAATTAAAAATGTACTCAAGTACAAATGTGCCTTTGCGCAATTCATTTTAGTATGGCTTGTACAGGAGAGGGTCTCAGTGGACTAGTCCCATATTAAGGGGAGACAGGAATGATTTATTGGGTTTGAACTGGGTGGCAGTTGCCTTCCAGGTGGGCCCACAAAAATGCTGGTTTTGAATTGTTAAAAATATGGGATATCTTTCATAGAGCAGTTATGTCAGCTATAACTTGTGGCTGAGGAAACATCTAATGAAGGCTCACCTAAAAGGTTTATGTTCTGGAACACATAAGACATTTTTGGCAGTGGCCACAACAGGCCTTATAATACAGATCAACAACCCTTCATGAACATTACTTCCAAGTACCTACCTCCTACTTAGCTTTAACCTTTTGCCATTTATTTATTTATTACATTTATATACCACCCCATAGCCAAAGCTCATGTGAATGCTGTGTTGCTTGCTACCTAGTTGTTTTAAACTGGCCCTGGCTGTTGTTGCTGCCTTTTTTGTTTTAATCCCTAGGCCACCAGTTTATTCAAAGGGCAATTTTAAATTGTGGCTTGTTGGGCTGAGAGATATTAGTGACTCAGTTTCACGTCTGAATGGGGATCTGAACCTAGATCTCTCCACCCTACTCTGAAAAGCTAACCACTACTGTACCACAATGATTCTCAAAATTGTACATGAAAGGAAAAGAATGTATCTTAGACTGAAACAGAGGTGAAGGCTGCCATGTGCCTGTGTAAACATTCTATGTACGTGACATCTAATTCATCAAATCAAAGTAGGGCAAAACTAGGAGCTTATTGAGAACAAAGTATAGTCAGACATATGGAGTCACTTTATTTATTTAGTTAGTTAGTTATTTCCCATCCTTCACCAGTAAGTTCCAGGGCAGCTTAAAAAATATAAAACACAATATTAAAAAGAATTAAAATGAATTTCAGTGACAAGAATAGGGCAGGTTCTGAAAACATACATCTCAGGAGCTGAAGGCCAGGGTAAAGAGGTGTGTCTTTAGCATTCGCTGAAATCTGTATAGCGAAGGTACCAGACACACCTCTGTAGGGAAGGAGTTCCACAGCTTAGGGGCTTCCACAGAGAAAGTTCCATTCAGGCCCATCACCCCTTGAACTTCTGAGGGTGGTAGAACTACCCAAAAGCCCCATCTGCTCATCTTAACACCTGAGAGTGTCTGTAGGGTAGGAGATGATCTCTGAGATTTTTGGAGCCTAAGTCATTTAGGGCTTTAAGCACTAGTGTGAGCACCTTGTTGGGCTCAGAAACAAATTGGCAACCAATGCAACTGCTTTAGAACAGGGGTGGTATGAGTTCTAAAAGGAACCCCAGCCGGTAATCTGGCTGCTGCATTTTAGACTGGTGGATGTTTCCAAGTCATCTTCAAGGGCAGCCCTACATAGAGCACATTGCAATAATCCAATCTGGAAATTACCAGAGCATGGAGTACTGTTGCCAAGTCATCTCAACAAATCAAATATTCACTAATAGGCAAAAAACGTTGTGATTTAATAATGTACCTATAGCCAACAGATATTTCTATCAAACTTTGAAAAGCAGGGAAATTGGGCAGCTATACTGAATGTACCAGGGGAGCAGGAGACCTAATCTCTTCTCTGAGATATTGTACTGCCCTACAAATTTTTAAAAATGTAAACACAATTTGGGTTGGTCTTTCACAGTCTGATCCACTTCCTGTGTATCTTGGAAGAATTTGTTGACATGTACCTCTGAGCATATGGTGAGTGAGTAGGTGAAACTGACCTGGGGAAGGAGCAGGGAGGGGAGGAGGAAGGGGGAGGGGAGGGAGGAAGGGGGAGGGGAAGAGATTGGGTGCGTGGGCACTGGGCAGAGGGGAAGCCCCTTTCCTTTCCAAAAGGAAAACATTATGAACAGTATCATTCTTTTCAGCGTTTCCTCCACCTTCTTATTCTACAGCAGGCACATGTAGACTCCCACCCAAACTTAAACCAAAGCTGTCACTGGCCACATCCACACCAGACCTTTATTCCACTTTAGACAGTCATGGCTTCCCCCAAAGAATCCTGGGAAGTGTAGTTTTTGAAGGGTGCTGAGATTTGCTAGGAGATGCCGTAGTCCCCTCACAGAGCTACAATCTCCAGAAGAGGGGCTGACAGTTAAACCCCTCTGGCCACTAGAGCTCTGTCAGTGAAATAGGTGTCTCCTGTCAGCACCCTTCACAAACTACACTTCCCAGGATTCTTTGGGGGAAACCAGTGAAATAAACGTCTGCCATGGGTGTGGCCTCCTGATTAGCAGAGCGAAGCAGCAGTGAGTCTGGCTTTTAGAACACTGGTAGTTAGTTCTTACTGAACATGCCCCCGTTTATCATTGACTTCAGTGCTAAATTTATTAAATTAATTAAATATCAGCTAGGCATTTTTTTTAACTTTTAAGCTGCAGAAAATGAAGGTCAGAATATGGAGCAAGGTCAGTAATGGGATTACAGGTATTCTGTGAACATGGCTGTTTTTTAATTAATTTCAACAAATTATGAGAACTCTCAGAAAAATGTCCAAAAGGGGTGTGGTTTTTTTCTCTTTTTACACTTCGAACTCTTGATTCCCTCTGTTTTGTGTATCGCCATGAAAATTTATAGAGGGTTGTTCAACGAGAGTTTCTGAGTTCAGGACTATAAGTTTTGTAAGGTTTTGTTTTGAAATGAGTTTATGGGAAGCATCAGAATGGCATGGGGGGTATTTTCAATTCAACATTGCAGAATGTGAAAAATCCATGCTGGCTATAGCATACAGCCACTCTTGTGGCTGTATAATGTAGCTGCAGAACAAGTTGCTAAAGCGTAATGGTCAGTATGTTCTCTTAATTAGCATACATAGCAAGATTAAGGTATGACAAGCAGAAAAATAGTGCATAATATATTAACATAAAAAGCTTACATTTATGCATTTAAAAAAAATATTTTAGCAGACTTACTGTTGCTCTTTGCTTCCTCCAAAAGATCAACCCACCCCTACTTTCTTTCACATTTCTTAAAGATAAGGGCCACATTCACACCATACATTTATTCCACTATTATTCCACTTTAAACAGTTTGATTTAACTCAAAGAATCCTGGGAAGTGTAGCTTGTGAAGGGTGCTGAGTAGGGTTGCCAGGTCGGAACCATCCAAAAACCTGAGAAAATGGGGGTGGGCCCTAGTGACGTCACAGGGCGGGCCCTAGTGACGTCACAGGGCAGGCCCTAGTGACGTCACGGGGCGGGCCCTAGTGACGTCACGGGGCGGGCCCTAGTGACGTCACAGGGCGGGCCCTAGTGACATCATTAAACATGATACATTGTATCAACCACAGTTGCTTGGAGCATACCATTCAAAAAAAAATTATCTGATTGGAGATTAAAATAGAAATCTTACCTAAAATATGGTGTTCCTAGGTCCATCTGAAGTGACAAGGTCATTCTTTCTCACAAGCTTAGGGTGATGCAAAATGGAAATGGACTGCCTTCAAGTTGATCCCAAATAGGGTCTTCATGGTAAGCAGTATTCAGACAGAGGTGGTTTACTATTGCCTTCCTCTGAGTCTGAGAGGCAGTGACTGGCCCAAGGTCACCCAGTGAGCTTCATGGCTGTGTGGAGATTCAAACCCTGGTCTGCCAGGTCACAGTTCAACACCTTTAGGGAACATTTAATCTACCTTACTTGCTTCTGGCAAGAAGGGTTTACGTGCCCTCAGGCCAGGCCATTATTGGAAGAAAGGAGTTTAGTGTTGCAGAGATGTTAGATGGGAGCACAGATGGATGCCCCTGAAGGCAGCAACTGTAAACATGCTTATTAAGGAACTAAGCCCCATAGAACTCAATAGGACTTATTTCTGAGTAGATATGGTTGCAGCCATGTTAAACAAATTAAACCAGAACTATCACTAGAAGCTAAAATGATGAAACTGAGGTTATCATACTTTGGGTACATCATGAGAAGACGTGATTCACTAGAAAAGACAACAATGCTGGGAAAAACAGAAGGGAGTAGAAAAAGAGGAAGACCAAACAAGAGACGGATTGATTCCATAAAGGAAGCCACAGACCTGAACTTACAAGATCTGAACAGGGTGGATCATGACAGATGGTCTTGGAGGTCGCTGATTCATAGGGTCGCCGTAAGGGAGGGACTGGAGAGAGAGAGGAGGAGGAGGAGTTGAGTCGCCGCTGCACCCCCCCACCCTGTGCAGCAGAGCCTAGCTGCTCCCGCCGGCCACAGAAGTACAGGTGAGGGGGTGGTGAGTGGAGGCTGTAGCCGCGTGGCGCCGATGGGTGGGAGCGGCCACGATGGGGCTGAGGAGTCTGTGCGTGCAGTCGTTCCGAATCCGGTTAGGGGAAGAAGGCCGCTGGTGGAAGGAGCCGGTTTGAGGCCGGGTCGTTTGTAGGCCGTCGCGCAGAGGGAGAGAGGGGGGGAGAGAGAGAGGGAGAGAGAGAGAGAGAGAGAGAGAGAGAGAGAGAGATTTGTCTTGAGTCTGCTGTATTTAGTGAAGCTTGAGTCTGCTGTATTTAGTGAGCGGCCTGCCAGCCTCAGCCGGTTCCCCTGCTCCGGAAAGGACGGCCGGCCGCTTCACTAAATACAGCAGACTCAAGCTTCACTAAATACAGCAGACTCAAGCTTCACTAAATACAGCAGACTCAAGACAAATATCTCTCTCTCTCTCTCTCCCTCTCTCTCTCCCCCCCCTCTCTCCCTCTGCGCGACGGCCTACAAACGACCCGGCCTCAAACCGGCTCCTTCCACCAGCGGCCTTCTTCCCCTAACCGGATTCGGAACGACCGCACGCACAGACTCCTCAGCCCCATCGTGGCCGCTCCCACCCATCGGCGCCACGCGGCTACAGCCTCCACTCACCACCCCCTCACCTGTACTTCTGTGGCCGGCGGGAGCAGCTAGGCTCTGCTGCACAGGGTGGGGGGGTGCAGCGGCGACTCAACTCCTCCTCCTCCTCTCTCTCTCCAGTCCCTCCCTCAATTACAAAGGGCGGGAAGGCGGCCAGCCACAGCCTTCACGGATGCGTATGTCAATCACGCATGCGTGGCTGAGCGGCACGCTCAAAAGCCGGAGATTAGCCTCTTCAAAGGAATTATGGCTGGAGGCCGGAGACGGCCCCCTTTTCCCTGAAACTCCGGCAGAAAACCGGAGACCTGGCAATCCTAGTGCTGAGAGTTGTTAAGAAACTCCTGTTCTCTCTGACAGAGCTATAATTTTCAGAGTGATTTAAACAGTCAGCCCCTCTTCCCAGAGAACTCTGGGAATTGTAACTCTGTGAGGAGAAGAGAGGTCTCCAAACAACTCTTAGTACCCTTCACAAACTACACTCCTCAAGTTTCTTTGGGGGAAGTCAAGGTAAAATTTGCTAAGGTTTAATCACAGAATTCTGCCACCTTCACAAAAAATATGGACAAGTTCTACACATTTTCTACTTATTTTGGAGAAAGAGTTCCCAGAATATGAGCAGGGCATTAAAACATGAATGGGTGGCAGTTAGAGTTGCCAGGTCCATGGCCTGAGACTGATCCTGTATCTTTAGGAGAAGAGAAAGTCAGCCAAGTGCAGGAGACCGGGCCTGGCAATGAAGAGGTCTTCTGTATCTTTAAAAGTTGTGGAGGGAGGAGGGAGAATTCCACCTTGTGGTTTTTCCCATTACAGTGTTGCAAGAACACCTGCACTTGGCTGACTTTCTCTTCTCCTAAAGATACAGGATCAGTCTCAGGCCAAGAACCTGGCAACCCTAGTGGCAGTCCTATTCATTAATGGAAATTGAATTACTTCAAATCGTGTTATAGCATTATACTATTTCCCCCTAATCTCCAACTGCTGAAGGAGACCTAATGTTAACAATAGGCAAACAGTTGCTGGTGGGCTGTGCTAGGGATATTTTGCAACGATCTCTTAAGAAAGTCCCTGTGTTTCAAAACTGTTTTCAAAACAGTCCTTCTCAGTGGCAGCCCCCTGTTTATGGAATGCTGTACCCAGGGAGGTATGCCTGGTTGCCATCATTATCTATCTTCAGGCACCAGGCAAAAACATTTCTTTTCTCCCAGGTTTTTGGTTTCTCCTTTTTGTGGGTTTTTGGAGGGCTTTTGATGCTGTAGACTCTTTCAGGGAGTGGGCTGTTCCATCGCCTTTTATACTTATGTATTGTGTTTCTTACTTTTTATTGTTTTAGGTTTTTTATTGGTTTTAATCTTTTTATTGATTGCAAGTCACTTTGGGTTCACTTTTGTGAAGAGAGATGACTTAACAAATTTAATAAATAAAATTTAAAAAATAAAATTGTGGGTGTATGGCACACACACCCATCCTTCTTTAAAAATTGTGCTAGTTATATTGATAATCTTTTGGCTTCCTTTGAAATTCCTTATACGTTTTACCTGAGGAGGAAATGCTAAATTTGCTTCAAATTCTGTTTTAGGCTAAACCTAGTGATGTGTGGAACACCCCTGAGACATTTTACTAGTCTTGTTGAAACTTCTCTTGACATTCTTCAGATGAATAACTTGGGGAAAAACCTTTAGATTTGTTATGAAATTCAGTTTAGGCAAACGTTTGGTGGCAATTCTAATTGGTTATCAAACATAACATTTCCCTTCCCTTCTCCTTTGACCCTCAAGGAGTTAAGCTATTTTGGAAGCATAACCTTGTGTCAGAGATTATATCATACTGTAGCAGATGGACATGAACATTCCCTCTCTAATTTTGTTGTTCTCATTGGGGTCATGGTTTCCATGTAAACACATCTACACACAGGGGCCCTTGAGAAGTCCTGGAAGCATATATATTCTGCTAACACATAACACTGGCCTCTCAGTAGCTTTAAATATCATCTCTTCAGATACTTTGCACATCACTTCTGTCAGAAGAGAACATGTGTGTGTGTGTGTAAGTAAGTAGGTAAGTAAGGTAAGTAAAGTAAGTGTGGTGAGTCATAGTGATATTATTTCTGGATTTCGACCTGCCCTCTTATCTAGGAAACACTACAATCCCTCTGCAATAGTAAATGAGGCTGAAGATTAAGTTTATTGCATCATTTCCTCAGGTTTCACAGCTGGCATCTTTTTTTACATAGTGGAATCTATATTAATACTCTCAGGAGGAAGAACTGAGAGAGATTATTCAGCCCCGTACTTTCAGAGAGGCCTGTGTGCAATTGCACACAAATGTCTCTTCCACAGTGTGTGAATTCTTCTTTCCTTGAGGCTTTCTTCTTTGAAGCTTATGAGCCTTATGATAGGATAGGGAATCATGAATAATACATTTTATTCACACTTACTGTGAGAGGGACAACTTATTAAACACTGAACCACCATGGAGGTCCACCATCATGATCAGCATGATTTCTGCAACATGATGGGCATGATGCATTTTATCTGATACTGGTTTGATATAACTGTTTACCTCAAAATCTGGAGAAAACACTCTTGTTTGCTTGGACCAATGAGATCTGAATGCCATAATGCATTTTCACTCCTTTCTACATTTTATATGTTGCGCAGCTTCAAGTGTACATTGCCACAATTGGGCAAGCTGGTGAACATTTAAGGATGTTTAAACCCCTTTGAATCCCCTGGGTTTTAAAACACAATAAATGCTTTATTGTTCCTCATATTTTTAATTGTCTAGCTAAATCAATGAGGGATAAATATAAAACTTGCATGAAAACTGTGATTTTTAAGGACCTGTATGCCACACAAAAGTACTTCAGACCCACAAGGACTGCAGGCCACATTATGGGCATGCTGATGTATTATGGAAGGATGATGTATTAAGGAAGAGCTATAGCTCACTAGGAGAGCATTTGCCTTGCTTGCAGACGGTCCAAAGTTCAACCCCTGGCATCTCCAGGTGGTGCTTGGAGAGGGTCCTACCTGAAACCCTGGAGAATTGCTGCCAATCAGTGTAGACAATACTGAGCTAGATGGACCAATGGTCTGACTCAGTATAAGGCAACTTCCTGTGTTTCTGTGTTCCTAACACTTTTAACTATTAACAAGCAGTGTCTTTACTTATCATAATCAACTGATAGATACATGTTTAGTATAACCAGGGCCGGCTCCAGGCATGCAGGGGCCCTTGGGCATCAGCTTGCCCTGGTCCCCCGGTGGGTGGGTGGATGTGCGTGCGCATATGCATGAGTGCATGCCCCCCACGGCCTCCTACCTGTCTAGTCTATGTGCGCACATCTCTGCCATCAACTAAGATGGCGGCAGCGGCTTCAGTACCTTAGGGAAGCTGCAGACGCCATCTTCATTAAGGGCAATTCTAAAAAGCCGGCTGACAGGTAAGTGGGGGGCATGGGGGGGACACGGATCGTGGAAGGGGAGCGGAGGGGCCCCTCGGGGGCTCCTGTAGCTCCAGGGCCCTCAGGCCAGTGCCCAACCTGGCTGCCCTTTAGAACCGGCCCTGAGTATAACCAACAGTAATTATTGTATATGTTGCATTATGTGGGATTGCTTGAGTTTCTGTATCTAGGGCAGAGTCACATATTACAATTGCCACAAGAAACTCAGATGTTACTTATATGTAAATACATAAAATGTACAAGTAAAATATGTCTGTATATATTTTTGGTCACCTGATTGGCTTAGGCGTCCCAGAAGCATGCACACAGATGTTTAATGGTGCACGTACACGAACACTTTCCTTCCATACTTAGTGCATTTATGGTGGAAAACAACAATATAACATTAGTGTTTCCCAAAGCAGTCATAACATGCAGCACTGCTATTCATTTAATACTTTAGCTTTCCTGCACTCTGTGCCATAGAGCACACCATACTGATATAAATCACAAACTCTAGTGAGGAATTGATTGAGACTGGGTTGTGATGGGTTTCTGACTGTGTCTGACTAAATATGTAGATGTTACTTTTATTAACTCTATAGGAAGGATTCATCATTATCACTTATTGATGACTCATAGAATGTATCATTGTGGTTTCCCCAAGCTTTTTGGCTATAATGTTGGGATGCCAGCCAAACATGCTATTTGTAATGTGTATTTCCATAATTGTTGTGAACAGAAGTTTTGAGGTCAGAAACTCCTAAATTGCAAAGGCTGGGCTGGAGTCTACAATGGCAGGATGTTTGTCTTCAAGGTATACACCCTTCTGCATAGTTTCTGAATTTGACCTCTTTTTTTGCATAGGACTGTTGTTGTCCTTCTCTAGAACCATAATTACAAATTTTCATAAGAACAGAAAAAATTGATGCACACTTATGCACATTAAAAGGACTATATGGAGTGAAAATTTGCAATAGTTGAAATGTGATTAATTTGATTTTTTAAAAAATGTTATGCCTATTTTGCTATCATATGTAGACATTTATCTCTGCCTCTGTGAGCTTCAAAATGAAAACTGGATCTCTTTGGAGACCAACACAGAAATTCCATCAACATTAGCCCTCATGAGGCATTTAAAGAATACGTGTGGGTATAAATTCTGAAGTAGTCCTGCATGTTCCAGCCCAACATCCTCACCAGCAAAGTTCTTGAGTAGAATGGTCTGAAGAGGAAATATTCATGCATGCAGCTGAACATGTTTAGAATCCTGCCCATTATCAGCAAATCTGATGTCCTCCGTTCATGCCCACATGTGTTCTTGAACACCTGAAGGAGGGCTGTGTTGTATTCCCCAACTGGTGTGTGTACATCACTTTTACCCACCTTATACCATAACTCATCAGTAAATCCCATATTAAATATAATTGTTGCAATTGCCACTCTTTTTACTCTCCCCTCTAGAACAAGAACTATATGTAATCCCATTTTTAGTAAACATGCTCAAAATTTATGATGTTTTAATTATTTTCTTGTATACCGCCATATTTTTAATGAGTTGGTGGTTTATAAAGTGAAAGCTATATAGTTGCGCTATAGAAGCATCCAGAAGAAAGTAACAGATTTCCAAACCATTATTGCAGATCCATGTAACAAAAATATAAAATACAAAAAATAGTGACATGCTGTGCAGTTAAGACAAGCACAGGAAAGGATGCATAATAGATCCCCAGCACCTTGCAACCACCCTTCCTCTAAAAAAGGTGGCATATATGGAGATCGTCCTTGGAAAAGTTACTTTTTTGAACTACAACTCCCATCAGCCCCAGCCAGCATGGCCACTGGATTGGGCTGATGGGAGTTGTAGTTCAAAAAAGTAACTTTTCCAAGCTCTGCGCTATGTTATTATTTCAATAGCCACATGAGCTAGATTGTCTACACTGAGAATACAGAGGTGCTATGGGAGTGTACTACCATTACCTTATTTTCAGACATGTGTTAGATGAAATACAGTTTTTAATTAATTAATTGTCAGAAACACTAAACTTCATTGAGTTTGCTGAAACAACTTCATTGGGTCCTGGCATCTTTCCAAGCTCAAAAATGGTATTTTGATCTTTAAAGTCTTACATGGCTTAGGACCCAGATCAACCCACTTGCTTCCTGAGATCTTCATTTGAGGCCTTCCTCTGGGTGCTCCCACTGTCTCAAGTGTGGCAAGTGGCTCCTCACCTCTAGAGTACCCTCCCCAGAGAGGTTTGTATGTATGACACCCATTTTATCATAATTTAGCATTCTTCTTTTCCAAGGTTTTTAAGAATCTTTGAGATCTTTAAAAAAATGTCTAAAGCAGGTTTGTGTACAGTTTTAAACAGTTTATCTGCACAAGGTTGTTGCTGTTTTTTGGGGGGGAATATTTTTGCCTTTTTAATTATTATATTGTATATTGTTTTTAGTAATTTCTGTTAGCTGTCCTGGGAACATGATTGCGTTGAAGGTACAGGATATAAATGGTATAAATAACTAAATAAAACATAAATGCTTTGTCTTTACTGTGTAGGAACTCCTCTAGTGTTTAGAGCATTTCCTGTCAAACTGAGTACTGACTGTGTGTTGACCCAAGTGCAGCAGTCAATAAATATTGCCAGCTTGTTGGGGTTAACCGGATGAGTCAGCAGTGTAGAAGGAGTTGACATCATTCCATGAGAGGAGAAGGAGCAGGGGATTATTTCATAACAAATAATTCAGTGTTCAGATATACGGAAGAATAGAATAATTGTCGTTTCCCCATTCCCCAATGCTTTGCCTAAACTTAATCCACAATTATATGTTCGTAAATGGTAGCTTTCTTGCAAGGATTCAGAAATCGTTTATTTCATATTTCTGTTACAATGAGGTTAGATTCATACATGGTGACTGTTCTCTTTATAAAGTAGAATTATTGCCTTGTTCATTGTAGCCATGGTGAATTCCTCCTTATCAAAATCCCCTCAAAGAGTCTGGGGAGGGGCGATGGGATGCCACTACAGCTTGGAGCTGTAGTAGCTCCCTCCCATTCCTTTGTGGTAGGGAAAAAGAAGCCCCACTAAGGCAGTTTTGGGTATGGTGGCTACTGGCTCCCTTCAGTGCCCAAGGTTGCCTAAGATCAATGCCTTCATCTTCTACCATTGCACTGCCATGATGGCATTTTGAATGTATTGCATTGGGGCAATGGTGGAGACTGGAAGTATGAAAACATAGGCAGCAGTTGGTGGGGGGGAAGTTATTATTATTATTAATAATAATTTCATTTATACCCTGCCTTTCTTTTAATGAAACCCAAGGCTGCTTACATATGGTTCCCAAGCGGTCTCCCATCCAGGCACTGACCAGACCAGACTCTGCTTAGCTTCAGCAGGGAGCTGGTCTTATGTGGCTTCAGACCACAGCCTGGGACCAAGTTGGGGAAAGTGTAATCCAAATCTTCAAAAAAACCCTGTGTTGTGAACATATTTTGGGTGTTTGGATTCAAGACCAAAATATACCATCATTGAATCAGATGTATGCATAGCATCCAGACTTGTTGCTAGTTTTTTTCTTTGTACTGTCAGCCAGATTTGCCTGTTTATAATTTCAGACTTTATATCAAACCAAAGAAAGATTGTTTGCTTCTGTTTAAGATATTTGCTTAGAATTTGGGCAAACCAGTCTAAAACGTACAACCTGATCCAATGAAGAATTAAGAGTACCTAAGCCCATTGATTTCAGACACTTTAGGAGCATCTAGCTCTGCATAGGGCTGCCTGTAAGTCTCTCTCTTTTTTTAAAGAAATAGTTAAAATATGTCTGTTACAAAGCCAATTAGCTCCTAGACCAGCTGTTCTGTAATAATTTACAGACACACACAATTGGTTCCACGTTCATTAAATAAAGACACCAACAATAGTTTGCCAAACTTTAAAAGGGAAAGTTATTCAGGAAACAAGAGAATCTTTAAAACACACTGATCTTGAAATATGTATACTTTTTTTAAAAAACCTATAATGGTCCATTTTCAGTTGTTGCAGACAGTAGGGGAAGGGCTGTAGCTCAGTGGTAGAGCATCTGCCTTGCATGCAGAAGATCCCAGGTTCAATCCCTGGCAACTCCAGGAAAGGTTGGGAGACTCCTGCCTGAAACCCTGCAGAGCCACTGCCAGTCAGTGTAGACAATACTGAGCTAGATTAATCAATGGTCTGACGCAGTATAAGGCACCTTCCTATGTAGCAGTTCATTATCTAAGGAAGTATTTGGGCTCTAAGTTAGTTTCATCATGTCAAAAATTATGACAATGGTTGCCCTGAAGAACTGAGAGCAAAGCCCATTTTCACCACCATTTTCTAACCAAAAGTCTACAGGATGAGGTGCCAAGAAAATGGTTGTCCACAGCGGATTCAGTCCAGACTTTGGGTGAAATCAAGTGGTAGATATGCTGGGCTGAGGTGAGGTGGATGCCGTGGATCCTCACCTCCTGACGCAGCCACAGGGCAGCCAGCCCAACCCAGCTCAGCCAGGGATCCACTGGAGAAGACCAGACCAGCACAGGGAAGCTGGTAGAAGCTGACACAAGGCCCTAAAAAGGGACATTCCAGGGGCATGTTGGGGAGGGCCCAAGGGGAGGGGGACCTGTGTGACATCAGGGTCCCATTCAGCTCCATCCTGCAGCCCCCCAGTCCCGGTGGATGCTATGCCGAAAAAAAGGATGGTGGAAGGAAACATGCATTTTGTTTCCTTCCACTGAGCCCTCCCAGCACAGCCAGTGTCCTTCCCTCCCAGCTGCTTCTGAACATAGCTGGATGTGGCGCCCCCTTCTGCTGGCTCCACTTCTACCAGCTCTGCTCCTGCCAGCCAACGACTTGGATTGCTCTGCCCGTCATGCTTGGAGAAAACTTAAGTCCCATTGATTTCAATGGGTCTGCTGTAAGCATGACTAAGTCTGGACTCTGGATCCAAGCTAATGTCTTTAGACAAGTCCTCATTGGGGGTGACAAGAGCAAGTTCTTCTTTGGAAAAAAGGTACTTCCAAAGTATTTAAGATTGCAGTTCTACTTACTAGAAAGTAAGCCCTGTTAGATACAGTGGAACTTACTTCTGAGTAAACAGGCACAGGGCTGTGCTATAATAATATTGTGTGCCACCCCACTCTCTAAGCAGTGCAAGACATCCAGGGGTTCCTGCACTTACCCAGGGTTTGGTTTCCTTGGAAAGAAGGTCGGTGGAGATTGTGGTGTCTTTTTGAGATACCGTTTATCTGCACATATTCACAACCTGAGCATAAGATGGAGGGGTTCACGGCATTATCAGTCCAATAGATCTTGCTTTTCTATCAGGCCTGTAGGGAGGCACCCCAAAGCCATGGTGCAGAGAGCAGGCCTCTCTGAGTGCCTTCCTAGTCCCCAGCTTCTCCAGACTAGACTAGAAACACACATCTCTCTTTGATCCCAGGATGGAGGAGGAGAAGGGCCTCTTTCCTGAAAAGAGTTCCAATAACAACAGGATCTCTCTGGCCCAAAATCTATTCACTTGTTAATGGAAACTTGACAGACTCATTAGCTCACTTGCCCACTCTGTTAGATTAACAAAGGAAACTAGTCTGAGCAATGGAGCAGATTTCTCTGCTGCAGAGTTCACTTCCAGGTACAGGGTTCCAAATCAGAGGCTGGAAGGGGACTTACAGATATCACGTATCTCAATCCCCAATGCCATAACAATAATTTAATAAATTTATTGCCAAGTCATTTTGCCAAAATCCCCTGAAAATGCCTGTTTAGGTTAACCTAGTGAAGTCACCTAGTTTTCAGAGAGTTCTGGCAAGGTGAACTGGTTTTGTGAGTTCTCCAGCATACATTGAAGTCATCACTCGTCTCCTTTTGGATTTTCAGATGTTTAAGGCTATTGTGAACCATGAGTGCAGCCTTTCTCAACTCAGTGCCCTCCAGATGTTTTCGACTATGCTACTCATCAGCCCCAGGGCAGCAAGTTGAGGAACTTTGCATAGCACAACACATGTTAGGAGCTTTCATACTGAAGTGGGGTTCACCATACCCTCTCAAAAATCAACTGACAGTGACTGTAAAACATAATGATATGTACCATTCCAACTGTTCCAACTACTTAACGTATATATTCTTAATAATTCCTATTACAACCCTGTAAGGTAGGATGGCATTATTACCCCTGTTGTTGCAAGTGGGATGGGGTAGAGAGAAATGAGGCTGAAAGACATTGGATTACCCCAAGCATTTAAAATATGTGTTTGTTTGTTTCATATTTTGCTCACTCTTTATTAAACAAGTAATTGCAGGGTGGTGTCATCAGATATAAAATCAAATTAAAAATAATGTATTTGTGGTTGATGTAAAATATGAACCAGGAATTTCCCATTTCATAGTTAGTCACTATGCTACAGTAGGTCTAAATCATAACTACAGCATTAAAACAGAAATGGCACATAGCCCCAAAGTCCAATAGGATCCAAAATTGTTCGGAAAATACCTTTTGTTGGGTCAGTTTATTGACAGGGCAACAATGTTTGAGTAGCACAGAACATTTATTCAAACTTTCCTATAAAAGAATTCTGTGCTAGATGTAAGTGTGCCATTTTACCAACATGGCTGGTCCAGTAAACAAAATATTTAGAGAAAACTACAAATAAGAGTCATGTCTAACCAGGCCACTATAAGAAACAGGAATCCTATCCTTAGTTGCTGTTCTTGTCAAAGGAAAGGACCACGTGGCTTCATCCCTGTTCATAGGCATCATATTTAATATAGTTTAATAGTTACATGCCTACCAGATGCCAGGTATGTGCATGAAAGAGAAGTGCCAGCCCTAGACATTTTGTTGCCTGCTCGCTTCCCAAGGCAAGGTGCACGGTACCTAATTTATTTTGGTTCCTGGGGCAGAAAATCTCACAAGCGTCTTCTCTGGAAATAAAAACAACTACAAAAATAAACAAAACGATAAAAAAACTCCTTTCCTTTCATGATGCCCCGGATTGGCAGTCTCATATAGTTGCCTGACTCTGCCTAGCAATAGGGATGTCCCTGGGTGATATAACCATAAAGATGGGTTGTGGAGTCTGAATGAGTAAATGCTAGCCCTAATTTCCCTTCTTCGTTGTCTTTGCCTCGTTTTTCTTTCCCTTGGGTCCTACGTGATCCCCTATGTTTTTTCCTAAGCTCATACCTCTCTCTCTGTTCCTCTCTCTTTTTCAGTCCTATCTCAGTAGCCACGTTAATGAGATGTCCACTGTATTCTCCAAATCTTGCAGGATGTGACTCCTCTTCATCAGCAATCAACTGTGTTGGTTGGAGCTCATGTTTGTTGGCTCACATTCATGCTTAGCCGATTGGTGCCAGGTCTGCTGTTATGCATGATAGTCCTTATCTCTTTCCTTAGGAGTTTATATGTTAGTTGCTAGAGTACAAATGGACCTAAGATGTTTTGTTGGGGATTGCTATAATGGCTGCCAATGTCAAAAAGGCACTGATGTGATTTATTTTAAGTTCTGTATGTTTTGCTGTTTTTTTAAAGACATTGATGTCGCCCCTAAGCAGGGAAAAGAAAGTATATTTCCCTGCACAGTTCATAAGAGGAAGGAGGATTGGAGTTGGGGTTAAAAAGTTGCAAATTTTCCAGACTTCATCTTAGCTTTTGTAACACTTCAGGTTGTTGGGTTACCAGAGATGAGATGCAGACAAGAGATTTGCTTACAAAGAGTTAAAATTTATTGAGTAACTTACAAGCATACAGCCAAGTATCCCAATAAAAGTGGAACCGTCTCACAGCTCTGCAGTAGCTGGGTCAGACTGAACACCCATACTGGGCACAAGACACATTTTTATAGCATAAAAATTGGCATACAACATTTGGCATGGTTACATACAGAAATGATGACTTTAAGGCATCAACGATTACATAATGGTACCTGTTGCCTATAATTGGCTATTCTGACCTTTTTACAGGACACCTTCAAAAGCAGACTAATTGCTAGAAAACTATATTATCAGCAATGGAAACACCCTGGCATCCATCTCTGGCAAACTATATGTCGACTATATCTTTCTCTCTCCCTCTGCTAACAAGCAGTTGCTAAACTATCCTTCCCTTGACCGTCATTTGACTCATCCACCTGGCTGTACTAACAAGCAACTGCTGCCCTATCTGTTCATTGACCGTCCCTTGACTCATCCACCTGCCTTGGAGTACAACCTAGATTCAAGCCAATTATGAAATACCAACACATATACATATATGCCTAATTGGGCTCCTTTGATGCCTTGAACTAACGAGATATATTCCTAGCATCATACTGGGCAAGCCATCATATCCTCATTAGAGCACCTAGATAAGTTTTCAGGTGGTTATGAGATGATCTACTCAGCCCAGGGATGCTGGGGCCTGGAAAGGGGGGATACAAGCCTTCAGGCTAGCTAATAAATACATACTGAATATATATTGGTTAACTTAAGACTATAATTGCTTGCTTCCTTGCCTGCTGGGATAATAGCAGGGCATACAGCTTTCTAAGCCACTATGCCAGCAAAGTGGATCAGGAAAAGAAGGTGGGCAAGATAAACTGCCAGACCTATCTGAGATTGTCCTGCTGTAACAGCAAGACTGAATTAATTTGGTGGTGGTGGGGTCTCTTCAACTTCATG
This sequence comes from Rhineura floridana, assembly GCF_030035675.1. Classification (NCBI taxonomy): domain Eukaryota; kingdom Metazoa; phylum Chordata; class Lepidosauria; order Squamata; family Rhineuridae; genus Rhineura; species Rhineura floridana. Next base: position 14,650,798 of record NC_084486.1, on the reverse strand, counting down.
CCAGATAATTTAATTAAGCTAAATGGAATTCTGATCCCTGCAATGCCAGCTGGAATTTGATTGAGGATTAAATAGTGTTTTCATTAGGCAACCACCTGGATAAATACACTGAAATTCCTGCATCTTTCCCAAAAATACTGCTTTCTGGCATGTTTGTTGCTGTGGCCTGTTTTGGGGTACCAAAAGCCATATAGCATTGCCTCTCTTCTTACCATGAAAAGTTGGCCAGCTTTCCTTTTTTTAACTCTTGGGACCTCTGAACCATTAAGGGCCTTCCATCCTACTTTATTCTCCCCATAGGCTTAAAAATACTCACATCTGTTTGTTCAAATAAAAATTCCTACACCGGCAAGTGAAGCCTAGTTGAATCTAAAAGATTACCCCAAACTCTTTGTGGGCCAAACGTTCCATTTTTAAAAATTGACTCTGATATAAATATTTAGCCAGAGAAACTTTGGAGAGTCCCATTTTGTTTGGATTCTTTTCCTATTCTTCAACATCACATTGTGTGGTAATACTTATCCCCTGAGATGTTCTCCTTAACAGAAGTTATTGCACAAGCAGTGTCTTCCAGACTGGATTTCCAGTAAATAATTCCACAAGTTCCTAGAAGCATGCACATAGGGCAATGGCACAACTGTTTCTGATAAACCAGTTTATGAAGATCCTTCCCCCCCTCCAACCCAGTTCCCATCTATCTTTATTAGACATGCTACTGAAATTTGCCTAAAAGCAACATTTGGAGTAAATTTGAGGATTCTTGCCCAGGCAAAACATATGAGAAACTTCAAGGGAAGCTAAAAGGGTGATGGTTACAACTAGTTTCATGCGTTCCTGACCTTTACATAGGTTGATTATATTCATATATCACCCCTGTGTCATCACAATTTTTCCATTTCTATGTTAACATAAGATAAGAATACAAGAACATGTAGTGTATGTAGTCTATGTAGTCTAGTATTCTGTTCTCAGAGTGGCCAAGCAGATGCCTATGGAAAGTTAGGACCTGAGGGCAACAGTGTGCTCCCCACTGGTGATTCCCAGCAACTAGTGTTCAGAGGCATAGTGCCTCCAACAGTGGAAATAAAACATAGCCATCATGATTGATAGTCTTGTACTCCATGAATTTATCTAATCCTCTTTTGAAGCCATCCTAGTTGGTGGCCATCGCTGCCTCTCGTGGGAGAGAATTCCACAGTATAATTGGATAACTCCAGAGTATACTTAGTCTAGCATTTGGTTCCAACAGTAGGCAGCCAGATGCCTCACGAAGCTCACAAACAGAATATGGCTTTTTTCTGCTCTGAGAAAGTATGCTGCCTCTATACATGGGCATTTCCACTATGCTAGCATGGCCAGTAACAATTGGTAAGTGCATCTATGAATTTGCCTAATCATTTAAAAAGCCATCTAAGCTAGTGGCTTGCTGCATCTTGTGGCGGCGAGTTCCATAAATTCCTTCAATAGCTTCCTCATTCTTCAAGAGTCAGCCTTGGACTTTAACAAATTATTTCAGTTTTTCATAAACTCTCCCAAAGGTCTTGCAAAGGAATGCTTAAAACAATAATTGACATTAACAGTTTCGGTGAAGTTCAAAACTTACATGGATATGTGGAAAACCATATGAGATTTATCTGTCTGCTTTTGCTGCTGGAACCAATTTGCCACCAGAGATGGGACAGGGACTGTCAGAAAGATGATGTGAGGGAGGGAAAGGCAGGTTGCCTTTGGTGGTGGTTGGTGGGGGGACTTTCAACATTTTGCATGGTGGGAAGTCCCCCGAATGTCACTCCCTCTAGGCCTCAATGGGGAAAGCAGTAACAAGTATTCAGAGCTGACTGTCATTGTGTTCAACATCCAGCAAAACAATCTTTTCTCTCTACCCACAACTGTTTGCCCGATTAGAAACCTCTACCTTTCACAGAGTAACACTGAAAGAAAGAGGGAAGGGACTAGGGTTAGGGGACAGAAAAGACAGGTGGATGAACATGGAAGTCAAAGGATGAAGGGAACAGACCTCTAAACAGAAATGTGTAAGAAGCAGGTATCAGGCGAAGGCAAAAACTGTGGAGGGGCAGCAAGTGAAGGCAAAATGAAGAAGCAGGGGACTAGGATGGGAGGCTTAGATGAAGCAGGATCAGGAGGAAGAAAGATGGGGCAAAACCAGATGGATGCAGGAAAGGGAAGTTAGAAGTGCTACAGACCTTTTTTATGGCCAGTCTTCCCATAAGTACTCCCACAATTTGGCAGACATGTCTGTAGTCCTTAATAACGTTGTAACATAAAAAGGAAAATTACATCTTCTAGACTCATACAGTGACCAAAAAAGCAGCCGCGGTTCTCATAGTAAAAGCTGAGCATGCCTGAGTATGCATGGTCAGTTACAAAGAGACAGCTGAAGCACCCCTTGGTTCCTCACAGTCAGGAAGCTGAACACTGACCTGCGTTGGTTATGTACATGGGGGCCTGATTCCATGTATGGAGCTGTCTTACTGGATCAGGGGTGTGCATCTCCACATGTATTTATCTCAGATATTCTGTCCTATCAATCACACCTGTATCCTACCCATCCTCCATAGAGCTAAGGGAAAATTAAGAATATTAAAATAAAATCCCCCCAGGCTCTTCTGAAACACCATCTGCAGATCTTGGGTTGCTTGGGTTTATGTTTAAAGCTGGACAGAGGAGGCCATGCATTGCTGGTTTTTTATTAATATTATTCCTAGCCATACAACCTCAAACAACTCACTCCCTTTCCTGTGGTGAAGAGTGATTTCTTACTGTTTTGCAATGGCTCTGAGACTCCTAGCTTAGTGTTATCAAAGAAATGAAAGACGGCCAGAATTTAAAATCCAGTGTAATATATTTTGCACTCTGTGGACCTCTTATTGAGAAATGTAATGGATAAATATCTATATGGCATCTTAAGTATTATGGCAAGCACACATTTAAACTCCACCAACTTCCTGCCACTATTCTGGCTCTCTAGAGCAATTAGAGGTAATTTAACAAAGTCGTCATCATACACTTGTAATCTGTATATCTGACAGATCCCTGAGCAGTTCCCTAACAATCCTCTCAAAGTTGTGTATATTCAAAAACCAGAAGTGAAAAAGTTATTGCAAGCCAAATGTGTTCTGAATCATTTAAAGCTTCAAACTGAATTATAGTAAGTTAGCAGTACAGGCAGGCTCTCAAATCAAACATGTGAAATAGAACAGGGCCAATCAGAATCCCCCCTCATGTGGAGAAGCCCTCCATGCATACATCTGTATGTAAGTAGAGCTGCATCATGCGCCATCAGACTTGTGCCTGGGGAAGATGTGCATAATCATTGGAAGTGGGGGTAGGTAGTTCCTCCAGGCATGCTTTCAACACATGAGGGAGTTTGTATAAACCTCTCTAGGGCCAGTTTGATGTCATGGGCAGCTGTACCTGAAACTAGACTAGGAGGCTATGTTCTCCAGCTCGAGGTCCCTGAGGTGGCTTGACCTGGAAGCTGGACCTTGAAATGCAACAAGAAGATACTTCTCTATTGACCAGGCACGGTCTGAAAGTCTGACCCTGGTATTATACCAAGCCTGGCCAATCGAGAGGCTTCATAATACCTGCCAATCACAGAGACTAATGTTATACACGCTTTGTCCCAGATGCCTAGTAAGCCCACACAGTCTACTAGGCTAGATCCCAGCCTCAGACCAAGAGGTTTCTGGCTGTCAAGACCTGAAGTTCCTTCTACAGGGAGCAGCAAAAGCTATCTGACAAAGATGACAGCAATGTCTCAGTACTTGATGTTCACATTCTTATGATATAATTAGTAACCTTTTCCAGTACTTTAGTTCTCATGGCTGAAGGAGGATTCTCAGTTCACAATAATTAGGAAGGGTTCTTCATTTAAGGCATTTTTTAAAAATATATTTGCTACATTTCTTTTTACAAGGTCTGCATTAAGTCAATTTAAGCTAGATATGCCCAGTTCTTCCAAAGACTTTCATCTTGCATGAAAGATCTTCAGCTCTCTATAAAGTTTTATTGCTATGTGCCTTCAAGTTGATTACAACTTATGGCAACCCTATGAATCAGTGACCTCTAATAGCATCTCTCATGAACTACCCTGTTCAGATCTTGTAAGTTCAGGTCTCTGGCATCCTTTATGGAATCAATCCATCTCTTGTTTGGCCTTCCTCTTTTTCTACTCCCTTCTGTTTTTCTATCTTTTCTAATGAATCATGTCTTCTCATGATGTGTCCAAAGTATGATAACCTCAGTTTCATCATTTTAGCTTCTAGTGATAGTTCTGGTTTAATTTGTTCTAACACCCAATTATTTGTCGTTTTCGCAGTCCATGGTATCTGCAAAGCTCCCCTCCAACACCACTTTTCAAATGAGTTGATTTTTCTCTTATCTGCTTTTTTCACTGTCCAATTTTCACATCCATATATAGAGATCAGGAATACCATGGTCTGAATGATCCTGACTTTAGTGTTCAGTGATACATCTTTGCGTATGAGGACCTTTTCTAGTTCTCATAGCTGCCCTCCCCAGTCCTAGCTTCTTCTGATTTCTTGACTATTGCCTCCATTTAGGTTAATGACTGTGCCGAGGTATTGACATCCTTCATCTTGGTCCAATCCTGCTTTCCATATGATATGTTCTGCATGTAGATTAAACAAATAGGGTAATAAAATACACTCCTGTGTCACACCATTTCCTATTGGGAACCAGAGCTTGGAAGATTACTTTTAAAAAGTAATAAATTACAGTTACAGTTACATGGCCCAAAAAGTAGTAATTACAGTTACAATTACAATGCTCTGAAAGTAACTGATTACTTTGCTTTTCCTCCAAAGTAATCACTACAATTACATTTCAGTTACTTTAAAAAAACACATCTACAAGGTGCTGACCTTGGCTGCTGCACATCTAAGTAGCCTAAAACAACATTAAAAATAAACAAACACATACAGAGGTAGTAGAATAATTATTTTTATTCATAAGATAGCAAAGGTGGTCTCTCCGCTGGTAAGGGTGGTGGGGAGGGAGGCAGAGGCCACAGCTCAGATTTTTGCACGTCAAACCAAGTGCAAACCCCCCCCCACTCAGACAGACAGCATAATCTCTCTCACTTAACCACCTCCCAGACCCTGCCCTGCCACCAACTAAGGGACACTCACTCAAGCAAACATTTTCCCCTGAGATGCAAAAAAGTTTAAATACTGCAAATGCAGCACAGTAGCCAGAGAGGGTGGGGGAGGCCACTTTGTGTGCCAAGTGCAAACATAGTATTCTCTCTCTCTCTCTCTCTCTCTCTCTCTCTCTCTCACACACACACACACACACACACACACACACACACACACACACACACACACACACACGTTGTCATCTTTCACCTCCACAGTTCTTTATCTCCATTCTGCTGCTGCCTCCTTCTCCTTTATCCATGTTCTTGACCTCCGGATCCTTTTTCCCTCCACTCCATTCTTCACAACCACTATCTATTTTTTAAAACAATTGTTTTCTCCACTCCACCCCGTCTCACTCTCCGCCTCCTCCCTCGTCGCCTCCTACCCATCCACAGAGCATGAGGAAAGAGCGACACTGCACAGAAGCCCAGTTTGAGGCACATGATTTTTATCCACAAATCAGAGGAGCAGAACATGTCCCCTGCTCCCCCCCAAGAATGCCCAAAAGTAATTCTGGAAACGTTACAATTACTCCACAAAAGTAGTAAAATTACTCCTAGTTCTATTACAATCAAAATGTAAAGGAATTACCCACTCGTTACTCAAAAAAGTAATGAATTACAAGTAATTCGTTGCTTGTAACTAGTTACTTCCAAGCTGTGTTGGGAACCAATCAGCTTCTCCATATTCTGTCCTTACAGTAGCCTCTTGTCTAGAGTATAGGTTGCACAACAGGACAATCAGATGCTGTGGCACCCCCATTTCTTTTAAAGCATTCCAGAGGCTTTGCTGTAATCTATAAAGCATAGGGTAAAATTCCTTGGTCCATTCCATTATCCAGTGTATGTTTGCGATATGGTCTCTGGTACCTCTTTCCTGGGATCCCCTTTCTTTGGAATTGAGATGTATATTGAACGCTTCCAGTCTGTGGGCCATTGTTTTTTTCCCCATATTTGTTCCATATTTCTTTTCCATATTTGTTGGTATGCCATCTGTTCCTGGTGAATTGTTTCTTCCAAGTATTTTAAGAGCAGCTTCTACCTCACATTCTAAAATTTCTGGTTCTTCATCACAAGGTTCCTCCATGAATGAATCTGTCATCCTTGCAGCTCTTTTATAGAGTTCTTCAGTGTATTGCTTCCATCTTCCTTTTATTTCATCTTGGTCAGTCAGTGTGTTCCCTGTTGATTATTCAACAGTCCTACGCTTGGTTTAAATTTCCCTTTAATTTCTCAAATCTTTTGGAATAGGGCTCTTGTTCTACCCTGTTTATTGTCCTCTTCTATTTCTATATAATAACTGTTGTAATCGTTTTCTTTGTCCCTATATACTAGTCGTTGTATTGTTGTATCTAGGGTTCTACCTCCTTTTGCTTTTGCTTTCCTTCTGTCTTTAACCATTTTAAGAGTTTTGTCAGTCATCCATTGAGGTCTTTCTCTCTTTTTAACTAGAGATACTGTCTTTTTGCATTCTTCCTGATTCAATCCATAGTTCTTCTGGTTCTCTGTAAACTAAGTTTAAAACCTCAAATCTGTTCCTTATTTGATCTTTATATTCTTCTGGGATGTTATTTAAATTATATTTTGGCATTATGATTGCTTTGTTGCTCTTCAGCTTTACTCTGATTTTCGATATGACCAGTTCATGATCTGTACTGCAGTCTGCTCCTGGTCTTGTTTTTTCAGAAAGTATGAAACTTCTCCATCTTCTGCTGCCAATTATATAATCAGTTTGATTTCTATATTGACCATTTGGTGATGTCCACATGTACAGTCGTCTTTTCAGTTGCTCAACAAATGTGTTTGCAAGAAACAAATTATTGGCTTCGCAGAATTCAGTAAGTCTTTCTCCTGCTTCATTTCTATTTCTAATCCCCATTTCCCCACAATTCCTAGTTCTTCTCTGTTCCCTGCTTTTTAATTCCAGTCCCCCATGGTTATCATCATATCTTGTTTTGGTGTGTGATCAATTTCTTCCTGTACTTCTGCATAAAATCTTTCCAATTCTTCTTCTTCTGCATTTGCCGTTGGAGCATAGACTTGGATGATGGTTATGTTAATAGGGTTCCCGTTTAATCTCATTGATATCACTCGCTCAGACCTTGTATGATAGCTCCTAATTGCTTTTGCTACATCACTTCTCACTATTAAAGCAACCCTGTTTCCTCTTAATTTCTCATTTCCTGCATAAAATACTTTGCAGTTGCCTGATTGAAAATGTCCCATTCCCATCCATTTTAATTCACTCATGCCAAGTATTATAATGTTGATGAATTCCATTTCTTGCTTGACAATTTCTAACTTTCCCTAGTTCATGCTTCTCACATTCCATGTTCCTATTGTGTATGTCATACAACTCCGGGCTCTCCTTTCACATCTGTGTGCATCAGCCTCTGGGCTTCCTTTCGGCTTTGACACAGTTGCTTCATTTGTCATAGCGCTTCTCGTACTTGTCCATTGTTCTTCCCCAGTAGATCGGTGAGTGCCATCTGACCTGAGGGTATCGTCTTCCGGCAGTATCTCGTGTTGCATAAATACTCTATATTTTTATACTCTATGATTTATACTTTTATAAATTTATATTTATAAATTTATATATATTTATGCTCTATAAAGTATTTCATTTAATTATAGAATTAATAAAATCCCTTCTCATTATAATGTGTGTGTGTGCGTGCGTGCGTGCGTGCGTGTGTGCATGCATGCATACATGCACATACACATAGTGAATCTCTGCCCATAGAAGCATATTGCACACCCTCCCCCATGCCATCTCTGTCACTGAGGACCAGACTGCCCAGCATCAGGGGTAGGCACTACAAGACTCTTCCCACAACTATCCCCTCAAGTGGAGCAGTTTCCTTTTCTCTGTAGGGGTGAATGGCAATAATTTACTTACAGTAGGGCCCCACTTATACAGCAGGTTAGGGATGAGATCCCCGCCATAAAGCGAAAATCACCAAAAAGTGGAACATCAATCAGCTGTAGTGCGGGGAGCTCGGCTTGGCCCCTGAAGCTCTCCCCGCAACAGCTGGTCGATGTTCCACTTTTTCATGCATCTCTCTCTCCCCCCCCCCCGCTCACTCGCCCTCATTATGGTGGGGGAGTAGTGCTCCCCTTCTGTGGCAGGGTCTGCTGCAGATTGCAGGGAGGGAGCTGCCCGCCCATGCCTGCTCGTTTACCCTCCACCGCCTCCCTGGCTCGTGCCCGCTTGCCCTCCCCACTGCCTGTTCGCCCTCTCCCCTGCCTGTTCGCACACTCACTTGCTCTCCGTCACCTCCCTCGCTCATCCCCCCTTGCCCGCTCGCCCTCCCCCCTGCCTGTTTGCAAACTCACTTGCCCTCCCCCACCTCCCTGACTCACCCCCCTTGCCTGTTCGCCCTCCCCCCTACCTGTTCGCTCGCTCGCCCTCCACCGCCTCCCTTGACAATAAAATGGCGCCAGACGCCCTTCTCGGACTCAGCTGCTCATCAGAGCTTGGAAACATTCCTTGTTTCAACTACAACTCCCATCAGCCCAACTGTAGTTTAAAAAAGGAATGTTTCCAAGCTCTGATGACACGTTCAGGGCGTCGGGCGCAATCATGATGTGCTCAGGGCGTCGGGCGCGATCATGACGCACTCAGGGCGTCAGGCGCCATCAACGTTTTTATACTTAACATTTTAGGATTGTGTCTGTCGTGTCCATGTGTTTAACTATGTTTAGTTATTTTGTTATATTGTTTCAATGTGTTTGATATATTTTTTAATTGTATACTGGATGTTTTTATGCTGTAAACCGCCCAGAGAGCTTCGGCTATTGGGCGGTATAGAAATATAATAAATAAATAAATAATAAATAAATAAATTTGCGTCATGCTGCAAAGTCGCAAAATCACCGCAAAAATGGAACAAGCGCTGAACATATGGGACATGGACATAATTCAAAACTGCCGCATTACAGAAGTGCCGAGAAGCGAAGCGCCGTAAAGTGGGGCCTTACTGTATTTGGGAGAAAGTAATGGGATACCATTTGGGATGAAGGCTGTATTTCCCACCTTGACCTGGTGACTCCAGCAACCGAAAATTATTTATTTATTTTTATTTATTTATTATTTGATTTATATCCCGCCCTTCCTCCCAGCAGGAGCCCAGGGCGGCAAACAAAAGCACTAAAAACACTTTGAAACATCATAAAAACAGACTTTAAAATACATTAAAACAAAGCTTCTTTAAAAACATTTTTAAATGCTTTTAAGAGATCTTAAAAAGAAAAAAAGGTTAAAATATATTGTTTTTTTAAAAAAGGTTTAAAAACATATTAAAAAGCAATTCCAGCACAGACACAGACTTTCTTAACTTAAAAGGCTTGTTGAAAGAGGAAGGTCTTCAATAGGTGCCAAAAAGATAACAGAGATGGTGCCTGCCTAATATTTAAGGAGAGGGACTTCCACAGGGTAGGTGCTGCCACACTAAAGGTCCGTTTCCTATGTTGTACAGAACAGCCCTCCTGATAAGATGGTGTCTGCAGGAGGCCCTCACCTGCAGAGCGCAGTGATCGACTGGATATATAAGGGATAAGACGGTCTTTCAGATATCCTGGTCCTGAGCTGCATAGGGCTTTGTACACCAAAACTAGAACCTTGAACTTGGCCCAGTAGCAAATGGGCAGCCAGTGCAGTTCTTTCAGTAGCGGGGTGACATATTGGCGATACCCTGCCCCAGTGAGCAGTCTCACTGCCGCATTTTGCACCAGCGGCAGCTTCTGGACCAGCCTCAAGGGCAGCCCCACATAGGCATTACAGTAATCCAGCCTGGAGGTTACCAGTGAATGGACAACAGTGGTCATGCTATCCCAGTCCAGAAATGGCTGCAGCTGTCTTACCAGCTGAAGCTGATAAGCTCTGCTCCTGTCTACAAAGACCAACACCTTCATCTATATAACACCATCCTGGATTCTGCTTTTTGGTCATGCTAAAGTGTGTCATAATCTTGCAAAAAAAATTTAGTATGGTTGCTGCCCTGAAGGTTTTAGTGCTTGGTCAGATGCTACTTTGTGAAGCCTATGCCAGGGAGAGCCTTGAGCTCATGCACACCTTTTCCCTTCTTCCTAATCCCAAATTTATCCCAGGTACCCAAGATTTCCCTGACCTGTAATCCAACCCCAAAGTGAAAGAGAGGAATGGGTCAAGTGAAATCATAAGCGCATCTGACCAAGGCTCTAAACGGCCCAAGGCTGGATGGTACAAATAAGATTTCATGCCAACTACTCGTGCCAATTCTGGTTAGACCTCAATTTGTTTGTGCTTCTGGATCTCCCACAAAACTAAAGCACTGAACCCATGGAACTTTTTCCCCTGCCACTAGCATCCAGTTGTCCCTTAAGACCTAACCATAGAATAGAAAAACAGGATCATCCGCTGTGAAGTTCCCAGCACTGTTTATCTCAGCCTCTCTGTGGCATTCTTGAAACTTGGCAGCTGTGTATCTTCTTGACTAAATGGGAACATAGATGTGCATTTGTCTAGGGAGCTCCAACCTCCCTACATGCTTGCTCAGGGAAGAAAGAGGCAGGAAGCTTTGCGGGTTACTGGGGCTTTCTGCTGCAGCTGTCTTTTCTTTAATGCCTCCACCGCACATACTCGTACAGCAAGATGAGAAACCATCTTGTGGGACAGAAACAGAGCTCTATTCAACTCAGGACCCTTTCTCTCTTGTTTGATCAAAAACAGAACAAGTGTTCAGGAAAAGTTAAATGGGGGGGGTAGAGAAAAAGAAAAGAAACCATGCCATCACTTCCAGCCCACACAGATACAATGGAGTAAAAAAAGAAAAAAGAAGGCCTCAGATAAGAAATGCTTCCTTCTCTTCCTATGTAAAAAAATAAATAAATAAGGCAGCTACAGTTCATGCTATCTGGGCGAGGGGAGGGGGTTCTAGGAATCTGCAAAGCCTTGCTATGGGGTATGGAATATATGGCCCTGAAGAGCTACAACACATGATCAGCAGCCTCACATTGTTTATATATTACTCAACTATACAAATTCAGATTGCAGGTGGAGGGGATTGATGGATTTTTCTCCAATATTTTGTTTAAAATCCTCCCTTATATGTACAAAATTGGGAATATAAGGAATAGGCTAGAATAGAAACCTTTCTGACATGCTAGTTTTCTACATAGGAGAGGAGACTTTTTTAAAAAAATAAGGGGTGTGTGTGTGATCTTCTACCTGCAGAGGTATGGCAGCAGATTTATCCCATGAGAGTGCTTGGTCATTGCATAGTTTGGATCTAAGATTAAATTGTACTGTCTTGAATAATATTGGGGCCTACTTACACCACAGGCTTAAACTAGTTTAATAGTCATCCCCTATCTGTGGAGAATTCTAAGAACTGTAATTTTGTGAGGGGAGCTAAGACCCTCTAACAGCATCTCACCTCACTACAATTCCCTTGCTCTTTGGGAGAAGCTATGAGAGTCAAAACAGATCTAAAGCCAACATATGTTTGCAGGGTAGATATATCCCAGTTCATTTTTCTATCTGTGTACATCTCACTAGATACTGAAAGGGAGACTCAGTTGGTAGAACTTCATTCAGCACAGCTCCGGTCTCTTTAAGTGCCTTTTAAGGTTTTAAGGTTGTGCATAGTGTAATTGTATTTTAATTGTATGTGTTTCTATGTTTTTAACTACATGTAGTTCTATTTATAAGCTGCCCTGAGTTCCAGTTTGGAAAAAGGGCGGGGTAAAAATAAAGTTTCAATCAATCTTACCAACCTTAAGCCCTCCCAACAACACCTTCTTGAAGCTAGTATTTCCCACTTCTTTGTGTATCTTTCCCATAACTCTCTTCCAGTACATCTTTTCAAAATGCTGACTTCAAAATACGATTTGTAAAAGACAAGTTGTTGGACCTTTTTTTACTTCCTTCTTTGTGCAAGTATTTTGCTCTGGACATTTCTAGAACATATTCCACATACGTGACCTAAGGATAATATGCAGAATAGAAATATCCACTCAACTCCAAAATCAGAGTAGCAGGAGTTGGTACTCTTCCTAACCAGCCACTAGTCACCCAAACTATTCACAGTTCTACTCCTCACTTTCCCCCATCTACCCATTAAAAATAATTTTAAATCTACACTGGATGCAAAGCGAAATCAGTGACCCTCTCCCAAGAAATAGGAGTATCTCTGATGGTCCAGAATCCCTACTCTAACTGGGGATATGAAGTCTTTTCAGTAATTTTAAAATGTTAATCTAAAGCTAGCCAACTTTGCCAGGAGATCCCCAAAATACAATAAATAATAGATTTGTGTCTATTCTTTGAGGGGGGGAAATTAACATATGGTTTTAGATCAGTAGCTTGGGAGGCTCATAAGAGTGAGTCATGAGGGTTACCTTCTAAACCTGGATTGCTCCCCCTGCCATTTTAGTTGGATTTAACCTACATCAAAGTAAGGAAGCTGGACTGGACCTGTTCAAGTTCAAGATTCCTTCTACTGTTTGAACTGACTTTCTACTTCACTTCAGTAGTAGGAAGTTATGCATAGGTAAATCTTACTGAATTTAACAGGATATACCTGGGCAGGTATAGAATACAACCACTAAAAAATAAGTCAACACCATATTTTTCCAGGCCATCTGTTAACAAGGGATAGAAACCCAGTGGAACCAGTTTGTCTGAAGGGGTGACATGGATTGTTGATGCCATGTCTTAAGCCAAGGATGGGAAACCAGTGGCCCTCCAGATGTTGCTGGACTACAATTACCATCATTCCCGACCATTGGTCATGCTGACTGGGGGGCTGAAGGCAGTCCAACATTACATGGAAAGCCACAGATTTGTCATCCCTGGCTTAAGCAAACAATATTTTTTGCTGACTGCAATGCCCACGGAAAGCAAGTATGCATTGGAACCCTTCAGATGAATAGCCGTCCTAAATAATCTCCAATACTTACTTTGCGGGGGGAGGGGGGGTCCTGGTTGTTAAAATCCTCCCATCTGTAAAGTCTTTTCCAGATGGCACTGGGAATTGACTCATCTTAAGGCAAGGCATGGAGAAACTCTTTTTGGGCTGCTCCCCCAAGCAGTGAGGCTTTGGACTTTGCTTTGAATCTGACAGATGGAGTGAGACTGATAGTTTCTCCAGTCTAGAGCAGTCTTTGCCAAACTGGTGCCCTTCAGATGTTTTAGAGGACAGCTCCCATGAGCCCCAGCCAGGATGGCCAATTATCAGGGACAGTGGGAGCTGTAGTCCAAAACATCTGGAGGACATGAGGAGGGGGATAGCCAATCTAGAGATTAGTCCATTTAAGCTGCCTACTTGTCCTCTCTTTGCAGGAAGAGCATGCTTCCTCTCCTGATTACAGCACACATCCAACATTAAAAAAAAGGAGCAGGAGGCAACAGCAGCCACAGTTCTTCCTCTACTATGGCAATATCCTAGTATTCCAGGTTTACACAACTTGTGGTCCATCAAATCACACACAGCCCATCAGCCATGTATGGCTCTTTGTGCTGCCTATTGATCAGGACTGCAAGAACAGAACTTTTCATCACATCTAGCTGGCCACAAAATATGTTTGCTGGGCTATATTTGGTTATTGGGCCCAAAGTTGGGCAGATCTGTGATAGGAGGCTGCCTTTGAGCTGACCCTGATAGGCCCCAAGCCAACTACAAAGACTCCTAAGAAACAGCCAAGTCCACTTAACTTGGCTATTATACTGGAGCTCTGCTTAACACATCTCTCTGAGGTCCACCCCCACTGGTTGTAAATACCAGACAGGAAACAGTTCCCAGACCTACATGGAGAGAGACAACATCTCATTTTTCTAAAGACAGCTGACAAGAGCAGGGTCAAGAAAAGCTTAAGACTGCAGCTAACAAACCCCAGGATATAATTTTTTGCTTGTTTCTCTGTTTGTTTGGTTTTTTTGTTTGGATTTTTAAAGCAATGGACAGGATACGGCCAATAGAAGCATCCTCTCATCTTCCTTTTCCTTCTGAAGCTGCCTCTTTGGGAGTTTCTCTTTGAATCACACTCTGAGCCAGGGTTTGTGGTTAGAAGTTTCCCTCTGTTTAGTGTTGGAGCTTAAGAAGAGGCAGCTGTTTGCAGTCATGAACATCTCAAGCAGGCTGGAGTCACTCACATGCCAAGGCATAAAACAATCCATCCTATTCCTGGCTATGTGTCTTCCTTCGCCCTATAGAGCATCCTGAATGGCAAACCTTCACAACTAGTGACCCATCATGCTGAAGGCAGCCCACCACCCCTGTGTGGCAACCTGCCAGAGGCATGGGAAACCTCCCTGTTTTGTTCAGGCACACACCTGGCAGATCACAAGTACAGTGCTGGCTTGCAAAAAACCCACGACATCATCCTGTATGGAAATGAGGCCAGAGACCTCATGGGGAGAGGTTTTAAGGGGCACTAATAAATGATGCACATTTATGCAATGTCTCTTAATTTTACAGAATTTGTTCTACAATTTTTGCTGTTTTGCATATATTATTCTGCTTCTGCTAGTGGGGGGGGGAGATGAAAAGGGCCTATAAAAATATTGAAGCCCTATCCGCCGACCACTGGGAATCTTATGCAACTGCTTCTCAGGTTTCACCAGGCGTTTGTCTTACATTTGCAAGCATATCTTCACATCTATGAGGACAAGAAATTTGTTTCCTTTTTATAATAAAATCAAGCTCTGATTCTGAATTCTGGAACCAACACCACATTCTGAGGCTTTTCTGTGCTCAGCTCTGATTTTTGCTAATGTAGGTTTCTCATGTCAGTAGCCCAGACCAGCACAATCTCTTGTGGGATGCAAGGGGTTGGCAACGTCTGGATTCTCCACAAAAATGGGTGAACTAGCAATGTCCATTCCAGAGAATGCAGCTAGTGCAGAAGCAATCTTGCACATCTGTGAACCACCAAGCCAAAGTGAAAGAAAGACCTGCCAGGTGTGTCTTGTTCCAGACAAGAAGTAAACACAAGAGGTTTATCAAGCTGCTTGTGGGTCACTACGTACGGCTGGTGAACTTCATTTGACTTGATGGCTCACTAACAAGTTATGCTGGCCTGCAGAAAGTGCGTGCAAAATGTAACCCAAAATGATTCTATGAATGTTTGTATGAGCACTGAGGTACATAGTAAAAGAATGAAAGACCAGGTTACTTTCACCACAAAACACTCCATTAAACCATGTGTATAACAGGTAACGTTTGAGAACAGCCCTGATGAAATTATTGGGGTGGGGAATACCTTTCCCCAGCTACAAACCTTTATAAATCCCTCCAAACATGCCCACAACATTATAATTACATTAACCAGCACCATCAGTTTACATTGCATTTATAGGACCTTACAATGAATTTCTTTATTTCCCTGTCTATTTCACCCATCCCTCTAAGGAAGGTAAAGTGAATGCACTGAAGGCCCACCTGCATTCTCAAACAGCTATTTATTTCAGCAGTATGTTTAGTGCATCACTTTGTACAGTTGCTGAGTTGATAGTGTGTGGACAATAGAGAGGCAAAGTACTTGTACTGCTTAAACTGCTACTGTTGTGTAAGTGAACTCTGGTGTTTCAAGAGTATATGTGCAGTGTTTGGATAGAGAGAGCAATTCCAACTATAGGTCATAATGCTAAGGGGCAATTCTCTTTTTGCATTTTGTGTGGAGTATGGATACTCAACTGTGCAAGCCTTCTGTCAAATGTGAAAGAAATCTGAAGATGATATTCATTGCCCACTCTTTTAAAATGCTTTAAAATAATTTAAACTGGAGAGCAGAAAAGGATCAGGGTACCTATTTCCAAATATTTTAAAGGAACATGCACCAAATGTTATGCATGCACACTTTTCATACTTGTCAAGAAGCACCTGTAAAGGTAAGGAATAGTTGGTCTTGAGAATATGTGGGTTCTGTTTTGAATAAAGTGAGAATAAAGAAGGCACCTGCTAAACTGGCAGAATTAATCTTAGACAAGCCTGCGAGGAAGAGAATTTCACCCTGCCTCTGGCACTGGTCTGACTGGGGGGAGGGGAGGAGAGAGAGAGATGAGACCAAATTTTGCCTAAAGCAAAGTTTCGAGATGACTTTGTTTTGATTCCTGTTCCAGAGAAATAAGGGAATGTTGAAAGAAGCAAAGAACTCTATTTAATAAAACTAGTGGATTTTGTGGGAAGGGGTCCACATACCCTACTCAGGTCTCACAACAGGCACTAATGCCATTGTAAGCAATACTGTGTACCAGGTATGTCATCTGTCCCTCACTAGCAACAGCTGTCCTGTTAGGATTGCAGGTCTGTTGAAGAAATCTCTATGCAATGCATGAAGTTGTTAAGAACAGAAATCACCAAGTTTAATCTGAAGTAAAACTGGGGTGAATTTGGTCATCCCTGGTTGGCTGGAGCACACAGAGAATTTTGAGAGGATTTTTATCACTGTAGCAGGATTTCTGAGAGGGGTTCCAGTTATCACTATTAAGCATTGGGCAATGCTAAAAAGATAAGAACTCAGTCTTGGCAGACATATTATTTGGAAAAGCAAACCAGATTTCCTAGAGAGGGTACAGCATCCTTCACCAACCTGGTGCCCTCCAGAAGTTTTGGATTAAAATCCTTATCATTCCAAACCAACGCAGCTGTGATGGTTGAGACTAAGGGGCATTGTAGTCCTGGAGGGCACCAGGTTGGTGAAGGCTGAGCTAGAGAATACTCCTTGAGGCTCAGTATCTTTTTATAGGATCTGGAATTATTCCTAGTATCATGTCTGTTATAAAGGATTTAGCTCAGCATTTCCCAATATTCCATTTTAATTGTAAAAGAATGACTTATGGGCCCTTTCATTTAAATTTCAGCCATTTCTATCATAAGCAAGTATGTGAAGAGAAAACAAGGAACACTTTCAAGTACCCTTAAATTTATTCTGTAGTGCACAGGGGGAAGAATTAATCCTCTTTCAAGTAGCAAAAAACGAAAAATTGAACGTAACTATTTGCCAATCTATAGACACATTTCATAGTAAAGAAAACTAAAATACAGTTCTGAATTCAAACCTTGTGTATTTTGGCAACTGTTGAAAGCATAAAGGAATTGAAATGTTGCCAGGTTTTCTTTAAAACTGGACTGTGACTCATTTTAGAAGATTCATATTAAGGTGGCAAAACACTAGCAGGTTCAAACCATGCCATTCATTACAAAACTTGTAGTTACTTTTGCAGGTGAGCAACACAGGAAATGCCTTTCACACACACACCTCTCACTCAGTGACCAAAACTGCAGTGCATATTTTTAGTTTATTTATTTTATTATTTATTTATTACATTTATACCCCACCCTTCCTCCCAGTAAGAGCCCAGGGTGGCAATTAAAGCAGTCCATTCCCACAGTCTCTTCTATGTGTGTATTTGTGTGAAAAGCATATGCCATACTGCTTTGAATGCATTAAAGCTTTTAGTTGCCAAAGAAATGAATGTAGATTGCACTGAACATGTCAACTGCATGCACACAGCTGGCACATAATGGCATGAAGTTGCTGGGTGTTTGTCACAGGCTTGGCACCAATGGGATATTTCCCCTAAGTGCAAATATTAGCTTCAGACTGATGTATGTACACATTTTTTGAGAGCTGTCCTTGGGGTCTTTTGGAGACTATGGTGGTGTCCCAGTGAAATGACAGGACTCTGAAATAGTGCTGAAACTACATCCCAGTCACAAAACTCACAGTGCCAAGCTACCCTGAATATGCTGGACCATCCAAGGCCTATCTGGATACTGTGACCCTCATAGAATGGAAAGGAACTTAATATGGTCCTCTGTCTCCAGTAATTAGTGTGGAACAGTGAGGAAGGGAAGCTCCAGTTCATGTCTGGGTAATTAATCCAGGCTTTCCCCCTAGATTAACTGTACATGAGAACAAAGACAACCATTTCACTTCTACAATCTTTTACACTTTTACAATTGCTTTCAGCAAACTTGCAGAACTTGGCTTTCCATACTATGGAATCTCGTCCTTGCCATCATCCACTGTTCATCAATTCATTAATAGTCGAAGGTTGTGCCTTATATCTTCCCTTCATCCTTCTGTACCAGTAGTGGGGAACCTTTTTTGGCTCCACAGGCCAGATCCTTTTCAGGATTGGCCTTGTGGGCCAAAATTGACAGGTGGATGGGGCTGCCTATCTGTAAATGTCACAATGATAGCAGGTGATTTGATGCTTCAAAGTTCCAAAGCCGGTACTTCAAAGAACCTTGCAGACAGCAAGGCACTGCTAAGATTGAGCTGAAACCGGTGCTTCCTTTTAGCACCGGTTTCAATGCAAAACCCTTTGTGATCAGGAAGAGGTTTGCATTGAATCCTGCTGGGCTGAGCAGGATTTAATCCTGCCGCTCATCAGTTGAGGACCATCAGCTTATGAGCAGACAGGGTTAAATCCTGCTGCATTGACTGAGCACACCAGTTCCTGTGGGGAAGTGGCACACACAGCCAAACTGAGCAGGATTTAATCTCCTGCCCATCAGGTCATGCCACTCATCCACCAGAGTGATGTCAGCTGATTGGTAGGTGGTGGTAGTTTTGAAAAAAAATAGCATTGCTGTCCAAATTGGAACTCCTGGTGGGCCAAGGTTGGTTTGGGTGACAGAGGTTTCCCACCCCTGTTCTACACTCTGTTGGCATTTTACTTTGAGTGGAGGTTTTTACTTGAACTTTCTCACATTTTGAAGAGTTATGAAGGGATCATGCTGTGTAGTCCTGCCTTTCCCTTCCCCCCAGCCATGCGTTTGGCAGTCATGCAAAGGGGCCTGTGATGTATGTGCATAAGCATGAGGGCCTCTTCGCTGGTGGAGGAGCTTTGCAGCCTGACCTCACAACCTACTCGCGTGTTCTTCTGAGTGCATAAGGGGTTTGAGTAAACCTCCCTAATGTATCCTTTAACATCATCTTTTTCTATGGTATGTTCTGCTCTTTGTCTGCTTTAGTATCTTGCGTGCACATCAAAGCGCATATGAAGTTATGAAATGAGTTAATTTTGATGTTGAAGAAAACATTAGGAAGGGAGGCATTTCAGGCACTTTGAACTCACCGTAATGTCCCTGTGGGGCTATATGTCAAGCCCAAAGCCATGTTTACATATGAGAGAAGTTAAATGTTTAAATAGACTTTGCCATGGGTTAATTAAAGCAACAGTTATGGTCTGATTTCCGGCTTGATTTTCCTGTAAGGTAAATGAGTGCCTAGTATGTAAGCAGCAGGATCAAAGCAAAACTTTTCTTTCCCTCTAAAACTTAATTTCTTGTTTCTGAGGTGTGTCATTTTGACAGCTTTGGGGGTATGGAATCCTGTATTTATCCATAGAGAAGGGCCAGCTAGCTTCCCCCCCCCCCCAAGTGTAAGGTATAGTTGGCTTTGAAACTGTGCGTTGGCTCTGACTAGATCCAATTAGTCAAATATAGCTATGATGGTGGTTTCCCATTGCCATGTTCAGAGCTTAGAAAAGTTACTTTTTTAAACTACAACTCCCATCAGCCCCAGCCAGCATGGCCACTGGATTGGGCTGATGGGAGTTGTAGTTCAAAAAAAGTAACTTTTCCAAGCTCTGGCCATGTTGCAAGGAATTGGGATCTTGAAGTGAGGGCTCTGGCCAGATGCCATACACTCTGCATTGCTGTAGCAGCTGGCCAGAATAAGAGGGGCCTGCTGCCTGCATAGGCACCACCAGTGCAGCTGGCAAAACAGCAGTACAGTACTGCACCTTCTAGTGCAGCAATTGTCAGGTAACATAGGAGGCAAGCAAGAAGCTTTTGTCCTCTGACCTGGTTCCTCAGTCTGAGCAACTCATTGCTTGAGTGATGATGAATAGTTGTTCTCAGACACTTCTCACACCCACTTTACTTCCACACTGCCAAATCTAACACAGGTTTTTTCACCGCAGGAAAACCTTTTGCAGTAGTGAAAGTGAGGCCCAGGAAAGGTCCAGCTTACACGCAGATCATGGGCTAATATGAGGTCAGTAAATCTGATTTTTGAAGTTTGCTGAACTCATGTTGATCTGTAGTCCCAGCTCATACTGCTGGGAAGAAGGGCAGGATACAAATCAAATAATAAATAAATAATACAAGACCCTTCCCAGTGCCCATCTTTTCCCACAATATCTTTGGCTTAACCCCTGAATCACTGTCCCCAACTGAAACAAAGCCCAAATACATACAACTGCATTTGCTCACATTCTTCCCTTATCCCTATCACTCCTCCTTTGTTAGGCTTTCCTGCCTTTGTCCCGCCTCATCTGTTGTCTCTGTTGCTGTCACCAATATTTAGATTGCAAGCTCCTCGGGGCAAGGATTTCTTTTCTTTCTGTAATGTTCTTATAATAATAAGCAGTTTCTTTTCCATTTCTAATGGATGTGCCTTGGTGTCATACTATGTATAATCTACAGTCACAAACCAGGTAGGTGATCACCACCAAGCCTGGGGATCCAAACGCAAGACTTTACAAGTGGAACTTGCAACAAAATGTTGCCCCATAGAATTCTTCAGGTCAGGATTGCAGCCAACCAGCCAGGCCCCTTTCCAGGACATGCCATTTCATTCCCCCTCCCCAGTTTCCTGTTATTCCCCTGCCCCCTTCAACAGATATTAAGCGTTCTGTGGCCACTGAGCATGCTGTGTCACCATTGGGCTCTTGGGGGGCTTCTCTCCCCCCCCGGGTTTTCTTTACAGTGTTTTTTGGGGAGTACTTCTGCAAACCTTGAGGTTCACCCAGTCTTGCTGAGGTCCTTTTGGGCATGTATTCAGAGAACTGAGTTCACTGTTAGTATATAGGATATTTCTTATAAATGCCTGTGTCTAATGTGCAGTTTAAAGACATGAAGAAAAAATGTTATCCTTTGGGCTGATAAAATACACAATGCTGACATTTTTCTGGTTATAATGTCTGTGCAATGCTTCTTAGGAAGAGCAAAGGGGGATGTATCTAAGAGAGTTCTATAAATGGAAGGATTTTTTTCCTAATTGAACTGTGCAATCTTTTTAAACACAGAATTGGGGGGAGGGCGACTCTCCATTTTGCTTTTGTCTCCCCCTTTCTTTGGCATTAAGCCAGGGATTTCACTGTAGTTGTCTCCAGCATCTGGAAACCATCAGTATAAACAATAGAGTGCTAGGAATTGGAACCCCTACCTCAGCTCTCGTGGGACTCCACTCCAGAAAACATGAGAACACAAACCATTGGACACCATGTGGTCAATTACTTCAAACTAACAAATCTGTGTGCCTTCCTATTTTCTATTTGGCTTGGCACCACATAACCCTTTCACAATGAAACACAGCTGTTTGAAAAAGTCAGTCATTAGTTTTTTGGCTTTAACCTCTTGCATACTCTTATCCATTGCAACTTGAAAAGTGGCATCTGCTCCTAAATTAAATCATCCCAATCTGACCCTGGGTGATTTTCCTAATTGCCCTTTTCCCCCAGCATTCAAAAGAAATTTCAGATTGACTAGATCCACTGGCAAGCACTTTTTGGTTTAGTGCCACATTCACACCATAGATTTATTCCACTATTATTCTACTTTAAATAGTCATGGCTTCCCCTAAAAATCCTGGGAGGTATAGTTTGTGAATAGTGCTGCAGAGCTTGGAAAAGTTCCTTTTTTGAACTACAACTCCCATCAGCCCAATCCAGTAGCCATGCTGGCTGAGGCTGATGGGAGTTGTAGTTCAAAAAAAGTAACTTTTCCAAGCTCTGGAGCTGTTAGGAGACATTCCTATTCTATAATCCTCATAGAGCTACAGTTCTCAGAGTAGTTTAACAGTCAGTCCCTCTTCCCAGAGAACTCTGGAACTGTAGCTCTGTGAGTGGAATAATAAATGTATGGTGTGAATATGGCCTGGTATAGTTCACTGGAGAGTGAAGCTTGGCTTCGTCTTCTTCTTAAACCTTTCTGATAACTATAATTCATCCATCTTTTTGCATACTAAAACGATCGCCTTTAAAGATTGTCACAAGAGTGTTCCAGGTATTAATATGTGTAGGGAGAGTGTTACTTGTCATGGGTGCTAAAAGGTGCCTTTAGCGGTCAGATAAAAATGGACCCACATGTATTGCAGCAGTGCTGATCCTGCTTCAGGGTGGGGACTTTTCTAGGGTTAAACTTGAAGTGCTGTGAAAAGTTTGACTAAAGACTGTGACAGAAAATATAAATGAATCTGCACAGGGATAGCCATGTAAGCCTTTTGCAGCAAAAACAACAAAGAGCCTTATTGCACCTTATTGTTAGTCTTTTAAATATATATATATTAATCTTTAGGGCTCCACAAGATGCTTTATTGTTATAAATGAATGTAGCAATGATCTGTCTACAACAATGCCTCTGAAAACCTATCATTTGTACATAGCCTTAACATATATTGTCTCTTGAGTAGAATGCACCCCACTTTTTTTAATAGCAAGTTTCTAGCCCCCAGGGTCATGGAGAAAAATGCACAAAAAGCACAAGCAGCATTTAAGAAAACTTCAGCAGCAGAAAAAGGGAATTCCCCTGATCAATATCAGTCAGTAAGTCTTTCTTCCCTGGCTGTGCTACTTTGGCCTCTTGCCCTTAAAGCCCTACTCCTCACCCTCTATATTTTTTCCAGTGAGATACACTATTCATTCTTATCCCTTGAGGGAAATGGTGCACACATGATACCAGATGTATATGCAAATTAAGTGCATATACACAAATGTACCCAATGTAAAGGAAATTGGTTTAAGGTGAGGGGATTGAGCCATAGAGCTATGGGCCTAAATTAATCCCAGGAACAAGAATGCAAGACAAATGCAAGTATCCAGGAGTTCCTACACAAATGTCATGGACTTTGTAGCTTGTATCCCAGGAATTCAGTGTCTCCAAATCAAGGCCAGAACTCCAGGGAACAACCAGGTAGACATCATGCCCAAGTCAAGTCAACAGGCAGAGAAATTCTTCTGGCTGTTCAGACCAGTAATGATTCTAAAATGTATGGAGGAATGGAGAGCCAGAATGAAACACAATAAAAGCATCCTAGAGGCCTCAACCAGTAGCGCAATTACTCAGGAGTCTGAGACTTCTAGTGTAAAACCTACCTGGGCCATAGGAGAATTGCCAGGTAGTCTCAGTAGCCACTTAAGCTATAATGGATCAGCAAATAGAAGCTGGAGCTGAGACACTAGAACAAACAAGGCCAGAAAGATCCAACCTGGACATTGATTTTGACATCTCTACACAATTGTATATAATTTGAGATACTGTAAGTTTTCTACTTTTTACATGGAAGTGCCAAAGAACTCATCTCAGAGGCTTCAGGAGCAGATCTTGCTCACACACACTATGGAAGTAGATTAGCCTATGACCTGATGAACTACCCAAGATCCCAGCCTTGAAGAAGAAGAATAGGCTATCAGATCACATTCTAAAGTTGTAAAGAGAAGATGCTGGAGGTACATTCCTAGCTATTGCAAACTTGAACAACAAGGGAAAGTATTGTATTGACCTTGAATCATAATCACTGTTCTGTTTCCTAACCCACTCTAATTCAGCACGGTTTCTTGATTCTTTCTAGTAATACTTTAGATTACCTCATGTTGTGAAGTATTGCATACTTCAGAATTATTTCTTTTCTTTATTATTTTTTAAAAACAAGTATTTTGCGGGTATGGAGAACCTTTAAGGAGGAGGAGGATCAGTTCAGCAATTTATAACCCCCACACCTCTGTTCCTTTTTCTTGTTAAACCATGGCTTAATGCTGGTTTACAGATTGTCACTTCTTAGGGAGCAGCAAACCATGATCCTTGGTTCAGATGTAACGGGAAGCCAATGTTTCCTGCTTCATTTGTGCATGAAGCAGTCCTGATTTTATTCTATTAGCTTGCTGTCAGTTTTCAGTGCTGTATCTTGCATGTGGAGACTGGAGTTATGGTGCCACAGGTACACAAACCTATGATATTTACGCTGCTATTCTTTTGAGCAAATAGTATGGTGTTTAATACTGATTTTAGCAATTTAACATAACATTAATTGTATAATGGTGTACTTCATCTCAGGCAGAGGTTTGACCCATATTTATTTTAAAAGAATCTGAATAATGGTCAAATGGAAATATACATATATGCATATTATAAATGCATGTGCAGAAATCCATTGCTAATAAAAATATGGGTGATTCCATAAGACTAACCAACAGACTCCACAGGGTGATGGATGTGCAGATTTAAATTAACGGAGAATGCTGTTATCAATAAATGTATGTGAGAGAAAGGGGGTGAGAGAGGGGTATCCACAGGAACTTTTCCAGGGGGAGGAGAGTACATATTTCATACAAGCAAACAAATAAGCAACCATCCATAACTAGCGTCAGAGAACACTTTTACCACTGGAGCTGGTGACTGAGTGGCAGCACCTGGCCTCTAAGAAACCTGTATTCTGAGTAAGGAAGTGTGAGAATTTTGATTCAGCTCGCATTTCGGGCAGAATTTATCAAATTCGCAATTTCCAAAACAATATGAGAACCGAAACACAGCCGTCCTTCGAAAATTCATGTTTATTAGAATTTTGGGATGCAGTTTGCCAACTAAACAACATTTATAAAAATGCATATATTAGGGGAAAGTGTACATATGAATGAATACGTGAGTGGAAATAACATGCAAAAAGGCATGAAATGATGAGAAATGGCTTGCAAAAATGTGTACCTTTGTCAAAACAGCCTACAAAAATGTGTTTATTTGGAGAAATTTGCACTAAAATGGTGGAGAATTTTCATGAGGCTTAAAAAAAAAAATCGCAGATCACTGTAGAAATGTAGATAACTGTATTTAACATTGGAAAAATGAGAAACTGAGAGAACTGAGACAGATCTTTCCATCCCTAATTCTGAGTCTCTGTTATTTCTCAATGGGTAGACCTGCTGACTATCTATATGTAGACCTGGCATCCAGACATTGTCATTCCACTCACTGCTGAAATGCTCACTTCTTTCCCTGCCTCCCTTTACTCCTCCAGGTCCTTAATTAACTGCTGTAAGCCATTTCATAGTTCCCCTTCATTGGTTTTCCTTAAAAAAAATGAACTTGACAGAATAACCACAGTGGACTAAAATTCAGGGTTGTTATACTCGTAACTCTTCACCCACACACCTACCTGGAAAATGGGTATAAGAACACTAGGCTACTTTGCAGGGCTGGTGTAACTTAAATTTTCTCAGCTACAGCCTTGCCCCTGCAATATGGGGCTAATAACGACAGACTAATCTGCATTGCCAGAGTCATTTTTAAAATGTTTACAAACCCGGAGGTGGTGTCACTCTTTATATATAAGATAATACTTGTTAGAAAGATTATGAACTCTTGTCTTTACTGGAACCTTTTTGTTTTGAGTTGTTTTATGCCCAATCACAACTACACTTAAAATCCTTGATACCTGAATTGTTTTCTGTAAAATCGCAATCACTTCTCCACCAGGAAAGATAAGTAGAAAAAGGCTTAAAAATAAACCAAGTTCTTTTCTACAGTCTAGCCGTCTCTTTGTCTATATCTTTTGGCAAGATCTGCTTTCCTAAATGTCAGTCATTGGTATGATTTCATTCATCAGCTGAAAATACTGAAAGACAGGAGCAGGCTCATTTCTCACAAAACAAATGAAGAGAATAGTGCTTGCCTGTTTTGTCTCATATCTTGAGTTCCACAAGCACTAGAGATTTTATTTAAAACACAAAGCTTGGAATTTGAGGATTAAGTTGATCCGGGAGTGTGTGTGTGGGGGGGAGAGCAACTGTCCACTCGCCCCCCTGCAGAGGCACACGGGTAGGGGAGAGTGTGTGAGAGTCCAATATAAATCTGTGCGTGACAGTCCAATACAAATCTGAGAATGACACTGTTGCTCTGCTTAAGTTGATGGCAACGTTCCCACTGACATTGGTAGGCCATGATTTCATCTGTGTTGTTGGCTAACATCTGACAACAGCTGGAGCATGTTCCTCTTCAAAATGAAGTATGATGTGGATTTTGCATACATTTTTAGAGGTTTTTTCTTGAAGAGAGATGTTAGGTTGAACCAATAAATAGGGGGTTAGCTGGAGGGAAAACTTCCTCCAGACCAGGAGTCTTGGCTGCAAGCCATTTTCTTTGCAGCCTCTAACCTAACGGCGATCTAAGATGCCGCTTGTGGTTTGTAAATTCCAATTAAGGTTTGCTTCACCCCTCCCCCAGTACCCTACCACCCATCCCAGAGAACGCTGAATGAAACTGTTTGAGAAACTCATTACAATTTCACTGTGGTCATGAAAGGGACGATACAGCATCGAAGTTACATCTGGGTTACATCTTATATCTCTTTAGCAGAAAGCTGACCAGCTCTGGTTGTTTAGAACATTGAAGGCTTCCTTTCTATATCCTGGCTCTAAGTGATAGCAAGGGGGATGATAGCCAGTGTGGTACAGTGTATAGCATGTCAACATTATGATAGGGGATCCTGTGCGTAAATCCCCACTCACTCAGGAAGCTGACTGGGCAGCCTTGGACAACTCACTCCCCAAACCACTCAGAGGATAAGGATAGCCCATTTGTATGCTGCCCTTAGCACTTGCAGGAAAAGAGGGGTTCAAATATGATAAATGTGTATTCAGTACTGGCAGGCAAAGCAATTTGCAAGGCCAAGCCACTATGTGCCATGGTGCAGAGATAGAGGGGAGTGGGGCCTCATGCAACTGGTGCTTCCACCTAGCAGATCATCTCAGCTGTTGCCACTGTACATATTCTGGGTCTAAATGGTGAGGACAGCCAGCATGGTTAGTGGATGTCTACACTAGAACAGATGTGGGAAGGGGAAATTTCATTTTATGTTGTGCTTTAAACATCCTCTTGCATAAAAAGTTGCATATGTTTTGCATTGCTTTATTGTTGAATGAAATCATGGCCCAGATGTGCCAAGAGCTGATGAAGAAGTATACTGGTTATGAGTCTGAACTAAGAAAACCCTGGTTCAAATGTCACATCCACCACAAAATCACTAGCTACAGGTTATGCTTACCTTTTCCTTGTACAGTTTGGCGATATTTAACTGTGTCAACATGACACCATCGTGCTGTGTGTGTCCCCTATCAGCAATGGTAGCTAATTAATAGGAAAATGCATGATTTGGTGGCAGCATGGCACTGGTAGATGTTCCTATAGTATGTGTTATGGGCAAAGTAGTGAGAACACAGGACTTGTTTTCAACAGCAAACCCACATTGAAAATGATGCCTTATTCAGCCTTCAGATAAGTCACTTTTCATTCGTGCTCCCCATCTGCAAAATGTGGGTAAGATTACTGATATATATCTTACAGGGGGTTTGTAAGGATAATTGGGATTATGTTATATGAAGTGTATTGAACACTCCAAATTTGAGAGAATGTGCCAAATAATAACTCAGGGTAGCAACTTGGGAACCATTCCAAGATTTGCTGAAGAGTCAAACCTAAGCATCATCTGAGACACTGTGCTGTCTTAAATGCAGTCAAGTTTCCAAGACAAGTGGCATCTCTTTTAGTGTTCAAATTTTGACAAAACTCTCTCTCTCTCTCTCTCTCTCTCTCTCTCTCTCTCACTCACTCACTCACTCACTCACTCACTCACTCACTCACTCACTCACTCACTCACTCACTCACTCACACACACACACACACACACACACACACACACACACACACACCTACCTCTGCCTTTTGGTTCAATGAATACTTTCTTTGTTCCTGTCAGTTTGACAAACACCAGTGATACAGAATAATGGATGGCATTTCTGTGTGGCACGGGGGGGTGTCGAGTTGGGGGGCGATGAGGAATTATTCTAGCTAGTGCTGGCTTAAAAACAGTGCAGAAAGGGAGTCAGCATGATGAGACTCATTTCTGACAAGGAGGCCCTTGAAGGCCTTGGACTGAGAGCCAAATGCAGGACCTGGTGTGCACACTCACACCCACAAACACTTGGTGCATTGTCTGCAGCCAAGTTTCTCACTTCAGGGCACACCTGTTACTTTGACAGTTTCCTTCTGAGCCTTTTCATTATTGTTGTTGCTTAAACTATGGGAGACTACAGAAAGAGGACAGCTGTGCAAGCCCAAAAGTCTCAGAGTGCTGGATCGGCAAGAGTGTCCAGAAAGTGTAGCAGGGCTTGTGTTCGTTTGCTTCATTTGTTGCACGAAGAAACAGTGTCGACTGGAAATGGTTATACAAGACATGGACTAAACAACTACTCAGCAGAAGCTAAAACCCGCACTTAAAAATGATGCGGTGCTTGAAGACACAAAGCCAGGAAGAATTAACTTAGTGTTGGGAACTGTAGGTCTGCCCTACTAACATAAAAGCCAGATTCGTAGGAACATGGATTGCATTGCAAAGATGTTGTACTGATTTTTATATTCCTGAAAATGTTTCAGGATCCATAATGGTTTAGATCATGCCTCTTATTAGTGGGGTATAGTTCTTAAATCACCCATAGCTGAGTACTATAAGAAAATTGGACGGATGGGTTCTTTAAAAAACATAAAATACTTTTATTGAGTTTTGATATACAAACTAAGGAGAGAAAACAATATCACATGTAGACAATTTGGCCATTAAAATTCAAGTTCCAGATATATCTCCAACTGCTAGCTTTGATATTATCTTGTGAGTATGATCAGATTTCGGATTACAGAATAAATGTATCCAAAGCTGTACTATTAGGAAATATTCCTGTCCTGGGGGAAAAAAACAAGAAAACTTTTTCAAATGCCAAAAATGTCTATCTCAATTAAATATTTAGAAATTCAGGTTACAAGTAAATTGTTCAATATAATTGCATTTATCAAGGTTCCTGTGGTGGATGGTATTAAGAGGGAAAATTTAGAGTAGATATTTGTTGTTTTGCTATGGACAAATAGCACCAGCTCTTGATAAGAGATGAAGCGAAGTAATTTACAGACTGCTCCTAATACATATGAATCAATACGAAAATAAATCAAGAGTTCTGAAACCAAATATGTTTCTATATCCAGTGCTAGATTTATGGGATAAATGCAAATGTTTTATCATTGTATAATGCAAAATTGAATTGGAATAATAACTGGGTGATTTCAAGAATTGGGAACAAATTTTTTCTAAAATACAGGATTTCTTAAGTAATAATATCAAGGTATTGATCAGAAAATGGATGACAATTTTATGTATTTCTTAATATTTGCAAATAAGAAGAAAAGGCATTTTAAGACTCTAAAATTTAAACTATGAATGTAAAACTTAATTTTAAAATAATATTTAGTTTTTTAATGGATTTAGAAGCAATTGCTTATGACAGATTTAAAGAGCCTGGGAAATAAATATTAGAAAAAATAACTTACAGAGCAAAAATGGCAACATAGTTGAAAGCACAGACACTATTGCCACTAATTTAAATGAAAATGTTAAAAATGTTTTACAGGTGGTATTTGATACCTGTTAAGCTTTGAAAAATCTGTATCATTGTTCAGACAGAAGTTGGGCATATGGGCAATAATCTGTTGATTTTATTAATGGCTACTGGCCCTGCACATTTATAGGGTGACGTCCAGTTCTGTCAGCTACCTGCTCACACAGTCAATTTTCACATGTGCAATGGAACTTCCTCTCCTCTCTTCCCCCTTATAGCCTCATGTGTCCTCAAAATCTACTCAAGAGGGCTAGGGGATCCTCTGGGGCAGATTGCAGGGAGGGACTACAGGGGACTGTAAGAGTGTGTGAGAAGACTAAGGGCAAGCTTCTATGGTAGCCCAGAGAATAAACAACCCAGATCCTACCTGTTCAATACAAGGGGAAGTCCCATTGTATATGCAACGTGGGATATTGCACATTCAGAGATATTCATGTGCAAATAAATATTTTAGGGTATGATACTGGCTTGGATTCAGATTCAATTCTCCTTGGGCATCAATTGTTAAGAAAAACTGAGGAACTGTTGGAGATCTCCTTTCCCTTCTAACTAAACTGGTAAAACTGAAAAAGAATACTTAAACGAACTGCATGTTTTAAGCAAAGTGGTCAAAATATAGGAAAAATATTTATTGTTTTCTCCATGAACGATGCTTATAATTTTTAGCATAACTTCTGTATATCTATTTATTTCATGTTTGTTTGTTTATCTGGACTGTGGTGATCGCTCTTGCTTGCCTGGATGGATGGAGAGATGGGGTGGAGTACAGAAATCTCTGAATTTTGCATGGCTGGAATGAATCCTACTATCGAAAAGGAAGAGTCACATTAAGTGCTCCACCCACTTTTGCCCCTGGCTATGCCCAGTTTTGCCTCTGGCCCCACCCACAACTGACATGCAGCACCTGGAAGGTTACCGACAAGGGCGTGCAGCCATCGGGCTGAAACAAGTTTTCCCCACTCCTGATATAATCTGTCCACCTTATGCCAGAGATCCTATCTACAGGCATGTTATTACTACCACTTGTATTACTAGCACTTGTCCCTGAGAGGGCTAAAACATTCCACTGGAATAAGAGTTCCATTGACTTGACAGCTGGTGGAAGATGGACATAAATGGGGGATTAATTTCAAAGGGGGAAAGTGATTCAGTAATATTTAGGGTGCAAATTAACTCCTGGTGTGACTCCATTAAGATCAGCAGAGCAATAGTAGAGAAACATCTGGCCTTTATTTGTGATTTTGAAAGGATGGTGTGAAAAATGAAATGAGGAAAGCAGATGGGAAAAGAGAGGTAAAACAGGAGGGAGACATAACCTTTCATCCCTCCAACTGTCCACTTCTTCACTCCCATCCTTAGTATCTTTTTTGCTTTGCTTTTGCTACAGCAAGCTTTACAGATTCTTTCATCTGAGCTCTGTATAACATTCTCATGAACAACAGGACTGTTTCTGGTACCTCTGTTGACATTAAAAGAGAAATGGCATCTCATGATGACAGTATCCAGTGGCCTGTTCTCTGTCTGGAGTAACCTGCTTTTGCTTAGAGCTGGCAAGATCCTTCATGGTCACTTGCTTGTTTTCTGTTTCTAGTATCAAGTTAGAATGAATGGTCTCATTGTAATTCTAATGCAGGAACTGGCAAGTGTTTTAGCACTATGGACTACATTAGTTGATAATTATCAAAGGTAGTGGTCTGGAGGCAAGCGACTACCAAGCAAGCAAGGCAGTCACACCAGTAAACAAGAACAGGACGTACCAGAGTGATAAATAGCTCAGACTGAGGAGCCTAAAAGCTTTACAAGACCAGATGGAACTTTATTGTATCAGCTGACCCCTGCTGAACCACCCTTTGGCAACCTTCCATGGTAGCCCTGAAAATAAACAACCTGGATCCCACCTGTTCAAGACCTCTTGCACCTTATAATACTAAAATGCAGGGACAGGGCAAATGTGCATGGTATGATTTACCAAAGCATGACCAGTAACAAATCACCACCACCCCAGATGTGAAGAACAAAAACCAGCCAGCTCGTATCCAAAAGGCATGTTGTGCAGGAAATTTGTGTAGGCTGTAGACGGTGAATACAGCCTATGAAATTTTCCCTTTGAGTTTTACAATCAAGTGCTATGAGCAGATGAGACTGCACAGATACCAGTGGCAGTGCTTGTTTGCAAAGTCTCTTGAGTGGCTTGAGTCATTGGGAAATGGGAACTGCCGGATGTGGCAGTGCATGCTCTCCTTCTACACTCGGCCTGTAACGCTTTTAAACCAAAATGACAACTACATAGGATGTGTGCACATCTATAGCCTACAAAACATTCCTATACAATATACAGGCTTTGTTGTATCCTCTCAACAATCCTGGGAGGTTGGTTTGGCTGAGAGATGGCAACCTGCCCAAGGTCACCTAGTAAGAACTCCATGGCTGGGTGGAGATTTGAATCTAGATCTCCCCAGTCCTAGTCCAACACTTTCTAAACACTATACCGCACTGTGCCAGAAGAGGGATTTTGAGGCCTTGACACACCCTCTCTCTGGCCGATTCGCAGCTTTAGGCTATGATATTCCTGAATCAGGTTTCTGACATCTATTTTAATCTTACCAATTTTGGATGGAATTTTAATTGTGTATTCATTTGACCATTGCTTTTGAGTTTCAATGGGGGGGAGGGTCTGGGGTGATGTAATCAGTTATCCTAAATAAAATTAAGTGGATTAAGTTTAAAGTACAATTAGAACCTTTTAAAAATACCTCTGGAAAAGCATTGGATGGCTGAATGCAATTGCTGTCCTCCTGGCCCCCTCAGCCCCATCCAGAAAGTTCAGCATGTTCTTGATTAGTTAGTAGGTGTCACAGTCAATATTGTATATTAGAATATGCTGTGCTTTCTTGTTTGTAAGTGGGTCAGGTTTAACCTCATCTGTTGTGCAAAGTGGGGCATAAATAGATTTTTCAAAATAAAGCAGCCTTGGCCAATTTTGAAGTGCTCTTTATAGAAAAAAAGTGTTCTGACGATGTATCTGTCATGGTGGTGATTTTTCTGGCATTCTATCAGTGAATCTTCAGCACAGGATTGCAGCCTATGTTAGTCACACTTAGTGTCCGCTGAAAACAGTGGGGCTTAAGTTATGACTAACTTTTCCCACTGATTTCCATGGGACCCAGGTGCAATTAAATTCCAGTGCAATCTGATGCATGTCTACTCAGATATAAATCTATTGAATTCAATGGGGCTCAATCCCAGGCAAGTGGGCATAGGAATGCAGCCTTAAAGCAGAATCCAGTTGGCTCCTTTGGGTGTACAGAGGGAAGCATCTGCTAATAAACAAGGAAGGGAAGTGATTTTTACCAATTTCCCCTACCTCCTTCAACCCTCAGTAAACCCCTCCCTGAACATTAGCTCGAGAAGGTTTTGGGGACCCTCCATCATAGGATGGAAGGTGGCATGGAGGGCTGCAGGAGAAAGAGATAATTGGCTAAAATTGCCTTCCCTGCTTAAGGATAGGGCAGTGGGGAATTTGAGACAGTTTACATTTACAGGCACTTTGTACTTTCGGAAACAATACATGAACTGAAACATAGCCATCCTTTGAAATTCACACTTCTCTGAATTTTGCAGTGCAGTTGTCTGGCAAAGAAATATGTGCAACAATCCATATCATTGGGTAAAACGTGCATAATAGTAGTATGTGAACATGCATTATATAAGGGGAAATTGCTTTGCAAAAATGTATATAAAATTGCGTATCAAGATATGTATGTCTTCATTAAAATGGTGCTGGATTTTTATGAGGACATTTTGAAAAACAATTGCCAACTGATGTGGACATGAGGAACGGAGAGAACTCAAAATTGACAGATTTCCCCATCCTTGTCCCCTGCTCCATGGTGGAATCTACATGGTTTGTTTGTAGAAAAGCTTAAGTTCGGGCCCAGGGTTTTGAGCAGTGCAGCTAAGAAAAACTTCCTCTCTGCCTGACACATTGGAGAGTGGCTGCCTTTTGGAGCACAGACAATACTGGGGTAGATGGAAATGTGGTTTGTTTCAGTATAAGACACTTTTGGTGTACAAACATGTGCCCTAACTGCCTGGGGAAGGATGCCTCATTCATAATGAGACTCATCCAGCCATGTCAGTGGGGGCGATGTGTATAATCTACACATTGTTTAGATGCAGCATCAGATGCATAGCTGTATCAGTTGTAAATATGGACGTCTGATTGTGAGGGCAGATCTTCCTTGCTGGATTGGGGCAATATTATTGCAATTATAGGCAGTAGCGGCCAGTGGGGTGGCAAAGGCAGGCTAGTGTTGCATACCCAGCTTCTAGGCATTGAACATCACTGCTGCTTACCAAGAGGGGGAGGAGTGTGGACAGGAGACCAGTGTAGGCATGGCAGTGGCAGGAGTGTTGGATTGGCGACACCTTTGTGCCTCAGCTTTTTCCCTCTCGGTAAGTGCAGAGCTTGGAAAAGTTACTTTTTTGCACTACAACTCCCATCAGCCCAATCCAGTGGCCATGCTGGCTGGGGCAGATGGGAGTTGTAGTTCAAAAAAGTAACTTTTCCAAGCTCTGGGTAAGTGGCAGTGGTACTCAGTCCCCAGAAGCCTGGCATGCAATGCTGCCCAGTCTTCACTATCCCACCAATCCCTACTGACTATGGCCACATCCACAGCAGGCGTTTATTTCACTATTATTCCACTTTAAACAGCCATGGCTTCCCCCAAAGAATCCTGGAAAGTGTAGTTTGTGAAGGGTGCTGAGAGTTGTTAGGAGATCTTTATTCCCCTCACAGAACTACAATTGTCAGAGTGGTTTAACAGTCAGCCCCTCTTCCTAGAGAACTCTGGGAATTGTAGCTCTGTGAGGGGAATAAAGATCTCCTAACAACTCTCAGCACCCTTCACAAAAGACAAGTCCCAGGATTCTTTGGGAAAGCCCTGATAGTTTAATGTGGAATAATAGTGGGATAAATGTATGGTGTGAATGTAGGAACAATGTTATAAGGAAACTTGATAAAATCAGACAAAGGTCACAAAGTTGACCGTCCTGAGCACCAACTAAGAGTGAGCCTTGCAGGCTCCCTTGGGACATAAAGATAGCTGGGGCCTAGTCACCATTTCTTGTCACTTTAGAACTTTGATACATTAAGCATAGTAAAAGGAATCCAGGTTTTGTATAAACCAGACATATGACAAGCTTAGGGAACAAACCCTCTCTTTATCCAAAGCAAAAAGTGAACTGACAGCAAAAGTCTGAGATCAAGCCAACTGGAGGAACCATCCCCAATTTGATGTGCATGTCTTCATTTCAGGACTATGCAGAACCACTCCCTGAAGTTGAGGGTCAACCCAATACTGACAGTGATTACATTTATTATTATTGTGGGGGAATTGCATCTTCCTCTAAAACAATATTGGCTTGATAATACCCATTTTTTAAATTTTTCTCCCTTTAGCTAGAGATTTGGATTGCCTGTAACGAGTGCAGAATGTGGAAAGAAAATGGCACAGAACAGAATTAATTCTGGCACCAACACTATAAGAGGAAAAGCACCCCAGAATTCCTGCTTCCAAGTTAGAATAAATCTGGTCCCTCGTACTTTTTACCCTAAGTGTTTCTTTAGGTTTGCTATGTTGGCTGCAGAGATCAGCGCAGCAAAACATTTCAGCCACTCATGTGGGAAGCAGGGAGCTCTGCTTGGGTAAAACCATAAAAGAGCTCCCTCCTACAGTTGTCCCTATAGGCAAGGAAGGCTGGAAAGCATTGAGATGCCACCTCTCACCTTCCCTCCTAGGAAGAAGGGACCCCCAGCATGTGAAACTCACAGCAGTAGCCTCTTGGCCAGAGGCAAAGGCCTCGTATTGCCATCATTGCTGACCAGCTGGGGTTTTTTTTCCTGGTCACTTCTCCTTGCTCCTCCCCTGTTCCAATACCTAAGGAACATTTGGCAGCTTAACACTAGCAGATCCTGGTGTGTCTTGGGCTAGTTCTGATGAGTGAGTATCTCTTAACATCTTTTTTTATCAGGTCTTATCTTCTTAATAATGGTACAGAGGTCTTTGAAATGCCAAAACCCACTACTGGAAATGTGCCATACTTGATTAAAAATGTATTAGTCTTTAATGTGCCACAGATTTTTTTCATGTTTCAACTAGAAACTGCTTCCTGAGGGTGAATTAATATACCTGTTAATGATTCTACCACATGAGGTTAAACCCCAGATTACATGATGCTTTCTGTGTATTTATCTTTTAGATTGCCTGTGCAGTTGGGTCAGCCTTGCATGCAAGCCTGGTTTATTATTTTTGTGCAATATTAGAAATTCCAGTTGAAGCAAGGGAGCCCTTTACATACATTGTGCAAATGACTTGGTTGAGGAGGTGCATGGACTGCTTATCAAATTTGCAGATGATACAAAATTGGGAGGGATAGCTGATACCTTGGAAGACAGAAACAAAATTCGAAGGAATCTTGATAGGCTGGAGCACTGGGCTAAAAACAACAGAATGAAATTTAACAGGGATAAGTGCAAAGTTTTACACCTAGAACCAAATGCACAGTTATAAGATGAGAGATAGTTGGCTCAGCAATACCGCATGCAGAAAGGATCTTGGAATTGTTGATCACAAGCTGAATATGAGCCAACAGTGCAATATGGCTGCAAAAAAGGCAAATGCTACAAGGAAAAGCCAACATAGAATTCTTTAGTGCCATTTGGTGGAAATTTGTTACATATGCAACTGAACATAACTAGCATGATCACCTACCAGCCACAGCTAGACATATATGGTTATCTTAAATATATATATCCATCCAATTATATTCTTATTCTGCTAAGTAAAAATCTCTAACTGCAAACTCTTTGGGGGAGGAGGGGGAGGGGGATTTTGATCTTAGTTTTGTTACAGAGCAGGATCTGTTTGTGGTATGATGGAAATATACTGTATCATTGAATTTAGTTGTCTTTGTATAAAAATTTGAAAATTATATATATATATACAGAGAGTGAGTGAGTGTGTGTGTCAGTGTCAGATCAGGGCTTCCTGGGAACTGTTGTTTGTTAAGAACGGTGAGAGTTGTTAGGAGACCCCTATTCCTCTCACACAGTTTCCAGAGTAGTTTAACAGTAAGTCCATCTTTCCAGAGAACTCTGGAAATTAGCTCTGTGAAGGGAATAGGAGCAGGGCCAGCCATTACCCAAGATAGCTGGGGGGGGGGGGTTGAAATCCCTGCCACCATCTTGGGTGGCAGGTGTGTGTGCTGATGCACAAGGTTAAGTGTCTGGGTGTATTTAAGCGCCTGCCAGCTGCACACACGTGCGGGGATGATGTTGCTAGTGTGGGGGTAGGCCAGCTTAGCCCTTTGCCCTCCAAGGTAGTTCAAACTCCAAGGTAGTTTAAACACCTGCAATTTGCATGGGAGGAAAGCTTCCATTCACTCCAGTTGGAACTCCCCCCCATGCTAATTACATATATCCCTTCCCCCAGAACAGGAGTGTTGGGAGGGGCAAAGGGATAGATTTCAAACACTGATATCCCACTAAGCACAAAATAGAGAACCTTTATATTTGTTTTCAAATTGAAAGCCAGCTTTGGACAATCTTTTAGGGCTATTTACTATGCTGAGAGGAATATATCAGATCAAAACACAGAGCACGTGGATTTGTGCATTTTGATCCCCAAATCTGGTAAATTCAGAGAGAAATGGAGGTGAATGTAGGCTGCAGTGTTTGAAACCTGGTTCAAGAGCTTTGGTTTCAGTATAATGAAATGATTGGCTCATCCCTTGTTGTGCTATGGAATGCTTATGAACATCCCAAGTTCAGAAATTTAAGAAAGGCAAGATCCTGGGCTTAGGGACAGAGAAAGAAATAAGCAACACTAACAAAGCAACACAGTCAGTTGTTAGATTGTATACATGTGATTGTCATGTGTATGAGAGCATGTGAATGTCATGAAATTAGTGTGTGTGGAGGAGAATGTGTGAGGAGAGGGGAAATGGACACAGAGAATGTATTATGCACAAAACTGAATTCATACCTCTGTTATCTGTATTGCAAAATATTTTAGAGCAAGACATGAATTAATTGTTGGGAATGTATTTTTGTCTATCGTATATGAATGTGGGGAAAAGGGCTAAAGTGGGTCATAGAGATGTAGGTTCCATAGTTTGGTTCCGAACTTATTCACAAGCCCCAATTCTGACAACAAACTAA
This sequence comes from Rhineura floridana, assembly GCF_030035675.1. NCBI lineage: Eukaryota > Metazoa > Chordata > Lepidosauria > Squamata > Rhineuridae > Rhineura > Rhineura floridana. The sequence continues at coordinate 14,612,962 of NC_084486.1, read as the reverse complement.
GCCAAACCTTGGTTTAGCTTGGAGCAACACAGCAGCAAAAAGGAACATGGAGGAGTAAAGCAGCTGTGAGCTCATCTTTGGGAGCCCACACACTCATACACCATTGCTAAACCAAGGTTTGGCTTAGTATGTCATGTGGGTCATGTGAACCAGGCCAGGGTGGGTCATTAACCCACAAAACGTTGTTGTTGTTGTTGTTGATGATGATGATGATATACCACTTTTTGGCAAAAAGGCCCCCAAAGTGGTGAACAAAATATTATAAAACATTACAAAAAAATTACATAAGAAATAACCAGTAAAAAATATACAGTAAAAATACAATGCAACAAAAACAATGCAAATACAATGCAACAAGAACAGAGGCAAAACGTTTCTCCTTCTCTTTATGATACAGTTGGAAACGTTTGAGACTATTACCCTTGGTTTCCTTAAAAAATTGTGATTTTGTTGCAGCCAGTTACACAGATGTGCAATTATTATTGAGATCTGTGTTCATATATGCTGTTGCACTAAAGGGGGAACATGATACATAATTGCAAATAACTTTCACCCAACATGCTAAAAATTGCTTTTCTGCTTTCGCAATGCCAGCCAGCATGCAGGAAAGCAGAAATGTCTGTAAAAATAAAGAGATTGATTTTGCACACCTCTAGTAACCTCCCCACAAATATATGCACATACAGACACATGCATGCACTCACGCACACAAAGCCTGCTGTTGTGCAGGAGGGGAGGGGAGACACATTTACAAAGTTGCTTGAAAGTAATAGGCTACACTTGCAGTCTCCCTGACATGTTAATTTTTGATGTCCAATGACCTTTTTTTATATAAACACCATACATTTAAAGGACACTGGTTCCCCCAAAGAATTCTAGGAACTGTAGTTTATCCCCACAGAGATACAATTTCCAGCACCCATAAAAAACTGCATTCCCAGGATTTGACACACACCCTTGAAACCTGCAGCTTGAAGTTGTACAGCCCAGTAACAGGTATATCACATGAAGCTGCTGTTGGTGTTTTGCCTCTCAATCTGCTTGGAGCAGGCCAAATCATGTTTCATACTTGGGCTGTTCACAGCATGCATTTTCTTTTTTAGGTTTTAAAAACCCTGCTATAATTTAAAGCAGGCTGACCAACTCAACTGGTATTTTCATGTATCATCTCAGTGAGAGAGAAACAAGGAGGCTTGGGGGAGATCGCTCATCTGGTCTCCATTTCCTTTCTCTGTTTCTTAGCAGCTGAAACCTGAACAGTGGATCCAGCTGGAAGTGGTAGCTGTTCTGCTATGCTGCTGAATCTACAACCAGCAGGCCAGCACTCACTGGTTTTCCAATATGCTTAGCAATGCACTATGATTTTTGAGGAGCACAGTAAAAGAATAGAACATGGTATTGTGTGCAAAATTCAGTTTCCTGAGAATCTTGGTATTTTTTAAGGCAAAGTTTCTAGTCCTTAAGTTTAGGATTATGTGTTTGAAAGCATGTAGGCAAAGTCATTGAAACCCTGGAAGCCAAAGGAGTGGTTTGAATATAGTTTCCAATAGCTGGGGAGGGATGGGACTGTAGTGCCTGGAGAGTTCCTTGCCTCTCATTGTGACTCTCACGGGGGTTTCCACTGGGCATCTGGGTGGCCACTGTGAGAACTGGATGCTGGACTAGATAGGCCATTGGCCTGATCCAGTATGGCTCTTATGTGACTGGCAAACCCAGAATAACATTATGTAAAAGTTAAACTTGCAAAACATGCAAAATAAGACAGATTGCAGAATTCAGCTTTCCTTTGCATAGAATTTTGATTCTTTGGAGCATGGATACATGCAGCCTAGAATATGCTCTTTTCTCTCACACACACTCACACATACACACACACACACACACACAGACCTGAGAACTTGCACAGAGGTGCTCCAGTTTGAGTTTCCAGATTAATGTTTTTGGGAGGCAGACAAAAATCCTTAAGACCTAGCAAAGTTCTGCCTTTAGCAAGAACATTTTATATTGTGCCTCTCCAAACATATTTTTAATTTTTTCTTTCTTTCTTTTATTCATTTATTAAATATATATCCATCCCTTCCTCCCAGAAGGAGCTGAGGGCGGCATTATTATTAGATTTATATCCTACAATTCCTCCAATGAAATCAAGGTGGCATATATGATTCTCCCCCATTTTATCCTCAAAACAACCCTGTAAGGTAGGTTAGGCACTGTCTGCTGACCTCTTGACAGCTAAGTTGCTGCTGCTTATCAGAAAGGAGAGCGTGAAGCAGTGGGGTGCGCCATGTGATGTAAATGCAGCTGTGGAGCCAATCAGCACTGCCAGTGCACTTACACCTTGCTGATATCCCTACTGCCTCACCACTTCTCCTCTCCTTCCTGATAAATTGCCACCCCATCATGCCACCACTACTGTGACTGGCTCAAAGTCACTCAGCCAGCTTCATGGCTTAGTGAAGATTGGGACCCTGGTCTCCCAGGTCCTGATCCAGCATTCTAAGAACTACACCACACTGGCATTTTTGGGGTGGGGTGCTTGATAGTGCTTTGTCATAATCTTGTTTGCTGTTGAGATTATTTGGTTATAACCATTTGAGCTTCTACAGATGGATGAGAAGCAGACCCAGCTGATTCAACTAACACAGTGTGTAAATCACTTTATTTCACACCATGTTCATTTAGGTCAAAATTTAACAATATGTAAAATGAAACCAAAAATTGCATTGCCTCTAAATCTACCCTATCACTCTGCAACTAGTATTTGTCTGGTAAGAGAAGACTTTCCTTTGAAAAATCTTAAGAAGACCAGCTTGTAGCAGAATTTATAACCTTCAAATCTATGTTTCTTATTGCACTGATGTTCCTTTGCTTCCCAAGAATGGTTCTGAAAAGTAAACTATTTCAAGAGAAATCCAAAGTGATTCCAGCTCTAAATGGAAAACAATAATTGGGGTTATTAAAAGAGGAACAAATCATTTTGAATAAGTACAATTATTACCATTTCTTGAATAAGTACAATTATAATGTAGACCTCTATCTTGCTCTAAAAGAGAAGTTGGCCCATTACCAATCTGAGGTTTAGATTGGTAAAAGACATTTATTAAATTTCTACTCAGTAAAACAATGTACAGTGTTGCAAGAGATCCTGGAGCATACAACTGGGGACATGTGGTGCGTCTCTATATCTTGGGCCAACCCTTAATTTGTTCTAGAGGGGCTTATGCCGGACAAGGATGTATGAAACCATGCCTATGGTTTGGTGGTTTTGCACAGTTATTTCCGCCTTGCCAAAAGCTGTCAAAAACATATTCAAAACTCTTTTCTATGACAGCAGATACATAAGGCTGTACAAGGATAGGATTGCCTAAATGGTTAGTTCACATCCCAGCATATGTGCATATCACTCCATATTCAGGGTACTGACCAGTTTGTTATTGCACTATGCACCAGCTTGCTGTTTATCACTGCTTTTCTTCATGAAAATGCTGGATGTCACGTGGAGATGGGCTGTTGCTCAAAAGACCAAACTGCTGAGCATCCTTCCTTATTCTGGGCAGTTGGCCTAATTATTTGGCATCCTGCACAACATGTAAACATTGCAACTTCTCTTCCTAACCCTTTTCTTCTTCACAGATCTTTGATATTTTTTTGACATTTATTGGGACCCTTATCCATACTGCAAATAAGAGGTTTTTAAGTTTGGAAATTAAAAACACACATACGGATATTCACTGCATCCCTTGTGCCTGAAGACCATTATGTGGATCTAATTATAAATCATGCGTGGAGAGATGGGGAGGGGAGTATCTTCCCTGGCCCAAAGCATAGGAGCAAGGTTCAAACTGGGAAAAGAGGTAGTATAATAAGTGCTTAAGACATTTCCAGTGTTAAACTAGACTTTTTGTACTGTCTGTCATCATTGGTTTCACCCGAGTCCCACACTCCTCTGGCCACCCTGTAGCTCCTCTCCCTCCCCCTCTTTCTTACTCAAACCCTAATTCCTTTTCCTTTCCATGGTTCTTCTTTCATATGTGTGGCATTATGTTGTAGGTATGAAGTATTGTTTTATGTATATTTTCTGCCCCCTCCTAAGCTTCTTTTTTTTAATTTGGATTTTTGATGTGTCCATAGGATACCTAAGATTCCCCTGCATTGTTCTGAGATAAAAGCCTATTTTGGCATTAAGTGGTATATTAATTAATTTTCTGAGGATGTTTTCATTGTAAAAAGGAAAGACATGTCTGCACCTAGCCTAGAAAGGTAATAGCTGTGATCCTCATAGTGGTAGAAGAGGGCCAGGAAGAGGACAAAGCCTACACTTTGACCTCCCAAAGCCATTGAGAATTACTGTGTTGACAATGTAATTCTTAATTGCAAGAGTGACACCTAGAGCACTCAGTCTCTTCTTTTTGAGGCCCAAACTAACTTTTGCCCTCACAGAATGGCATGAACTGATTCCAACCCATCTGTATTTCAATAGTAATATTGTCAGTGTGGTGCCTGTTGAGGGGCATGTAATGCAACGCCAGCCCAAGAGTTTTCTCTCAAAATACAAATGCTGCCTTTACAATGCAGTTGGTCAGGCAGGATTTGGAAGGTTGAACCAAAAACCACTCCACTCTATTCCCCCCTGATGAGTCCCACCACCCCCTCTTTTTTGCTAGACCCTTTTCCATTTTGTAGTCTTGGTTTGCTGCTAACTTTTGTAATTCTTCCAGGAAAAAATATATTAATTTGTACATGGTTCTTAAGCCCTGTGTTAAGATAGCTGTTAAAATAAAATGTTCTGTGAGAATAATAATTCATTACCTGTTTCAAACTTTGTTTTAGTTTGGGTATTCTTATGTAGTCTCCTTTCGTTAAATGAGCAGCTTAAAATCTCCCATAGACAGCATCAATACATCATGAGATGTAGAGAGAGTCACCACTGAAGGCTTGGTTCAGATGGAATGGTGATAAGTCTAATTACAAACATTTATACAATCTTGCAAAATGTCTATAAAATGAAAAGTAGTATTGGCTGTAAAATGCCTTCAAATAGGGATGGGGGAGAAATTCATTCAGTTCACTTTTGATGCAAATTTTCCTCATGTGCACTTCCCAAACCAATACATGAACTGAAATGCAGCTACTCTTCAAGATGCACACTTCTCCAAATTTTGTGATGGAGTTCTCCAACCAAAAATGCATATATTGGTGAAAATAATATAGAAATGTGTTATATTAAGGAAATAACGTTATACACATTAAGGAAATGTGTATAAAATGGGTGTATTTTGGAGCAATGCACATGAAAATGCATACACATTTTCATGAGGACTTAAAAAATCCTGTGAACTTAAGATTGGAAAGATGAGAAACTGAAATGGAAAAATTCCTACCAGTCTCCAAGGTTTATTTTCCAGTATTTGTTCAATCTTTCTACCATGGTCACCTTGACTTCATTATTAGTTACAAAATGATGTTTGAAATGTTGCCCCAAGAATATTTAGGAATTCACATTAATAATTTCTGTGAAGTGCTGTATTTTCTGGTTTTGTCTTCAAAGACTTCTGTCACTTTTCCCCACATATCTTTCATGCTTACAGCCCTTGGATACTTGGACAAAATATCAGTCACTGTTAAAATGAACGTCTTGGTGGTGTAGTGTTTTCAAGAGGCTAATATATTGAGCAAATAAGCTTGCCATTGTAAGTATGTCAGAAACCATACTTTTATTTCCTTGGAATCTGATCTTGCTGCTGACAGAAGGTTTATATTATATATAAACACACTCATAGGTTAGCCAATTCATAACCTCATTTCTTTTGACATCCCTCTTCTTTTTCTTTAACCGCCTTGTAAAGAACATCCTTCCCAGCAAAGCTGCCCATTTTTGTGGGGGACACAATAAATAACTTCTAATTCCTTCATTTTTCTGTGATAAACAGTACCTGAAGCATGGGTCTTTAACATTACTATGTCATACATTGCTGTGTCACAACCTCTGTGTGTAACACAGACAGCAGGACAAAAAAGCTCATAGGACCTCAGCAGCATGGCTTAACCCTATCTCAAGGTTTCAGCCCTTTGGAGACACATTTCCAAAACAGAAGCATATCCAGCCTGACCGTTTCACTCACCAAGGTCTGCATCATACTCATGTAACCACCAATAATCATGGTGAAAAAAATGCTCAGACTCTTCTAAGGGGCTGGGGGAAACCACAAATATACAGTAAATAAATTTGTTATGATATCCTAAACATGCACAATTAAACATACAACACATTCCACCTAACAGGAAAATCCGATCCTTCCCAGCAAGGCCTCAAGGTTCTCATGCAAGAATAACCCATAAGTATTACACATGCATTGCAATTCCAGTGCTGTATGTGTCTCCACCATTAGATGCAGCAGCTCACAAGGTTCACAGCTGTAACTCCTGGTAAGGCCTTTCCTGGCTCACATTTAGTTTCTATTCTGAATCCTCAGAATGTGCGATTACTTGCTGCTATGAGAATAGAAAGTGAGGGGAATAGAAAGTGAGGGGAATAGGAAGTGAGGGATTCTTTGGGAGAAGAACCTTGAAGAGAACAACAGCCCAATCACGCAAGAAACAGGTGAGTGGATTTTTCTAGCAAGTCACTCAGGAGGGAGGGGGCAAGAAGCAGCAGACATTGTGGTCTGGATCAGGAGCAAAGGAGGTGCGGAGTAAAACAGAACATGAGCCCAGCTTGGAAGGCAGCAAGTGGCAGAATGATCTCTTGAGCTGCTGTCACAAGCTTGGAGACCAGAATCAGAAGTTTTGGTGCTTCACAACCCTCTTCCCTCTTCTTGGAAAACCAATTGGAAGGGTCCTTCTGGGAGAGGGGGATGTGATGAATCCCACACTACATGTCCATGTAATGCAGGGTTGGTTAGCCCAAGAGCCATATACGGCCTGCTAAGAGATTTTTTGTGACCTGTAGGAGTAGGAGTAACATTTTACTTCAGTAAAATCAGTGGCATGGTTTGAGGGACGGGGTCCCGATTTAATTATTATCAGTCATTTTTGTTGTTGGTTTTTACATTCCCTGGGCTTCTCCAAGTGCCTTCCCACTTTAACTTGGACACTTCCATACTCCCCTCCCCAAAGCTCCCATTTTCTTGTTTTTAGGTCACATTGTTAGAGAAGACCTAATGTGTCAGTTTCCAGTAGTGCTATTAATAACACTACAGTACTCAGTAGTTGTCTGCGATGCTGTTGGCAGCAAAAGACCAATGATCTTCAGCAATTTGTCCTAAGTGCTGCTAAAAGCATCATAGTAGGACAGACATCACAGCCAGCGGCAGCACTTCTGCACTTAATAACAAAAGCAGCCAGCAAAACCACTTCATTACTTAAACGAATTGATGGCCTTTTGAAGGTGAATAAATAACCTGATGAGATGTGATTGTAATCAAACGATTGGAGGGGTACTAATACTGGTGGCAATTGTGGGAAACCATTATTTCCAGCCATGCAGTGTTATCTATGTTTTCAGCATAGTGGAGGCTGGTCTAGTAGGGCAAGAGGGCACTGCCCACCCTAAACCCCCAAACCTATACCCCAGTCCCTGTTCTGTTAATTACATTCATATTCAGTTCAGTACCTCACATTTAGAGACACTCTGGATTTGTTCCTGCCTATTTCCTATACTGGCCAATCACCTCTGGACAGCACAGCCAACCACAATCATTCTATGGTCCCACCCCTGTCTCCAGAGGTAATTTTTAAAAACCCAGTATAAGTGGCTTAGGGAGGGTAGGGAACCTCTCTGAACCTCCATTTTGATTTTATTCTGCTTTAAAATGCATTGACAGTTCCACAGCATTTCCCTTTGGAATTCATTGAAAATATTATAGCATTAGAGCAGAAATACAAAGAGCCTCCACAACCACTCAGAGGCATGTATTTCAATCTGAGCCAATCAGATGTATGCCTTTGCAAGCCGCTTGTTGCTCTTCTGTGAGGCTGAGATACTTTCCCTTCCTTTTGCAGGTTAAAGCAGCAGCAAGCACAATCTTTTTTCTTTCTTCCTGTGGTTCTCTCACCTTCCAGTCAGCAATATATCTCTGTGGATTGATTGTTCAATTTCTGGGTTCACATACACACGTGCACACACACATATTTCAGTGAGAGGAGTGGTGGCCTCCAAACCATGGCTGGCATGGGGTGTGTGAAAGTGGTTTCTTCATAGGCTGGGCTGGACCTTTTCATTGTCAGGGTGGGAGGGAGAGGAGAATATTGGTGGCAAACTGCCTTAAGAACAGGTGGGGCTACATAGGGCATTTTTTAAAAAAAAATCAATTTGTATGGGTGTATGCAAGATAAATAATGTCTACTAGGGATAACAGCAAGAACTTATATTTATTTTAATTAAATCAATAAAGCTTGGCAGTAGTTTGAAGAGGAACAGATGTTATTTTCTTTCTGAGCCCAAGACTGTGTCTTTCATGAGGGGGAGGGGGGGGAGAAAGCAGGAGAGAAGTTGATAACACAGACATCCTGGCATTGGTAATCCAATTAGCAGGGCATGTATGTGGTTGTTGCACTCTTCCAGCCCCAATTTCACTTTCAGTGGGGAGACGGAAAAATGTCTTGACCTGCAGGGCCGGTTCTAAAGGGCGGCCAGGTTGGGCACTGGCCCAACGGCCTTGGAGCTACAGGAGGGCCCTCAGCCGCCCCTCCACTCCCCTTCTGTGATCCATGGGCCCCCCATGCCCCCCACACCCCTCCACTTACCTGTCTGCTGTTTTTTACCATTGCCCTTAACGAAGATGGCAACCGCGGTTTCCCTAAGGTACTGAAGCCCCTGCCACCATCTTAGTTGATGGCAGAGATGCGCACACATAGCACACACACGTGCCATCAACAAAGATGGCAGCAGAGGCATCATTCCCTTAGGGAAACTGCGCCCGCCATCTTCGTTAAAGGCAATGGTAAAAGACAGGAGACAGGTAGGTGGGGGTTGGGGTGATGCGCATGTGCGCGTGCACACACACACGCCGGGGCCCAGGGCAAGCTGATGCCCAAGGGCCCTGGCATTCCTGGAGCCGGCCCTGTTGACCTGTGTAAATAGGAGGCTGTGGTTGATCAAAAGGGGAAGGAATTTTGAGTTAAGTAAATCCCTGGTTTTATAAAACCCAAGAAATGTAAATATATCTTATGGGAATATCTGAGTGCCCGAATCAGTGGAGTATTGGAGGAGAGTGTGGAACTTGCTACTACAGTATTTACAACAGAAGACATGGTGTGAAAGTCTCCTTTTTCTGACATTTTGCCTCCTTGTTTTTCTCCTCCTGCCATCTTTTTCTCTGATCAATAGGAGCTTACACTTTAGTTTGATTATATTTTTTTTAAAAGAAACTCTGGAGATCTTTAGCCAATGACTATTATCCATGATACTTGAATGGACTGCTTCAGGTCAGGGAGATTCTTTCTATGTATCAGGAAATAAGCCAGGCATCACTTAAATAAAACATGATATCTCTGTACTGTTTGCTGTTTTGTCCATAGGAGTCATATAGTCTTGCAAATGTAATAGTTAACTATACTGAACAGGTATGATTTAGCTCTGGTTACTAACAAAATCCTGTTCATTTTACTTCGAAGTAAGTTCTGCTTTGTTCTAAGTGGGTATAGAATTGAACCCTGGCCTTCCAGGTCTTAACCATTAAATGTATACACTTACAGATGCTCATTTTAAATAGTTTCTTTATTTAAAAATATGTTATCAAGTTGCCCCAATGTGTTTTTTATTTTATTTTTACTCTTTACTTGTGTTCTTTGCATGGTTTAGGGTTGGCATTGTGGGAAAGCAGCACTCTTGTGCCTATAACAGGTGAATGGAAGACAGGATTTATTGTGAACTAAAAGTGCATTTGGATGAGCTTGAACGTAACTATTTTGTTTCTTTTTAAAATGAACTTTCTGAGCGCTGCTGGTTACTAACACAATCCTCTTCATCTTATTTAGAAGTAAGTAAACTCCACTGTGTTCTGTGGGGTTTACTCATGAGAGCAAGCATAGGAGTAAAGTCTTTTGTAGTGCCTACAAAATGTGTGTGTGTGTGTGTGTAAACAGGATTGGGATGAGCAGAGATCTAAGTTTCTGTTCACTACTGAGGCGGTACAACTTAAGTGTGCACACTCATGATAGCAAGCATATGACTAACGCTCTGCTAGATGCTAAGTATTACTAATACTGCAATGTTTTAGTGTCTACTGTTTTGTTGTGTTACTTTTTTTTGCAAAGGAGGAGGATAGGGAAAGAACCACAACAGGTGAAGGCAACACAACTTATCTCTCATCTGAGAAGCAACTGTGATAGTAGGGACCCCTTTTGAACCAAAGTATGACACTTTTAAGATTAGCTAGATGCTGACTGTAAAACTGCAATGCATAAGTGTCCACAGTGTTTTTGCAAGGGAGAAGAAAACCAAAAATTGCTGCTCTGGGCTCCTACTGGGAGGAAGGGCGGGATATCAATCAATCAATAATAAAAATTGGCCATGACCTCATTGGCCATGCTGCCATGACATTCTAGCAACCCCACCAAGTCTAGTGGGCACCAGCCACCATTGGTTCAGTATGTACATAAAGTGGTATTAATTTCTTGCTTTTGCCACTTGTGACCACTTTAGCATGTTGCCCCCAGAGGTTTGGCCATGACTCAATGTGACCCTTGATCCAAAAAAGGTTAGCCACCTGCCTCATGTAATGGAATAGCGTGCTGTCAAAAGTTTGCTGTGTATTATCAAAATAACATATTTACTGACATTTCGCATTGACTGTGACACTGGTCATTTGAGACACTGCAAAACCAATGTATTTGAAAACTCTTCAGCTTGTGTATCTTTCACCCTGAAATGATCCTAATGATCAGCTCAGTCAAAGGGCTTATCCAAACGGAGCAGGATAATCCACGGTTTCCATATTCGGTTTGTCATCTGATAGTCCTCACTTTGCCTTTTAGTTCACTCTTTCCCAATTTAAAAAAAACGCTTTTTTGCACACGCAGCGGTAAGACCCCTACATTCTTTTTGCTTTTTCCAAGCTCCGCCTCTAAAACCTGCCCCTATCAACCAATTGGTCAGCAAAAAAATTACGTATGCTCCTCTCCCCCTTTGCAACGAAGCACAATATGGTTGTAAAGGAGTTCTCGCCTGGGAAGGAAAGGCTGCTCCCACGGAGAAGGAAATTGACAAAGCTTTCCAGGGCAGGCTTGAAACCGACCAGAAGCCCTTTTCTTGTTTACATTTGCGATATTACACTTAAACGAATGTAAGCTTTTCTGCCTTTATTGATATTTAAGGAGATACACATGCTGGCAATGCACTTATTTCTCCAAAAAAGCAAGAAACGTGTCCCCCCCTTCTCCTTTTCCTTCCCACAGAGAATGAAATTGACAAAGCTTTCCGGAGCAGGCTTGAAACCGACCAGAAGCCCTTTTCTTGTTTGCATTTGCGATATTACACTTAAACGAATGTATGCTTTTCTGATTTGAAGCAAAAACCCCAGCAAGTAGAATGAAATTGACAAAGCTTTCGGAGGCAGGCTGAAACCGACCACCCCCCTTTCTCGCTTGCTGTGCATTGCAGTTCTCACCCAGAGCGGCCGCCCAGTTTGCAGGCTGGCAAAAAATAAAATGCATCTGCGCAGTAGTTGCAGACCCCCCCCACACACCCCACCATTGCGATGATTGGTTCAATTTTCCTGGGCTTATTCTCGCACATGTGCAAAAGTGCAGATACGTGATTGGCTGGAATGAGGAGAAGGGGCAAGGGGAAACGCCCAAGAACCGCCCATCAGCTGTAAAGTCCACGGTATTGCATCCTAACTCCTGAAGGCACAGCAGATGATTCCCGGTTTTAAACAGCAAATTGCATTTTTGCCGGTATTGCAAGGAGCGGATTTAACCCGCAAAAATGCGTAACAGCGCAAGACGTCATTTGGATGACTGAAAAATAATGAACACACATAGTGGGCGTGTCACACATTTTGCAGTCGTCTGGGTGAGCCCAAATATTACATAGGTCCTCTCCAAAGTATTGCGGCCAAGATTTTTACAAGATTTGTAGTGCAGGTCTTAATTTGAATACTGAGGCATTTGCCAAGCCAGCTCTTTAGATTTCTAGGATTTTGATCAGTTCATCTCTTGTAATATGACTATTGCTTTAATCAGTATCTGGAAACATATGTAAGCAGATCCTGATTAATGCTGCCAAATGGTGCTACTTAGTCATCACTGTAGCAAGAAACGACTGCCTTTTTTCCTTCTGAAATAACTTTTGAGATGATCTTTCCAAAATATATTATCAGTGAAAGGCCTCCTGCAGGTTACCCTGTCACTAGAGATGAGGCTAGTGGCTGCCAGAGAGAGACCCTTCTTGGTCTGGCTCCCCAATAGTAGAATACTGTCTCCTAAGAGGTTCACTTGATGCCTTTCTTATATTTTTTTATTGCCAGGCAAAACTCTTTATTTTCCAAAGTTTTTTAAAAACTTTTTTTTGGTGATTTATGCTCCTTTTGTGAATGTTTGGCCTTTTTAATTTATTATATTTTATATTTACTCTGTTGCTTTGTTCTTTCATGTAAACCATCTAAGGAATATGATCTAATGGATGTATAAAAATACCTTTAATTAATTAATGCAATCAACACGATCAGGAAAATCCAGTTAAATATTATTAAAATATCTGCAGCCAGTACATAAGAGAACTGTTTCTCCCATATGATCCGCACAACAATCTAAGAACATGCAGAGAATCTCTGCTAATGGTGTCTTCTTTTCAACTGCATAAATCACTGGCTGTCCCAGATGGTCTCTCTCTGTTGTAGTGGCTTGGCAGGTGGATATTCTCTCCAGGGAGTCCTGGAAGACTACAGTTGTATTAGAATTTAGGTGGCAGATGATAACTGTTCCAGCAATTGTTTTAATGTATAGTTTTAACTAATATTCCTTTGTTATTTTAGTACTGCTTTTAATGTACTGGTTTGCTCTAACATTAGTATATTAGAATTTATTTATTTTATTTTATTTACATAAGAATGGATTATTTAGATAGGAGCTACAAGTTATGGCCACCACACAACCACAACCAAAATGAGAGCTGCATGTTATTCCTCTACTCTCAAGGCTGGATTAAGGTGGCTGAGCGCCCTGCTGCAGTTTCTCAAAAGGGCCCCCTTCCCCCAGAAAGAAATGCATTTTTAAAAAAAACTAATTGAATTAATGTTTATTTGTTTATTTTATCAGATGTATTTGTATACTGCAACACATGCATACTCATATCTGAATGATGTACAATTCTGGAAAACCACTAATAAACAGCAATAATAAAACAATGGCAGATTATACACAAGAAAAGACCAGATAAAATGAAATGTTGCAAATAGGTATCTAAAAATTAAAACTGTGGGTATGTGTCTAATATCAGATTGAAATGACAATGAGTTCTACAAAGCAGGAGCCTTTCCTTACAACTGACTTTGTTTTGCCTTTGCTACTGCAAAGTCACTGATTACGTCTTCAAAATCTACACTGTGCAGAAGACTTGTTTCTGCACTCATCAGCACCAAAGCATTCAGTCTTATATTTAGCATGTTTGTCCTCAGTTCATTTTTTAAATAGAACTTGTTTTAGCATTGTTAATGTTTGTATTTTATTGATATTTGGTTGTCTTGATGATTTGCATTTGTATGCTGGTGTTTGAGCGTAATAAATTTATTAATACGTGCCATTTTTGAGAACAATCTCTCAGCACTGTGGTTAGTGATGGGCAGGGCACAAGTAAATTCTGAGCGCAACATCTATGTTTGGAAAAACACTCTCCATTTTGTTCTCTCTTATAATTTTTAAGGATTGTAGTAGCAAATGTGACTGTTTCACAAAACTTTTCTAGCAGACGCTAAGATGCACTTTGCCAGAGACTCTGGTAGATAATAAATATGCATATCCCTTGTGGTCTGAGTCCAAGCTATATCTACCATGTTAGTTAGTGGGTACCCTATTAACTCCCTACTTTTTAAAGCACAATCAGTTGTGGACAATTGGAAGGGAAAGAACAAAGGATTTTAGTTACAATAGTTTGGGCTCCTTCTGGGAGGAAGGGTGGGATAGAAATTGAATAAACAAACAGTTTGCCTCTCCCTGTTTCCAAATAAAACATAATGACCAGTGCTAAGCAGATGGGTCATATCCCATACAGATAGGGAGAGACACTGGATTTCCACATCTGTCGTAGTTCTGCCACCCAAATGACAGCTCTCAAGTGGGAACAGGAAGTGAAGGCAGGTTGTCTTTCTAATCTCTTCTGAGCTAGACTCAAAAGGAAATGAGGGCTACAGCCCTATGCCCACAATATGGGAGTAAATCTCATCGAACTTAAATGCACTGTTTATAGATCAAGACAAAAGAAATTAGTTTACATTTTTTGGTGATTGTTACAGAGATGACTTCTGCACACAGCACATCATGTATTGTGTGCCACTGGCTTACCCATCCTTTTAAAGGTGACTAGACAAAGCAGGGTATGAGAACAGTAGCCCTTTCCTATTGTTAGCCTCCACAATTTCAGCTTATTCATAGGTAGACTGGCTCTGAACCTGGAGGTTTCATACAGCAATCTGGTTAAATATCCATAGATGGACACCTTTCCTTCTCCATTTTCAAAGGTAGTCTACCCCTGATTATGCTCAGGGAGTACAGACAAACAACAGAAAAAGGTTATTGGCCTCAAACCTCGCTTATAGGCTTCCTGGTGCATCTGGCTGCCATTGTGGGAAGTAGGATGCTGGAGCAGGTGGACCTTTGAGTTAATCCAGTCTGCTTGTCCTTATATTCAGAGGGTCCCCCTCCCCTGTCATTTTTTTTTAAATTGTTTCTGGTTTGTTGAGTCTTTTTTTCTTAGTAACCTGTGAGCACACCTCATTGCTTCAAGAACCCAAGCAAGCTCCACTGTTCTGATGCAGCAATATTTTTATTTTGCATACTATACTACTGACGGGGGGGGAAGCATTTTACCCCACTCTTCAGCCAAAAAAGGCTTCTAGAATGGCTTACAAGGATCAGTAGTAAGACAAATCATAATTAAAAAAAACTTTCATGATTTAAAAATCAGCCATCTCTTTTCTGCACACTTCTCACCATTGTCACTTTGCACAGAAGTCAGACACAAACCTCAGCATTCAAACTAGCTCTATTCAGATTAAGCTTAGCCAAATCTTTCTTATTATTAGCTCGGAGTTAGTATATCATTTTATGATTCAGTTAGCCTAGCATTTTCTCATCATTGCTTATTTTTTCCCCTTTCCTTATGTATTAAATTCATAAATAAATAAGAAAAAGAAAGAAGAAGAAAAGGGGGAAACAGAAAATAATTGAGCAGAAAGAGTTAATTTATAGCTATTGTACCTATATAATAAACTGAAAAAGAAATGGGAGAAAAAAGAGACAAGAGATTATTGATCAAATCAGCTGGATTTATGTCTCAATCTGTTAGTTAAAATATATTGTCACTTTTTCTCAAAAAGAAAAAGAAACAAAGGAAGAGAGAAAGAGAAAAAGAAAAAAGGGAATGAGGGATAGGTACAGGGGGAAGAGAGAGAGAGAGAGAAGAAAAAAGGAGAGGAGAGAGGAAGAGGAAGAAGCCAGAAACTGGTGGGGAGTAAGGAGTTTCTTAAACTGTTGCAAACAGATTTTAAGGACAAATATCATCATTGACTTTTTATTTCAGGAGCTTAAAAATAAAGCCCAACATTCTATGAGCTTGTTCTCTGTTTGGTTCTCTGTTTGGTTCAGTCTTTTTAATAAATGTTATTACTTGCCTGATCTTTTCCAACCATTCTTTTAACTGAAGTGGCTCTGCGGCCTACCATCTGTTTGTGATGCACATTCTTGCAGTTAAAAGAATTGTAATCGCTTCTAGATCTTGTAATCAAACCTTAGGTGTCAGGTAACAAAGAACCGTTTTTGGAGTGTACAGCAAGTTCATCAATTCAATTTATTCTGCGGTCACAGACCCAATAAGGCAAATCATCAGATAAAAGAAAACCATCTATAAAACATTTAAAATATACAATAAAATATAAATATGACTTTAAAATGGAACATTACCGTTTGAAAAAGAGGACCATCTTCCGTATTCTTTGAACTGAAAAAAGCAATTTAGCTACTAGCTCTGTTATATCCAGAGCTTGGAAGATTACTTTTAAAAAGGAATAAATTACAATTACTGTTACATGCCCCCAAAAAGGAATAAACTACGATTACAATTTAGTAGCTTAAAACCACATTAAAAATAAATGCACGCAGACACACAGAGGGTAGTAGAATAATTTACCCCCCCCATAAGATAGCAGTGGTGTTTCTCTACTGGTAAGGGAGGCAGAGGCCACTGCCCACAGCTTTGCACATCAAACCAAGTGCAACCCCAGGGCCAGCTCCAAAGGGCAGCCTCGTGGGGCCCTGACCGAGGGCCATGGGGCTACCCCTCCACTCCCCTTCCATGATTTGCAGCAGGATTGCTGCCGCAGATCACACGGTGAGAGCTCCAGAGCCCCCACCATACCCTTGCTTCAACTTACCTTTCTTAGCTGTTGTGCGGTTGCACGCGCAGCGCTGCCCTTAACCATGATTTTCCCTAAGGGGCTGAAGCCTCTGCCACCATCTTGGCTGATGGCACGCATGTGTGCTATGTGCGCACATCCCTGCCATGAGCCAAAATGGCAGCAGAGGCTTCAGCCCCTTAGGGATACCTCTGCCAGCATCTTGGTTAAGGGTAGCACTGTGAGTGCAACTGCACAACAGCCAAGAAAGGTAGGTTGAAACAAGGGAATGGCAGGGGCTCCAAAGCTCTTGCCTTGCGATCCGCAGCAGCAATCCTGCCGCGAATCGTGGAGCGCCGGGGCAGGCTTGTGCCCAAGGGCCCTGGCATGTCTGGAGCTGGCCCTGTGCAACTCCCCCATTCTCTCTCTCAGCCAGCAAGCATTGTCTCTCTCACTCAACCATCTCCCAGACCCTGCCCTGCCATCAACTAAGGCACACCCACCCAAGCAAACAATTTCCCCTGGGGTGCAAAAATGTTAAAATACTGCAAATGCAGCAAAGTAGCTGAGGGAGGGGAGGAGGCAGAGGCTGCTTTGCGTGCCAAGTGCAAACACAGTATTAGCACACACACACACACAAATGCACACACACACACACATCATCGTCTCTCACCTCCACAGGTCTTCATTTCCATTCCACTGCTGCTTCTTTCTCCTTCATCCATATCCTTGCCCTCCGGCTCCTTTCTCCCTCCTCTCCGTTCTTCTCCCACTTGAACTTTTATTTGGGATATGTATGGTTGGCTTTTAATTCAGAAAGGATTACATAGATCTTAGTTATTAACTTTCCTGAGTTCCTGTCAAGCTACATAGCCTCCCTGTATTTATTTATCGTCTGTTCTATAACATGTCTAATTTGAAGAAACTGATATATTGGCAAGGTGGATTGTCTCATGATTTTTAATGCTTGTCGGTAGGAAATTACATGGCTATTTTCGATCCATGCTCCTATATTCAGTACATTTGTCCACATAGGGGTGTTAACTAATTACTCCTCATCTACAAATTCATTCTGAAGAACTGAAGTAAGTGGAGAGAGAGCAGGGGCCAGAACAGAAGAAAGTCTACTCCAAACCTTCCGTGTCACCTTTGTAGAGATCAAAGTATTTGGATCCAAAAAATATTGTCTTTGGCTTATACCAAAGCATCTCCCAATTTGAGATATTATATCCAAATATATTAGACTTGATGTTTATAGCCTGAGGCTTTACTGTATGTTTGGAGAAGCCTGAAGACTGAATTTAGCCAAATTCTTAAATTTGTTCACACAAAACACCCTGGCTGCTTTCACACTGCACTTTTTCCCGTTATTCTGATGATTTCTTACCTGGTAATTTGCACATTATATTTTACCTTTCACACGACATAAAAGTTAGTTACAAAAACCTAGTGGAATATAGTGGAATAGCACTAATTGTTGTGACAAATAATACCAGAAAGAATCCGTGTGCGAGCCTGGGAACACAGAAGATCATGGGAGATTTGCACTAGCTGCAGCCACTCATGTGACAGGCATCCCAGCATGCAATGTGTTTCTACCTTTTAAGTGAGTGCCAATTTTTTCTGCCTGGCGAAAATTGTACTGGCATTCCTGTGTAGATGTGGGTAGCAGCATTCCCTTCCTCCTTTTCCCACACACACCTCTGTATCCAGACACTAATTCAAGCAGTGAATTATGGAGGAACTATAGTGCACATGTGTATAACAGGTGAGGAATGAAAACAAGGCACTGTTTGTTGCAGCAGTGTGAAAGACAGTTATGTGAAATGCGGGTATATCAGCCAAAAAAGCCACAGTTCCTTAACGCAACATGTAGCGCAGGGTGAAAGAGATTTTAAAGCAGGACAGAAGCACTACCATTTTAATCCGTTAAACTAACACAATGAGCCCCATATCTGAAAGCAGTCTATAAATCACTTCCTATTAGGGTTGCCAGGTCAGAAGCATCCCAAACCCTGAGAGTTCAGGGGTGGCCCCTAGTGATGTCACAGGGCAGGGCCTAGTGTGACTTCTGCCTTGCTCCCCCGATCAAATGCAGCCGGCTCTGAAGCTGGAGGTGCACCAGCAGGCCCAAATCTCCATTCCACAAAGTCTTCCTGGACTCCAGGGATTACTGGTTGGGTGGCAGTGGCTGTGGAGTACTGAGCAGCCAGCAGTTTGTTGGCTGCAGAGGACCCGAAAAACCCAGAGTGATGACATATGTTGACAACAGGAGGGAGTGGAGGCAAAAGATCAGTGATGAACTAGGTTGTATTTATTACCATATGTACATAAGAAGGGCCTGCTGGATTAGGCCAGTGGCCCATCTAGTCCAGTATCCTGTTCTTACAGTGGCTAACCAGATGCCTATGGGAAGCCCACAAGCAGGACTTGAGCACAACAGCACTCTCCTCACCTGTGGTTTCCAGCAACTAACATTCAGAAATATACTGTGGAACAGTCTCCCCGAGGAGGTTCGCTTGGCGCCGATGTTGTTTTCTTTTCGGCGCCGAGTTAAAACCTTCCTCTTCTCTGAAGCATTTTAATTTAAGTTAATTTAATTTGTAAACATTTTGTTGTAATTGATTTTTGACTGTTTTTATATGTTTTGCTGTATCATATTGTGTGATTTTATTGTATTCTTTGTGTTCACCGCCCAGAGAGCTATTGCTAGTCGGGCGGTATAAAAGCCTAATAAATAAATAAATAAATAATAAATACTGCTCCCAACCACAGAGGAAGAGCATAACCATCACGGCTAGTAGCCATGGATAGCATTATACTCCATGTGTTTGCCTAATTCTTTTAAAGCCATCCAAGTTGGTGGCCATCACTGCTCATTCTGAGAGTGAATTCCATAGTTTAACTATGCACCGTGTGAAGAAAATTTTACTTTTTGCCTGTACTGAATCTTCCAGCATTCCACTTCGTTAGAGGTCTATGGTTGCATTCACACCATATATTTATTCCACTTCCAACAGTCATGGCTTCCCCTCAAAGAACCCTGGGAAGTGTAGTTTGTTAAGGGGCTGAAAGGGAGAGGGAGACTTATCTCCTTTTTTTATGCTTGCAAACAAACAGTGCCTGTTTCTTTCTAAAATTCTAGCAAGGGCCCAAACACCTTTCTCTTCCTCCTCCTACTTCAGCCCCTGCAGCAGCAGCTGGAAAATTGGGATCTGCATGGGATGGGGGGAGGGAAGGATTTACAAATGCAAAGAAGCAGCTAAGGATGCCCCATTCTGTTTTAACATCTATATGAAGCCCTTAGGAGCGGTCATCAGGAGATTTGGGGTGAGGTGTCAGCAGTACGCTGGTGATACTCAGCTCTATTTCTCTGTAACATCTGAATCGGGAGAGGCTGTGCAAGCCCTTGACCGGTGCCTGGACTCAGTAGTGGGCTGGATGATGGCCAATAAACTGAGTCTGAATCCTAGCAAGATGGAGGCACTGTGGTTTGGTAGTTCCTGAGTTCAGATAATTGGTCAGTTGCCTGCTTTGGATGGGGTTGTATTCCCTCTGAAAGAGCAGATCCGTAGTCTGGTGGTCACTAGAGACCCAGGTGACCCCAGTGGCTAGGAGTGCCTTTTACCAGCTTTGGCTGGTAAGACAGCTGTGGCCGTTTCTGGACCGGGATAGCCTGACCACTTTTGTCCACACACTGGTAACCTCCAGGCTGGATTACTGTAATGCGCTCTATGTGGGGCTGCCCTTGAGCTGGTCTGGAAACTGCAGCTGGTGCAAAATGTGTCAGCTAGACTGCTCCCTGGAGCAGGGTATTGCCAACATGTCACCCCGCTGCTGAAAGAATTGCACTGCTGCCCATTTGCTATTGGGCCAAGTTCAAGGTTCTAGTTTTAGTGTATAAAGCCCTATACAGCTTGGGACCAGGATACCTGAAAGACCGTCTTATCCCTTATATGCCCAGTCGATCACTGTGCTCTGCAAGTGAGGGCTCACTGCAGATACCATCTTATCAGGAGGTCCATTCTTTACAACATAGGAAATGGACCTTTAGTGTGGCGGCACCTACCCTGTGGCACCTACCCTTAAATATTAGACAGGCGCCAACTGTGTTATCTTTTCGGCGCCTACTGAAGACCTTCCTCTTTCAACAAGCCTTTTAAGCTGAGACCTTATCCCAGTCTGCTTCTGTGTTGGAATAGCTTTTTAATACGTTTTTAAACCTTTTTTGTTTTTGAACGATATGTTTTTAACCTTTTTAAAAAAAATGTCTTCAAAGCTTTAAAAAAAATCTTTTTACAGATGTTTTGTTTTAATGTAAGTCTGTTTTTATGATGTTTTAAAGTGTTTTTAGTGCTTTTTTTTTTTGCCGCCCTGGGCTTCTGCTGAGAGGAAGGGCGGGATATAAATAAAATAATAAACAAAATAAAGGAACAGTACCAGCTGTTGCTGCTGCCCAGAACAGAAGCTCTGGCAGGCTTCAAAAGAAAGAGGAAAGCTCTGTTACCATTCTAGTCAAACATTTCCTAGAACCCTATAGCATGCCCTCCTCCTTTTCAGTAATCGAAAATCACAGTTTCCATTCTCACTTGTCAAACCCTCAGAGAGTCAAACCGATATTTCTGGTTTTTTAAACCCCTTGGCAGAAGTTGATAGATACAGGACCCTAGAGACTGAAGGGATGGATAGAGTGGCCTTTCAACAGAAAGTGGAAGAAATGTCACAGCACTCGTCTTTTTTCTAACCTCTATGGGATTGAAATCAATCGTGAGGTCCAGCAATTAGCGTTTGATAAGCAACAACTGAGCATAGTAATAGAAAAATCAAGAGTTAGAGATGGATTGGAAAACTTGAGATTGGAGGACATTGGGGTGTCTAATGCAGAGAACTAGGGAGGACCTCCCCCCCAAACTACACTCTCTGGCTAAAAACTGGAGATGTGGGAATGCTACTTCCTATCCCCAAACTTCCAAACTTTCTCCTCATTTATTAGATTACTTTTTGGGAGAAGGGGGGAACCAAAAAATTAGACTACATAAGGCTATACTGTATTAATTTATATGTACATAGTATTCTCTGACCTGACAGCTACTGCTGCGCCTGGGTAAACTACAGAGATAGACTGGGAAACAGAAACTAAATAGCTGCTGTTTAGGGCCCAGGGATTTCTGTATCCTGGTATTGAAACAACTGACTTGTCAATCACAGCTATGACTTCACTCATTGACTAAAAACACTGAAAAGATGATAAAAGCAAGGCTGGCTAATCTGTCTGCACATTTTGCTTCCTAACTTCCTTAACATAAGGCCAATTTATACTTTTTTTAAAAAAAGAGTCTGGGCCCTCTTCCAACCAAGGCCCTAGTGCAATTGCTCCAATTGCACCATGGATAATTTGACCTTGTCTACTCTTCCCCATAACATTTGGCTGGACAAATTACAAAATTTGTGCTCATTGTCTTGAGAGTTTTCATGGTACAGCAAGTGAGAACCAATGAAGTGGTATGGGGGCTGGAAACTGACAACACAATGTCATGTCATACAATTTTGCCTTATTAAACTGCTACATGTTTTTCCCCAGTTCTCTAAGCAGTGAGGAATTTCAGGGGTGCAGCACTTAACCTGGGTTTGGCCTTCTTTAGAAGGTCACTGGAGACCTATTAGTGTTTTGTAATATTTGCATTTATTTACAAATATGTAGCTTGAACATAGGTGGAGGTTCATATCTTAACATTCCAAAATCTATTGCTCCTACATCAGGACTGCATGGGTTTTCTTCATAGTCTTTAGGAAAACATGGAAGATGATGTTCCATTCAGACATGTAAGGTTTAAAAAATTGCTATATAGAAAGTAGTTTGCTCTGTGTGTGTCTGACAGAGAGAGTGCTTATGCGCAAAAGTCATGTGTGTGAGTGACCTCAGGGTTGGGGGCAGATTACTGAATTGGAAAAGATCACAAGAAGTTATCTAGTCCAATCCCATAATGAAATGTTACAGGAGGGAGAAAGGAAGAGGAGACATGGGACCACTGCTTTGGGGGATGAAAATAAACCTGTCATGATTTGGGGAGCTTATTATTTGTTCTACCAGCATTTGACAGCTGAATTTAGAATTTCATGCTATGGCAAATGGTCACATTTCAAGATAAAGATAGTTCAGAAAAAAATCTGTGCACAGGAGAATTACCTATCTGTTCAAACAACTAGTTTAATACTTTTATTCTGGTGTTAGAGGGACTACATGGATGCAGATGTCTGTGTGGGATGGGTCCAGTTTCTTGCCAGCTACGTGCTTGTATGTTCCAATACTCTGCTTTGTCCCTGGAGCATTCAAAGGAGGAAGAAAAGATACACCCTCAATAGTCAATTTGCATTCCAGCCTGAGAGAATGCTCATGTATGTTGTTACATTTGTAAAAGTCCAGCCTCAAAGCCAGGCATGACTGAGACTGCAAATGGATCCTTTTGGAGAATTACCCCAGGCAAGCAAAAGAGGCCTTTTATTATGCCCATCACTGCTAAGAAATTTGGCAAACTCCTCCCTTGAGATACATGAATCATTTGGGCCCCGGTTGGCCACTCACCAACAGGAAAAAAAGAGGGGGGGATTAAATGCTTCAAAAATCTCATTATGGCCAATTTGTGGTTTGACAGAAAAAAAGGGCAGGTGGGGTATGGGAGCATGATAGAGGAAACTGCCTTATACCAAGGCAGACAGTTGGCTTAGCTAGCTCAGTAGTGTTGGCAAAGCCTGGCACCGGCTCTTCAGGGTTTCAGGCAAGTGTCTTTTCTCATCCGTACCTGGAGATGCAAGGGGGTGAACTAGGGAGCATTTGCATGAAACACATGTGTTTGTGCACTGACCTACAGCCCCACTTCACCCACACAAAGGCAGAGGCTTTGATCTTTATGCAAGAAAAAGATAAAGAGGGGAAGGTTTATACATTTCTGAGTGCTGTGGAGAGAGGGCTGTGCTCCCCCCAATACTCAGGTTCAGCCAACGAAATTGATTGAAAGTGGGTTCAGGACAGATAAAAAGGAAACCCTTTCCCCCAAATTGATTGATTCATGGGTTTCACTACTACAAGTGGTGGTGATGAGATGACATCAGATGGCTTTAAAAAGGAATAGACCAATTCATGGAGGACTAGTCTATAACTGCTATTAGCAGTGATAATTAAATGGAAACTCTGTGTTCAAAGAAAGAACACTGTGAAATATATAGTGTAAGTTTCTATATTGGATCAGAAGCTCACTTTTGTATTCATACATTGTATTGCCAAGTTCAGCATAAACGTTAAGTTTTACCTCTGCTGTTAGGACAAAATCTGGTTTTGCAGGATCTAACCATAATATGAACTCAGAGAGTGACACACTTTTATCTCACACTAAACCATAATTTAGTGCAGAAGTGGGGAATAATTGACCCTCTAGATGTTGCTGAATTACAAGTCCCATTATCCCTAGTAAGTGTGGCCAGTGGCTAGGAATGCCATGTCATTGTCATGTCCAGCTGACAGACTTGGTTAAATGTAGTTTATTTGAAACAATGCATTATGAAACTGGCTTGTTCAAACTAAATGTAAATGTACTGCCTTCAAGTCGATTCCAACTTATGGCGACCCTATGAATAGGGTTTTCATGAGGCTGAGAGGCAGTGACTGGCCCAAGGTCACCCAGCGAGCTTCATGGCTATGTGGGGATTTGAACCCTGGTCTCCCAGGTCATAGTCCAACATCTTAACCACTACACCACACTAACTAACCATAGTTATTAAGAACCACAGTTTGGGGTTTCAGTGACACACTAAACTGTGGTTAATGGAAATCAGAACAAAATCTTCCAAATTCCTCCTTGCTGCTCACCATGGCTGGTTCTTGTCATGCTAAACTATAGTTTACCATGAAATCCAGACATGGTCAATCACCACTTTTTGAAACATTAAGTGTTATATAAAATGCTTTTAAATAAATAATTAAGGCCAGAAAAGTATTTTAGAATGAAAGCCAACCACCGTTCCACATTTTTTGAAAATAATAAGAGAAGTGCCAGCCCTACCATTAGACAGAGTGAGGCTGGGAGGCAAAGAATGGCGACAGGTCAGAGCTGTATATGCCAAGTGGCCTGCCCTGTGCCTCCTAATCTATCCTGTTGTCTGCAGGTAGAGTGGAATATATTGTCCTATCACCAGTGTTGGAGTAAGATTCTACTGTCAATCTGGTCGATTTCTGTAAATGGAATGCATGGGTGGGGTGGGAGGCTGCCATCTTGTCCTTTCCCTCAGGTGGCAAAATGTCTTGGGCCAGCCT
This sequence comes from Rhineura floridana, assembly GCF_030035675.1. NCBI lineage: Eukaryota > Metazoa > Chordata > Lepidosauria > Squamata > Rhineuridae > Rhineura > Rhineura floridana. The sequence goes on along the minus strand of NC_084486.1, from coordinate 14,588,104 downwards.
TACAACAGAGTTAGTACAGTGTAGTAGCAAAGAGGCTAAACTACAAATCAGGAAATCCCTGGTTTGACTTTGCCTCTGCCATCATGTCAGTGGGTGACCTTATGCATGCCACTCATATCTCAGCCTGGCACCTTCATCTGCAATATCGGAATAACAGCACCAACCACATAATAATACTTGGATTGCAAGGATTACGAGATAACGTATAGGTGAAAGCACTATATAAAATGCCAATTATTATTAAAATGGGAGCAATTTTAATATGTGTTTTCTGCCACATTTATATCTGAAATTATGTCCTTGGTAGGAGGGATAATCAACTAACAGGAGCAATTCCCCAAACATGGGTGATGATGCAACTGTGCATTTATTAGCTGGGTGGAACATCCCATCTCACTGAAAACACAGCACAGCTGTGAGGGTCACCATGATACTCCCATCTTGCTCTAGGGAGGAAGAAGCTGAGCCAGGAAGAAAAAGCTGCAGGGCCATCCAGTGCAGCAACAACGCTATTTATCTTAATAGCCCTTCCTTGGCTGCAGTCAAAGTAAGGAAGGAACCATGTATAGCAAATCTCCGTGCTTGTTGCTTGCACAGCTATATTATCTGGCTGAAGCCAAGGCATGGCAATTCTAAGTAAAATGAGCAGCAACTTATAGAGAAAAGGAGCTCCTATTCCCCATGTGCACCTCAAATTGGATTTAAACAGGCATCTTAGGGAAGAGTTCTGTCAAGCCATGTTAGGTTTGCCTAACATCATCTTAATGTTTCTTTGAGGGAGATAATTATTATTATTATATTTATTAGTCACTTTTTTTCCAAATTGAAAAATCAAAACGACTTACAACATTAAAAACAGATATAAAAACGAGTGAAAACATCCTTAAATAATAAGACTACATACATAAAAACAAAATCCAGCTCCTCCCTACCTGAGTAAATTAAGCTCAAAAGCCCTGGGTGAATAAAAATGTCTTTACCTGGCGCCTGAAGACAGACAGTGTTGGCGGCAGGCATGCCTCTCTAGGAGTGCATTCCACAAAAGGGGAGCCACCACTGAGAGGGTTTATTATTACTTTTCAACTCTTTGCACTTCCCTCAGAGGGGGCACACAGAGAAAGTCCTCAAATGATGAACTAAGGGTCCAAGCTGATTCATGTGGGGAGAGGCTGTCCTTGAGGTATTGGGGTTATGAACTGCATAAGGCTGTATAGGTCAAAATCAGCAATTTGAATTTGGCCTGGAAACTAATTGGTTACCAGGGCAGCCATGCCACAATTGGTGATATGTGCTCTGACCGTCTTGCCCCAGTCAGCAATCTGGTTGCTGAGTTCTGCACCAGCTGCAGTTTCCAAACCGCCTTCAAAGGCAGCCCCATGTATAATGTATTGCAGTAATCTAACCTAGAGGTTACCAGAGTGTAGACAACAAAGGTTTGGCTATCCCTATCCAGATAGGGACATAGTTAAGCCACCAGCTGAAGCTGATGGAAGGCACTTCACACCACCAAAGCCACCTGGGGCTCAAGTGACAGTAGTGGATCCAGAAGTACCCCCAAGCTATGCGCCTCTTCCTTCAGAGGGAGTATAACCCCATCCAGAGCAGGCCTTGGCCCACCTGTCTGGTCTGGGGAACCACCCACTAAGAGTGCCTCAGTCTTATCTGGATTAATCCAATCTATTCCCAAGGTCAGATATTGATTTAGCACATCCACTGCCACACCTGCAAATGTAAAGGATAGAGCTGTGTGTCACCAGCATATTGCTGACAATGCACTCCTAAACTCCGAATGACCCCACTCAGTGGTTTCATGTAAATGTTAAACAATATAGGGAGTAGAACTCAACCCTGCGGGACTCCACACTGAAGGCTCTATGTGCCCAAAAAACAGTTTCCAAGCAGCAGCCTCTGACAATGTCAACATTGTCAACATGGCCACTGTATTAGGCTGATGGGAGCTGTAGTTCAAAAAAGTAACTTTTCCAAGCTCTGGACGATGACTACCCAAGGAGGCCTGGAACCACTACAAAGCAGTGCCACCCACCCACAACTCAGACAGTCGTTCCAGAAGAGTAACATGGTTGATGGTATCGAACGATGCTAAGAGGTCAAGGAGGATTATTAGGGACACACTTTGCCTAAAGATGACATTATTTGCTTTTATTTAACAAAATTTATATACCACTTAACTGTAAATAAAACCTCTAATAAACTGATCAGTAATAATTTTTTAAACCTTCTAAGTGGTGTATGAAAGCCAGTGTGGTGTGGTGGTTAAGGTATTGGACTATGACCTGGGACACCAGGGTTCGAATCCCCACACAGCCATGAAGCTCACTGGGTGACCTTGGGCCAGTCACTGCCTCTCAGCCTCAGAGGAAGTCAATGGTAAAGCCCCTCTGAATACCGCATACCATGAAAACCCTATTCATAGGGTCACCATAAGTCGGAGTCAACTTGAAGGCAGTCCATTTCATTTTTTTCAAGTGGTGTACATAAAGCTATATAAAACGAATTATCAATAGTACACAGATAAAATCAACAAACATTTAAAACAAGTACTGCATACATAATAAATAGATTTCTTAAATAAATGTTTAGCGGGCATCTAAAACAGTACAGTGGGGGTGCCTGCCTAATATTAATAGTCTGGGAGCTCCAAGGCATAAGCGCTGCAACACTGGAAGGACTCCTAACAGATGCAGAACAAACATTATGTGGCAGTTGTCATAGTGCAAGTTCTGCAGATTGAAGTGGTTTGGTAGGCATGGATGGGGCAAGGTGATCCTTCAAGGAAGCTGCTTCCAAGCTGTTACGTGTTTTATATTCTAATAGTATAACCTTGAACTTGGCCCAGTAACACATTGGCAGCCGCTGCAGATCTCTGAGCAGTAGTGTAATATATTGGTAGGTTCTCACTCCTGCCAGCAATTGCGCTGCAATACTAACTACAGTTTCTGGACCAACCATAAGGGAAGCCTCACAAAAATGTTTATTTTAGCCCCAGCCAATATTTGAAAGGGTCCCCCGGTCAACTGATGTGGGAGTATTTAATATGAAAGTAGCTTTCACTTAATATGCCTACAGTTAGATCCCTCAGCTGAGGTTCCTTATGCAATTAAAGAGTCTAGATTTGCAAAAATGTATCACTTCAAAAAGACAGATGGCCCATTCTGATGAAGAAGGGTTAGATGTTTTGCCCAAGGTGGTCACTATTCAAATACCTAATACTTCATCAAGCAGTTTCCATACCAAATGATATTTGTGTAATAACTGTGGTTTCCATACCAAAGAATAATTTGTCAGCCCGTCTTCTTGGAGGCAGCTTGGGTTTTATATAGGAGCTATAACGTTACTGCCAAAAATGGATTTTAAACAGGCTTTTCCTTCTACACTCCATATTGGTCTTCATTCATCACATCTAGTAGGCATTAAGAATTGACTTGTTGGATTAAATCACGGCCTGCCTACTCCAGCATTCTGTCTGGGGTCACTTGAGCTTCCCTCTTTCTTTGGCTTCAGCCTCCGAACAGGTCCTATATCACACTGGTGGGAAACCTTAGGTCAGGGGCCAAATGCAGCCTTCTAGTTCCCTCAGTCTGGCCCTTGGGATTCTTTCCTGGCCACAGCCCTCCTCCTCAGCCACACTTTCTTTCCCCAGGCCACCCCCCTCACTGGCCCTACATTACACCCTCCTTGAGTGATTTTGTTTGGCTTGAATTAAACTCTTGCTTGCCTGAATGGAAGATAGAGAGGGGTGTGTGTAGAAATTAGTCATCTGTATCACTTCAAATTTACATTCATTGTTCCAGCCACGTTTGCCTCTGGCTCTGCCCACCACTGGCATGTGGCTCCCAGAAGGTTGCTTAGAAGGAAATGTAGCCCTTGAACACACCCCTGCTATACAAAGTGACCACTGCTAGTACAATGACCAACAGCTCAAATCTGGAGTTCCTGGCTATTGAACCACTTTCTTTTGCTTCTTGATTTCTCCTTCTCTTTGCCTTGCTTTGTCCCTTCATGTAGCTCATTATGCATGTCTGTAAATAGCCTTGTATTCTGCAGCTCCAGCATTTCTGCTTGATCCCTGTCTGTCTGGCTTACCCATCCTCCCTCCCCAACTGATCCAGCAGCCCAGCCTAACCTCCTCGCAGGCTTTTTGACTCCTTAAAACAGAAAAGACTACATTTATTTTTTAAAGCTAGTATATTATTTTTTATATACAATACATTGATAGTTTTACATTTATGGCTTTCCTCCTCTCCACACAGTAAAACAAGGACAATACCAACCCTATCTCATTGCCTGCTTTAACAGGGCCAAATATGCTGAATGTGCTTTTCTGAAGTTCTCACATACACACAACACAGCACGAGCTATCACCATCAACCATGGGATCTCCTGTCCCTGCCAAGTTCAGGTTTTCTTGCCAAACACCTGCTTTTCTTTCTACGCAGTTTTAACAACCGAGAGATATTTGGACCTCTACACCAAGTTGTTGTACAAGTTCCCAGAGCAAAATAGACATTCTCCTAAAGCTAAGAACCCACTTGGCTTTTAGAAAACTTGAATTTCTTCTGTGAGCCTTATAAAACTCCTCCAGCGGAATAGAATGGTAGTTATATGAATGGATGACAAGGAAGCCTTTGGCCTGCTCAGGTCACAGTGAGTTACCAAAAGCCTTTCAGGAAAGACATTTAATCCCTGCAGGCTTCCAACAGAAAGAAATGTGTGTGTGATAATTTTAGAAACGTTTCAGGGCATGCACAAATCTTATCTGGGAATCAGGGTCAGTTATCGGGGAATGAGGGATTTGCCAATGTTTCTGCAGCCAGGAACTCCACCTTTACATGCATATTATGTCAAAATACTGTTTTTGTAATTTGGATTCAGTTTGAACAAATTGAGCCAAGTTTTTTTTACCAGCTTCAACTCCCAGTGCTAGCTGACATGTCAGCTGATTGCCAAGCAACCAAATGGCCTTAACTGTAATTTAACCATCTCACTTCTGTTGGGATCTAAGACCAGTTCTGCAACAGTTATGGAATTACTTGCCCAGTAATCCTGATATTTGGGGTGGGAGGTTTAAAAGCATCATTATAAAATATTCCGGAACCAAAGATTGTTGTGACCAGATTGTGAATGTGTTTGCTACACAAAGCAGGAAAAGAATAGAAAAGCAAGTATGGAGGAAGCAGGGTACAAGGGAAGGAGAGAAGCAACAGCATTATGCCCTGGAAAAATGAACACGGATTGTGGCATCTGCTTGCTTCACTAACTACATGTTCAGGTACCAAGAATAGTACTTAGCATAGTCCATTGTACTGATTCTGAAGTCTTTGGATTAGCAGCCCTAGTTGTTATACAAAGCTGCATTCTCTTCTGCATTTATACCCATCCATATAGCTACAATATTATTTCCCATATTATTAGCAATCCCTTATTCTGATTAGCCATCTGACTTGGAAGATCCAAAGATTCATGAAAGTGAAATCACCCAAATCCTCTGCAGTGGGACATCTGTATAAAACAGCTGAAGTATTTATACTATAAAAATATTTATTTCAGCATGAATGCATGTTCCTTACCAAGACAGTTAAGTAATACTAAGGTTGTTAGGATTTCATCAGGGAATGTTAAGCAATCTCAGAAGACAACAACATAAATGGATCATAGCAGAGTCAGTGTCACAGACGCCCATGATTCACAATTTCCTGGAGTTGGATAATAGAACAACAACACATGAAACAAAAACCATATGGGCCTCAGGGTTCTCATGAGAGCAGGCATTTCCCTGCACACTTATTACCCATGAAAACAGAGAGGAGATAGACACAAGCAAGTCTGTAGCCATAAGGGAGGGCAGTTACAGAGGAAGCCATACACAGGATCAAAAGTGCTGAGCTTCTTTGGGACAAGCAATTCCTACCTACATGCTCTGTGTGGATGCCTGTTAAGAGATCAGAGAAGTCGCACTAATTTGGGCACATTCAAGGTGCTGATAACCATAGTTTATTAAAGCCTTAAGCAGTCTGGGGCCATTCTTGGTCCATATGATCCCACCCCACCCCGGGGAACATTCAATACCAGATGTTCCTTCAACACCTGCAGGGAAGAGCCATCTTTATAGTGGCATCACATATTTGGAATTCCATTGTAAGGAAGTCCACCATTATCCATTTTTCCCAATGCTTCAGAAATATGCTTTGGAAATAGGTTAAGGTGTTTTAGTTTCTCTTGGCCTTTTGTACTAGATAAATTAATGAATTTATAAGATTGTGTCTACTCTGC